>NC_081357.1:121897125-122205481 GCF_030684315.1 Stegostoma tigrinum
TGTTGCGGGAAATGCGGGAGACGCAATCAAGGGCGTTCTCGACCACTGTGGGGGGAAACATTAATTGTTTGTTTCCTCCACAGATGCTGCCAGATCTGCTGAGCTTTTCCAGCAACTTTGTTTTTTTTCCTGATTTACAGTATCCACAGTTCTTTTGGTTTTTATACTTCAATAGGTTTGTTTAAAGTCACAAGCTTTTCAAGCACTGCTCCTTTGTCAGGTGGAGTCATGATAGAAATAGGGTCACAGATTAATTACTGAAGTATTAAAACCTTGGTTTGTTTATTGGGAAACAAAGATAGGTTCAATAATTCAACACTCTATAATTAAATGCTTGAATCATAAAAATCATCATCCTGGCGTAAAGAGTTTGGGTGTATCTGCTGTTAGCGAGCTTCTAGGTAGGTGTCTTATTGCAGATCAGGCCAAGGCGGAAATTAACCTTCATAATCCTAATGCACCTGTTGCAAAAAGGTAAAGAGTAGCTAATGGTGACAGAAAGATTTACAAGGGTGACATGTGAATAGAGATTGCACTGATCACTCAAAAAATGTTCATCTGACAGAGATCTGTAAAATTATAAAAAAGATTAAATTAGTTAAATGCGGAAAAACAAATATTTATAATTGGAAGAGTGTCCAAAACCTGAGGCCATGAATATATGACCGGACTCATCGGTAATTAGGAGAAAGCGTTTTTAAACCTGGAGTGCTGATGCTATCACTCTTAGTTAAGGCGAATATAGAGATGCACATGAGGAAGAAAAGAATAGAGGGTCAATATTGATGGGGTTAGATAAGGAACGATGAAAGTTTCAGTGGAGCCTCAACACTGACATGGAACGGCTGTGACAAATGGGATGATCCTGTGCTGGAAAACCACACAAATCTCCATCCGAGACCCTCTCCCTTCTTCTGTTATCCCCTCCCCCGCCATCCTCCTGGGTGATTGCCTGGGGCCTGTCAGCCGCCTTTGAAACAACATCGGGTCATCGACTTGGATAAACCCGCCTTGGGTATCGCACAGAAGGGCAACCCACCGGCCGGAATACAAGGCTCCGTCAGGACAACATAAGACAGGACTCACCGCTCTGCCCGCGATCGTCCTCAATCCAAATCCGCCGAAATTCAGTTCAAACTTCGACCGCTGTGCGCATGCACCTTGACCAAACGGCCGCAGCTCGCCGCGCTTCACTTCCGGCTAGCGCATGTGTACTGAGGCTGGCCATTCCCGGAAAAGACGGATTCCAAACTGCGCATGCCTGTCTTTCCACGGGGCCGTGTGTACGCATGCTCAATCTGTTCTGCGGGGCTCAACGCCGGCGAGTGCGGCCGCACTGCGCATGCTCTGAAGCCGTCACGGCCTCCTGCCCACGGCCGTGCGCATGCGCCTGTTTGCCGGGCATTTCCGCCGCGCCGTTTTTAACGGTTGGATGTCTTTTCCCCCGTTTCCAGGTTTGTGGCTCTTGTTCAAACGCTGTGATATAACTCACCGCTACCCGGACCGATCCTGTCATTCACTCGCTGTGCCGCCTCCTGATGATTTATCTTCCCCGGTAACGCTGCCGATTCACATCGAAAATATAAATCAGTTGGGAATCGAGTGCGTGAAATTTGAATCGACAGAAGCGGCGTTAAAGATGGAAGGAGATAGGGGCAGAGAGAGAGAGAGAAAATCTGCACTCGGAGTGAGTTGTTCACACAGAAAGGGGTCAGAACGGTACCCAGGGACGGGCGCAGGGGAGCTATTCAGAGAAAGAGGGAACTATGCCCAGAGACGAAGCTAACCATCGCACTATGGTACAGGTAACCCCTTCAACAGAGGCAGAAAAGAAACGTGGTTATCATCGGGATTGCATAGCCTGGGGAATACACACTGTCCTCCGTGACTCTCACTGTCCACCCTATATCTATATTGGTAAAGATGAGGAACTGCAAAGGGTAAAAGAGTCTGGGGATGATTAACAGGCCTCCTAATAGTAGTCAGGATGTGGGGCAAAAAGTTAATCAGGAGATGGAAAAGGCTATGCAAGAAAAGCACTTGCAGTAATCATTGAGGGCTTCAGTATGTAGGTGGATTGGGAAAAACAGATTGTTTGCAGATCACAGAAAAAGAATTTGTGGAATGCGTTCAAGACGATTATTTTTGGAGCAGTTTGTTGTAGATCTGACTAGGGAACAGACATTAGGTGAAGGGTGCCCTAGGGGTCACTGACCACAGCACAGTAGAATTCATCCTGCAGTTGAGAGGGAGAAGCTTGAATCTGATGTTACAGCATTACTATAGAGTAAAGATAACTAGAAAGACATGAGAGGAGAGCTGGCCAGAAGTTGATTGGAAGCAGAGTCTAGCAGGGAAGACTGTGGAACAGCAATGGCAGGAGTTTCTGTGGCTAATTTAGGAGGCATAGCAGAAATTAAACCCAAGGAAGAAGAAAAGTACTAAGGGGTTCATGGAACCAATCAGTCAGAAACTTGCACAGTTGAGTTCAGTTCTAGCAACATCACGTATGCTGAAATGGATGGTGTTGTCATTTGATCCCCAGCTGTTGCAAACTTCTGTGTTGGTTTCTGTGAGAAATGTATCTTTGATAGATTTATACCTAAACTCCTAATCCTTGCATGTTTCTGATATAATACATTTTCTATATCTGAATCTGCAGCTGTATGTAACAATTTTCTCATATCTTGATGGACTCCATTCTGGTCTCAAATTCACCCAAAAAATGGAACTATCAACAGAGCTCCCATTCTTCAATTTTGCCAGCTAGTATATGAAATTCAGTGTCTCATGGGATGCCAGGTTTAGAGGCCACAAGTCGAAAGACTGGTGGTCATATCAAACGACATACCTTTCAGCTGTTCAAAACAAACAAGATACTGGCTGTACCCAAATAACCTGACTTGCAAAAATGACAGAACAGTGTGCAACATTGGACATAATGTGCAATTTGAGCTAATAGCCCTGAGTATGCAAAGAATTACACTGACAACCAACTTTGGATCGTCAGTTTGGATTAGCGTGGTGCACTTGCATGAATCGGAAGCTACATATATTAATGCATGGGGCCCTGTTCTTTGTGGACAGAAAGAACACGTAGACACAATGCATTTGTTTCTACTCAACTCGATATCCGACAGCCATTCACTGATTTAGTTCTTAGGACAATGATTTAATCAGAGTCAACCTGCCTAATTTAAACTGTTAAAACAAAAATTTGGCAGTTAACTCTCAGTAATAGCCTAAGTAATGCCTTCTCCATGACACTGACTTGACAGATCAGATTCTACTTGCCACCCAGTCAGCAATCTTCTCTCACACAGTATGATCATTGTTTTATCTTTACTTTGTATTTCCTACAAGTTGTTCTGGTGATTATTAGACAGAAAATTATGACCAAGTATGTATCTTTTCAGCAATACTGCAATTAGAGATGTGATATTATGCTGCTGAAAAGAGGGAGAAAGAAATAGGATAAAAGGGAAAATCTGGGAATCAGCTGAGGTCAGGCAAGATAAAAGGCAAAGATGTAATGAAACAGAAGACTAATGCTTGACATATCCCCTGCTGCACCATTACCATCAATCCTGGGAATCAGCCCTAGTTCACTGAAGAGTGCAGGAAGCACTAGGCAAGCCTAAAAGTGAGGTGTTAACGTGGTGAAGCTACAACACTGGACTAATCACTTGGCAGAAAATATAAACAGCATGCAGTTAACAAGTCTAAGTGATTCTATAGTCAATAGACCATAAGTAAGCTCTGCAGTCCTGCCACATCCAGTCAAATGGTGGTTAAACAGTACACCAAAAGAAGAGGCTTCAAATATATCCCCTTCCTCAATGATGGGCATTAAGACTGAAACATTTGTAGTAATCTTCAGCCAGAAGTGCTTAGTGGATGATCCATTTCAGCCTCCTGCAGAAGTCACCAGCATCACGGATGCCAGTCTTCAGCAAATTTGGATGGTCAGTTTGAGTTCTCTTCCAGGCACTCATCTCTTAACTTCTTGGTTAAAACATAGATAAATGGACAGAACTCCAGAGGTGAAGTGGCAGTGACTGCCCTTGAAATCATGGCCACACTTGATCAAATATGACATTAAGCTGTCCAAGCAAAACTGGACTGAATTGGTTCATGGGAAAACTTGGCTGATTAGAGTCAAAGGGAGATGATTGTGGTTTTCAGTCATCTTGCCTCCGGGGTATCCTCAGGACCGTGTCACAGGCTCATTTAACCTCAGATACCTCACCAATAACCTTACCTCCATTATAAGATCAGAAGTGTAGATGTTCGATGATGATTGCACATTGTTCAACACTGTTTGGAACTCCTCAGATACTGAAGCTGTTCTACGTTCAAATGATTTCCAGGCTTGGGCTGACAAATGGCAAGTATCATTTGTGTTACACAGTCAGCTTCAACAAGGGAAAATCTAATCATTGCCTCTTGACATTCAATTGTATTGCTAGAGCTGAATACCCACTATCAACATGATACCATTGACCAGAATCTCAACTTGATACTGATTACTGCGGGAATAAGAATGGGTTAGAGGCTAGGAATCTTAAAGCTAGTAACTCACTTCCTGAGTTCCCAATACCTGCCTACCGCTTAGAAGAGACCAGTCAGAAGTGTGGTCAAATACTCCCCATTTGCCTGGCTCCAACTATACTTAAAAACCTTGACACCATCTGGGACACAACAACATGGTTGATTGACACCACAACCTCACAATGCATGGTGGGGTAGGGTCAGGCAGCAGTGTGTATTGCAGAAATTTACCATGGCTCTTCAGACGAACGTGTTCAAAACCCACAAAGGCAGCAGATACATGGGAAAACTATCATTTAGAAGTTTAATTCAATGTAATGCATCATACAGATTTGGAAATATCAATCTTCCTTCAGTGTCACTGGGTCAAAATCCTATAGGCTCCTTCTCTCTCCTCCCCCCTCCCCCCCCCCCCCCCAAAAAAAATAGCACTGTGCATGTACCAACATCAAATGAACTACAGTAGTTCAAGAAGGCAGCTCACTGTCACCACTTCAAGGGCAAAGTGTGGAGCTGGATGAACACAGCAGGCCCAGCAGCATCTTAAGAGCACAAAAGCTGACATTTTGGGCCTAGACCCTTCGTCAGAAAAGGACGTTTTCTGATGAACTGTCAAGGCCCGAAACGTCAGCTTTTGTGCTCCTGAGATGCTGCTTGGCCTGCTGTGTTCATCCAGCTTCACACTTTGTTGACTATTTACCCAAGTCAATTTTATTTTTAGCTCACTGTCTTAATAGCCTTGTTAGCATTAATAGCATTTATTTAAGTTTGTAACACCCGTTATAGTGCCCATTCCTCACTTGCAAACTGAATATCAAATTCTGCCAGGTTATGGTTAATCTTACCTTTCTCCTTTACCTTTTTATTCTTTAATTTCTTTTATAATTGTTGTATTCATATCGTAAGACTCCTTTCTTATGTGTTCTAGTTTAGAGTGTTTGAACACTTAGAGACAGAATTGAGAAGAACTCAGCAATGTGTTCAAACAAAGAAAACAAGAATTTCAAGACGCTGTTTAAATTGGGATAAGATATTCGGCATATGTGAAGAAAAGATGTGACACACCTATAAAGCCACTTGATCTCATGGTTTTGTTTTTTCACTCATGGAATGTGCGTGTTGCTGACTGGATTAGCATTTATTACCCATCCCTGTTGGCATTTGAAAAAGTTGTGGTGAGCTACATTCTTGAATTGCTGCAGCCCATGTGATGTAGGCTTCAATACCTTTTTGGATTTTGACCCAGTAGCACTGAAGGAGCAGCAATATATTTCCAAGTCTTGTTTGTCTCTAATGTATTTCTAGTAATTCAGTTTGTCAGATACTTTAGTTCTAATAACACACAAATGTAAATCTTCATGAAATAAAACTATTCCACGTTAAATTATCAGATTGATAGCATCTATTACAATACTAATTTACATACATGACACGACTCGTTGGAAGGTTCAAAACTGCTCACTTCCCTTTGCGACTGCATTTCCTGCTCTGCCACCTATCCCCTTTTACCACAGGTTGCCCTCCTTGCTTTGCTGCCTCTCTTTGCCTCCCTCTTTTCTGTACCCCTTCTCCTTTGCAGACCTACTTCTCTCTCAGCCTTGCAAGCATCACTTCCCATTCGTCCTCTGCCCTGCTGCTTAACGCTTCGAAGGTTGCTCTTTACATAACTGCTTCTTTCAGCCACATTTCCCTACATCAGCTTTGCTTCCTGCTACCACTTACCTTTTTGCTGCATTTGCTTTCATGCGTTGAAGCTTCCCTATGTTTATTGCTGATAGGTTCAGTAAACCTAATGTAGAAGGCAAGAATATCCTACAAGAAGTACATACATGCCACCTTGAGTGTTAAAAATGGCATGAAACCCCAGTACAGAAATATATTTTTTAAAGAAAAAGATCTAAAACTTCCTAAACATTGAAGAATTTTATTTCCCTTTCACTAAACGTAATGCTACATCGGGTTGTAAAGGGTTGGTCATGCTAGATGAATCATAGAATCTGTATAGTGTGCACAGAGGCCATTCAGCCCTTCGAGTCTGCAATGACCCTCTGAACAGCATCCCACCCAGACCCCATCCCCAACACTATCCCTGTGGCCCTGCGTTTACCGTGGTAAATCCACCTCCCTATGTACTGAGCTGCCATGGTTGCACAGTATGCACATAATTGAATGTTTTTGAAGAGATGATGAAAGTCGACAGTGCAAGTGTGGCTCAGTGGTTAACACTGCTGCCTCACAGCTCCAGGGCTCGATTCCACCCTAAGGCAACTGTCTGTGTGGGGTTTGCACATTCTGCGTGGGTTTCCTCTGGGTGCTCCAGTTTCCTTCCACAGTCGAAAGAAGTGCAGGCCAGGTGAATTGGTCATGCTATGTTGCCCACAGAGTTCTTGGATGTGTAGATGGTGGGTTGTAGGGATGATGAGTCTGGGTGGAATCCTCCAAGAGTTGATGTGGACTTGTTGGTCTGAAGGACCTGTTTCCACACTGTAGGGATCTATGGCCTATGAATCTCTGTGGGTATTATTTGTTTGAATTTCTAGAAAGCTTTAATTACAATCCATTATTAGAGACGATTAGTTGAACTCTGTGCTTATGGAACTGAAGGCAAATTATTGGTCTGTTTAGGAAATTGACTGAATGTTAGGAGTTGAGATACAGATTTAGAGCAAGCGCCCCAATGAGTAGAATGTAATTTGTGTTTCCTGAGGATCAGTTCTGGAACCTGAACTACTCATCATATTTATTCATGACTTTAGTGATCAGATGGAGAGTCATATCTTCATATTTGTTGATGACACACTGACTACATTGTAAACTGAAAATTGAGGCATAAAATTACAAAGATACATGAATATTGGTAATGGTGTTCAGCATGAGAAGAATGGCCTCAGGCAGCAGTCTGATACTTGTCAACTGGTAAATTGGGCAGAGAAATAGCCTATGAAATTTAATCCTGATAAGTGTGAGGTGATGCATTTTGGGAAATCCAATAAGGGAAGGATATACACAATGAATAGTAGGTCCCTAGCGATTACTGAGGAACAAAGAGCTTTGGTGCCGAGTGCTGTAGACCCCTGAGGTTTCAGCACAGAGAGACAGGGTAATGAAGAAGTCATATGGGATGCTTACCTTCATTCCGCAGGACTTAGAATATAGGAGCAAGGAAGCCTTGTCACAACTTTTTAAAACATTAGTTAGGCGCCCCCCTGGGGGCGGCAGCGAAGTCAGGCTGCAGCAACAGAAGTTGAAGCCTTGTGAAGAGTGTGAGCCCAGCGTGGCTAGATGGTATTGAACTGTTAACTGTTTATCTACTTTTTAGTCAGAAGAACAGTAATGTTTACTGTTTAACTTGGTTTTCTTTATTTTTCTGCTTTGTACCAAGATTCTGTACCTAGGTACCTTGCACCTAAGATGGCACTGTAAGTTGTGATTTGTAAACTTTTCATTGTACTGCTGTGAGCACATGTGATAATAAACCTAATTCAGAAGTCTAAGTCATAAGGAGAGACTGAATAGGTTGTGTTCGTTTTATCCTGGAGCAGAGAAGGCTGAGGCAGGATCTGATTGAGGTACACAAAATTATACATAGGGAGTATAGATTGTGAGAATCTTTTCCCCATGTAGACACATATAAGATCAAAGGGCATAAGTTTAACTTGAGGACTAAGTGGTTTAGAGGGGACCTGAGAGAAACAGATTCCACCCGGTGGTGGTAAAAATATGGAGTGTGCTGCCTGAGAGTGTGGTGGAGGCAGGTGGTCTCGCAACATTTCAAAAACATCTGGATGTGCACTTAAAATTCCAGGACATAGAAGGTTTTAAACCAAGTTCAGGTAAATGGAATTAGTGTAATTTGGTCTTTGTTTGTAGACATGGACATCTTGGACTGGCGGTCATGTTTCTATGTTGTATGACCCCGTGTCTATGAGATACTAATGAATTAAATAAATGGCCCAAACAGTTGTAAATGGATTTCAATTGTCAGCAAATATGAAATCATCCACTTTAGATCGAAAGCCTAAAAAGAGAATGAAACAGACGACTTTCTAAATGATAAAAGCTAGAAGTATTGACAGCCCAAAGGAATTTGGAGCCCATGTAGAGTGATCGTTCAAATGTCATGAACAGGTCCAGAAAATAATCAACAAAGTTGACAGTGTGCTGTCTTTTTGTATCTTAAAAAAAAACCTATAAGGAGGAATAAGTGTTATGCTTTAGCTATAAGAAATTCTAGTTCAAACACACCGAGGGTACCTTGACCACTTCTAGGCATCACATATTAAGATTTATTTATCTCAAAACAGCAGCAATGCATATTTACCAGAATCCAAAGATTAAGCTGCAAAGAGACATTGCATAAACTAGGATTGTATTTCCTAGAATTTAAGAGGTGACTTGAATTTCTCTCTACTCCATTTCCACCATTTAAAGAGTCTAGGACTCGTAGGTGTAACTGAAAAACATAGATCTGGAGCTTTCGGTCTGCAGCTAAACAACATGTAATTACGGAATTAAATGAAGACATTTTGTCCGGCAAGTGGTAGCAAAGGGTGGCATGATGGCTCAGTGATTAGCACTGCTGCCTCACAGGACCAAGGACCCGGCTTCAATTCCACCCTCAGACGACTGACTGTGTGGAGTTTGCACATTCTCTCTGTGTCTTCATGGGTTTCCTCCAGGTGCTCCATTTTCCTCCCACAGTCCAAGGATGTGCAGGCTAGGTAGATTGGCCATGCTGAATTGCCTGTAGCGCCTAGGGATGTTTAGGTTAGACAGGGGGAAATGCAAGGCTAAGGGAATGAGTCAGGGTGGGATGTTCTTCAGAGGAGTGGTGTGGACTTGTTGGGCCGAATGGCCTGTTTCCATACTGTAGTGATTCTATGATTCAAAGTAAGACTAAATATAGATACTTAATGGACGTAAAATAATGATGTAGCATAGTATACAAAATACAATAGAAGCTTCCATATGTAAAGTCCTGGTCGCCCAGTTATAGGAACGATATTACTAAGCCGGAAAGGGTTCAGAGGAGATTTACCAGAATGTTGCCGGGTATGGAAGATTTGAGTTATAATGAACGGCTGTATAGACATTGGATCTTAAGAAGTTGAGAGGCGACCTTATAGAAGTTTATAAAATAATGAGGGGTATAGATAGAGTTAATGGTAATTGTCTTTTCCCTAGAATCGGGGATTCCAACATTAGGGGCTCATTTTTAGGTGAGAGGAGAGAGATCTAAAAAAGACATGAGCAGCAAATTTTTTATTGTCTGTGGAAGGACCTTCTTGAGGAAGTGGTAGGTGGTGACACAATTACAACATTTAAAAAATACTTGGATGAGTACATAAGTAGGAAAGGTTTGGTGAGATATAGGCCAGAAGCAGGGAAGTGGGACTAATTTAGTTTGGGATTATGTTCAGCATAGACTTTTTGGACTGAAGGATTTATTTCGGTGCTATGTGATTCTATCTCATTAATGGTGTGGATTATTTTATGTCCACGTACACCTGCTTCTGTCTCGGGCTGATTTTGGAAGATATCTCCTTAAATATCGGTCTCTGCTCATCAACTGTCCTTTTAGTTTTCTTTTATTATAAAATTATGATTATTATAGTTATTATAATTATTATAAGTTTTCTTATTTAGTAAATATATAACGCGAAAAAGAGTGGTTAAAGTAAACGTTGGCCCTTCAGACGATGAGAAGGGGGATTTGGTTATGGGATATAATGAAATGGCTGAGGCATTGAACAGGCATTTTGTATTGGTCTTCACGGTGGAAGACATTAATAGCAGGCTAGTAAGTGACAAAGAGACGAAGGTAGGTGAGGACCTAGAAACAATCATTATTACAGAAGAGATAGTGTTGGGCATGCTAATGGAGCTACGGATTGATAAGTCTCCTGGCCCTGATGGAATGCATCCCAGGGTTCTAAAAGAGATGGCGGGAGAAATAGCAGGTGCACTGGTGGTAATTTTCCGAAATTTGCTGGACTCTGGGACAGTCCCAGCAGATTGGAAAACAGCAAATGTGATGTCACTGTTTAAAAAGGGAGGTAGACAAAAGATGGGGAATTATAGACCGGTTAGCTTAACCTCTGTAGTGGGGAAGATGCTTGAGTCTATTATCAAGGAAGAAATAGCAAGGCATCTCGATAGAAATTGTCCCGTTGGGCAGACGCAGCATGGGCTCATAAAGGGCAGGTCACACTTGACAAATCGTTTGGAATTCTATGAAGACATTAGGAGCAAGGTGGACAATGGGGACCCGATGGATGTGGTGTACCTAGATTTCCAAAAGGCCTTCGACAAGGTGCCACACAAAAGGCTGCTGCATAAGATAAGGATGCATGGTGTTAGTGGTAAAGTATTAGCATGGATAGAGGATTGGTTGACGAACAGGAAGCAAAGAGTGGGGATAAGTGAGTGCTATTCTGGCTGGCAATCAGTGACTAGTGATGTGCCTCAGGGATCGGTGTTGGGTCTACAATTATTTACAATTCATATAGATGATTTGGAGTTGGGGACCATGTGTAGGGTGTCAAAGTTTGCAGATGACACTAAGATGAGTGGCAGAGCAAAGTGTGCGTAGGACTGAAACTTTGCAGAGGGACATAGATACATTGAGTGAGTGGGCAAGTATCTGGCAGATGGAATACAATGTAAATAAATATGAAGGGATACATTTTAGTAAAAGTAATAGTAAAAATGCTTATTATTTGAACGGTAAAAAGTTGCAGCATGTTGCTATGCAGAGGGACCTGGGTGCCCTTGTGCATGAATCACAGAAGGTTGGTCTGCAGGCACAACAAGTAATTAGGAAGGCAAATGGAATTTTGTCCTTCGTTGGTAAAGGGATTGAGTTTAAAAGCAGAGAAATTATGTTGCAGCTGTACAAGGTGCTGATCAGGCCACACCTGGAGTACCGTGTGCAATTTTGGTCTCTTCATTTGCAAAAAGATGTACTGGCCCTGGGGGCAGGGCAGGGTGTGGATGGGGATTCCGGAGATGAGGGGGTTGTCTTATGAGGAGAGACTGAGTAGATTGGGATTATGTTCATTGAAATTCAGAAGATTGAGTGGGGATCTTATCGAAACATATAAAATTATGAAGGGAATAGATAAGAGAAGTAGAGAGGATGTTTCCACTGGCAGGTGAAGCTAGGACAAGAGGGCATAGCCTTGGGATTAGCGGGAGCAGATTTAGGATTGAATTGCGAAGGAACTTCTTCACCCAGAGGGTTTTTAATCTGTGGGATGCCTTGTCCAGTGAAGTAGTTGACGCTACTTCAGTAAACGTTTTTAAAGCTAAGGTAGATTTTTTTAACAATAAAGGAATTAAGGGAGATGGTGAGAGCACGGAAAGATCAGCCATGATCTTATTGAATGGAGGAGCGGGCTACTCCTGCTCCTAGTTCTTATGTTCTTTTGTTCTTTAGTCTTACTCAGACCACTGGGGCCAAATCTGTACTTATGCCTATTTAATTTTGTTTGCTTAACTCATTTCTCACTACAGTACTGATCTACCCCTTTACTAACAAAGCTCCAACTCCTCCAATTCCTGCTGTAAATTCTCAAACTGAATTTCCTTGGCTATGCAATTCCCAAAACATGGTCTCCATGCAATGATGTCTCTAACTGCCAGAACATCATACCTATACATCTCTATTTGTGCTGTTAACTCATTCATTTTATTCCAAATGCTTCTTGCATTTAGATAGAAAGTCCTTAAATTTAATCTATTATCAACGTCCCTATGCTTGCACAATTCCCATGTGTGATATGACACTTGCACATTTTTATTTTTTATAACAATTTATAACAATTAGCCTAATCAATAACATTGGACATTTTGGATAGGTCAATGTGCTACATTAGGACCATTGCTATGGAAGTATAGAGATGTGCAATCCCAATTACAAATTACGTAGTTTGTTTCAATAGGTGACTAGTAGTTGACATAAAAATGAATAAATGTAAAATGAAATAGTGCCATACAAAGCAAGATTTGTGTTATAGAAATTCTAGCAGATAAATCGACAACTAAATTTGTACATTCTGTATACGTACAAAGTGTTCGACTACTAATCTTCAAATTTGAAAGGTTGAGTGACATACTTATAGAATACAACCTCAAATACACCACCTCCTACCCACCTTCCTGCAAAAATTCCATCCCCTATTCTCAATTCCTTCACCTCTGCCACATCTGCTCCCAGGCTGAGGCATTTCACTCCTGTACATCTCAGATGTCCTCATTCTTCAAGGACTGCAGTGGTCGAGAACTCCCTTGACCGCGTCTCCCGCATTTCCCGCACCTCATCCCTCACACCCCGTACCCGCAATAACTGCCAAAAGAGAATCCCCCTCGTCCTCACATACCACGCCACTAACCTCCGGATACAACGCATCATCCTCCGACACTTCCGCCATCCACAATCCGACCCCACCACCCAAGACATTTTTCCATCCCCACCCTTGACTGCTTTCTGGAGAGACCACTCTCTCCGTGACTCCCTTGTTCGCTCCACGCTGCCCTCCAACCCCACCACACCTGGCACCTTCCCCTGCAACCGCAGGAAATGCTACACTTGCCCCCACACCTCCTCCCCCACCCCTATCCCAGGCCCCAAGATGACTTTCCATATTAAGCAGAGGTTCACCTGCACATCTGCCAATGTGGTATACTGTACCCATTGTACCCGGTGTGTCTTCCTCTACATTGGGGAAACCAAGCGGAGGCTTGGGGACTGCTTTGCAGAACACCTCCGCTCAGTTCACAATAAACAACTGCACCTCCCAGTCGCAAACCATTTCAACTCCCCCTTCCATTCTTTAGATGACTTGTCCATCATGGGCCTCCTGCAGTGCCACAATGATGCCACCCGAAGGTTGCAGGAACAGCAACTCATATTCCGCTTGGGAACCCTGCAGCCCAATGGTATCAATGTGGACTTCACCAGCTTCAAAATCTCCCCTTCCCCCACCGCATCCCAAAACCAGCCCAGTTCGTCCCCTCCCCCCACTGCACCACACAACCAGCCCAGCTTTTCCCCTCCCGCCACTGCATCCCAAAACCAGGCCAGCCTGTCTCTGCCTCCCTAACCTGTTCTTCCTCTCACCCATCCCTTCCTCCCACCCCAAGCCGCACCTCCATTTCCTACCTACTAACCTCATCCCACCTCCTTGACCTGTCCGTCTTCCCTGGACTGACCTACCCCCTCCCTCCCCACCTATACTCTCCTCTCCACCTATCTTCTCTCCATCTTCGGTCCGCCTCCCCCTCTCTCCCTATTTATTCCAGTTCCCTCTCCCCATCCCCCTCTCTGGTGAAGGGTCTAGGCCCGAAACGTCAGCTTTTGTGCTCCTGAGATGCTGCTGGGCCTGCTGTGTTCATCCAGCTTCACACTTTATTATTTTGTATTTTGTCTTTTTTTAATAGGAGGATTCAGTGTCCAGAATTAAAAGCTTGAAGCATGGGAGTGAATGATTTGTGGCAGATATTAGAGCCTGCTAAGGAATATGTTCCACTACAAAATCTTAAAGGGAAAACGTTGGCCGTCGATATGAGCTTATGGGTTTGTGAGGCTCAAACTGTGAAAGGCATGATTGGAACAGTTATCAAGCCACATCTCAGGTAGCTTAAAAATATTAAGTACTTTTTTAAAATCTTTCATGGGATGTGGGCATCTATTGCTATCCATCCCTAATTGTCTTTGAATTGAGTGATTCGCCTGACATTTCAGTGGGTGGCTAAAAGTTCACCACATTGTTGAGTCACTCGTAGGTCAGCTAGGTAAAGACAACAGATTTCCTTACTCAAGGACATTAGTGAACTAAAATAATAGACTTCAGTGGACTAGATGGATTTTTGACAACATTCAATAATAGTTACCATCACTGCAATTACCATTATATTCCAGTTGATAATATTAATTGTAGATTATTAATTGATTTTAACTCCCACCAGCTGCTGTGGAGAGTTTTGCATGCTGACAGAGCTTTACTCTGGCTACCTCAACAGCTATTCCAATGACATTGCCACAACAGCTCTGTCTCCCGAGAGGTTTATGATGCATGTCAATATTCATTTTAGAACCATGTATGAATGCATGGTTCCTCAGAGCAATGGGGTACTTGTGCCACAATGACCCCATGAATATTTTTGCTGACTTTTTACTTGGACAGATTCGATTACGGTGTGCCAGTGGACAAACCAGATACTTCAAAAAGGGAGGGATAAGGAAAGGTTTCCCTAGGGTATTCTCACTCTGCTAATGACTGGTTCAAAACTGGGATTAACATGACTGGAACGTGCTCACTTAGTAGACAATAAGGTGGAGACAAAGAGCAAGTAAGTCGTGCCAGTTCTTTTTGCTTAGAAATTGGACTCTGTTAGATTAGGAAAGAAGAGGAAACCAGGACAGTGTTAATGGTGCTAAAAGGAAATCAGAATAAGATTATTAAGCAAGGGTATATTATGAAGAGACGAACAACTTACATATGCAAAACTAAAATCAGTGCAAGCATGTGGAGCTTAAGATTCAGCACAAAGAGGGTGGATATCCCAATTTCTTTCCCCCTGCTTATTATTAGTATTCCTTAATCAAGCAACACCTTGTGGTGCAGTGGTAATGTTTCTACCTGTGGGCAGAAGGTCTGGATGCAGATCCCACCTGCCCTGAAAGTATGTTGTATCATATCCAAACAAATTGATTCAAAATAATTTTATAATTATAGTTTCTCATTTCAGAACAACTGGCCAGGGCCTGCAGAATTAACATTACAGAGTGAAATGTATTTCTTTAAAAATCTTTCAGATTTGCAACTTATATCTTGATCAGCGATTCACACTGAAGTCATTTTGCCATATTAGTATATTTATTATTGATGGTGAGTGAAAAAGAGAACTGAAAAATGTGAATCAATCATTAGTAAAGAGAAAAGCACAGTCACAATTCATGTTTAGCCTTTGAAGACTTTTCTGCTTTTATATGATGTTTTAAATATATATATATATGTATATATTATATTTGTGATATAACTTAATTTTCTTTATTATTTCATTATTATTGATGTTGATCCACGTTTTGCTTTAATTTTAGAAATTTGTTTTTTCGTATTTCATGTCTCACTTTGATGGATGTGAGACTTGTCTTTGTAGCAGAGGGAAATGCACCAAAACTGAAGGCTGATACAATGAATAAACGGAATGAGGCAAGGCATGGTTTGTCCAAAAAGCAAGGAAGCTTTACTGTTAGAACAAAAAGATCCCATTTTAAATCTGTCCTTAAAGAGGTTAGTACTCTTTAATAAGTGAGTATTCTTTTTAAAATGTAAAATAAGGTAAATATTTGTTACAATTTATTTAATTGCTTTATAAGTTAATAATCAACATGACATTCAGATTCAAAGTTTAGCTTTGTTCTCAATGTTATAGTTTGTTGATATATTTAGTACTTGAAGGATTTACTTAACTGATCTTTAAAGTTGAAGTGGATAAAACTAGGCTCAGTCAAGATCATTTCTGAGCATTGGGAAGACGGCTAATGTTCTAAAATCATATCTGCAATTTACATATACGTTTACATACAGGCATGTGCAGTTAGTGTCAATTTAGAGTTTTCTGATGAAGGGTCTAGGCCCGAGCCTTCCTGCTCCTATGATGCTGCTTGTCCTCCTGTGTACTTCCAGCTGTACACCTTGTTACCTCGGATTCTCCAGCATCTGCAGTTCCTATTCTTTGTGGCATTTTGAAGATCTGGTTTTTAATCACTTCACCATTTGTGGTAATACCTTCACTTGCTTGAAATCTAAACTCTGTAATTTCCGACCAAATTTTCTCTGATTCCATACTACACTTTAGTTCTTTAACATACTCCTTAATTCCTATCTCTTTGATCAAGCCAAATGATACGGTAGGCAGGAATGTGGATTTGAAGTCACAAACAGATCAGCCACAATCTTATTAAATGGTGGGGCAGGCTAGAAGGGCTGAATGACATAGTTCAGCTCCTTGTTCATGCTTTGTAAGCTATTAGTAATCTTCCCTGATATCATGTTATGTGGCTCAGTGTCAAATTTTATAATGCCTCTCTGAAGGACCTTTACAGTTCTTGGTAGCATATTATTACGGATAAAGGATTGTTTAGTTCATAGGAAAGAGATAGTAGAGGTAAGTACGTCTTTTTTGTTTGCCAAGCTGTAACTAGAGAAGCCCCACAAGGATCTTTGTGGGCCGTCACCTATTTGAAAACCATATTACTGACTTAAATGAAGAAATTGATTGTATGGTAGCTATATTTGCTGATAACATCAAGATAGGAAATAAGCTTTCAATGGGAAATAAAATGTCTCAAAAAGACACAAGGGCAGTCTAAGCAATTGGGCATAAATTTGACAGATGGAGTACAGTGTAAGAAAGTGCAACTTAGCCACTTTGGCAGGAAGAACAATAGGGTGGGCTTATGTGGCAACGATAGTGCACATGACTCCAGATCAGACGGCTACATGTTCAGATCAGATCTGGCTCATTGATATTCACTGGAGCACTCAAGTTCCTGGATTCTGTTTTAATGTTTGCTTGCTTTGCACAGCCTCCAAGGATATAAGACATACACTGCAAAATGGAATTAATGTTGTCAGATCCTTGATGACAGAATTGACATAATGGACCGAGTTACCTCTTTTTGTACTGTAATCATCAATGAGTTTGAGTTTAAGAAAAAAAAATATATTATTGCAATTGGAAGAGATTTCAGAACTTGTTGGCATATATCCAAGTCAATGAATGACAGAAATTAGTATGTATGTTGCACTCCTAAGTTTTATGTTCCCCATCCTCAGGTCTTGACAAATAGAAATGTTTACCAAAAAAAAATCCGTAATTGTGAACTATGATATTTTTATTTTCAGTGTTGTGAACTGCTGGATTGTTTAGGCATCCCATGGGTTTGTGCAGCTGGAGAGGCCGAAGCTATGTGTGCCTACCTAAATGAAAATGGATATGTTGATGGTTGTATCACCAATGATGGTGATGCTTTCTTGTATGGAGCTCAAACTGTGTACAGAAACTTCACCATGAATACAAAGGTACCTCAAAGTGTGATAATGTTATCAATATCATCTATACCTACTGCCTAAATTTAAATTATTTAAGGATTAAGTTCACCTCATTTCCTGTTATTTATTTTCTGTCACTGTCCCATTTTGTTAATTAACTCAAAACAAAATAGCAGTAATTTAGAACTGACTGAAAAGAAACTGTAAATCACATGTTAAAAACACACTTAAACAACCAATGTGCAACTGCTAAAAAAGTTTTATAAATTTATCAATTATAAATAGCTACAAAGAGAAGCTTACCTTGAAAAGAATGCTATGGACAATCTGCTGGGAAATGGAACACCTCTCCATACACAGTACAACCTGTTTTAATCACTCTTCATTTTCCTTCATTCATCTTAGCTGTATATTATTGGGTGCTAACTCATCTGCTACCTCTATACTATGCTGAAAATGTAATTTCAATAACCTCTGATGCTGGAAGCTTAAGTACATCCATCAGTTCCCCTTTATCGACAGCATGTGATACATAGAACATAGAAAAGTACAGCACAGTACAGGCCCTTCAGCCCACGATGTTGTGCCGTGGATTACTCCTAATCCAAAACTAAAATAACCTAACCTAGGTTATACCTTATACCTCTTAAAGAATTCTAATAGATTGGTCAAACATGAATTCCATTCACAAAACTATGTTGCCCGATTACCATTGACTTAGTGAAATGCCCTGTTATAACTTATTTAATAACAATATTTTCTGTCATTTCCCTATGACAGATGCTGAGATAACTTGTCTGTAGCTATCTGCTTTCAGTCTTCCTATCCTTTTGGATTTGTTATCTTCCATTTTATTGGGTTTATCCCTGGTCCATGCATCTTTGAAAAATTGACACCAATGCATTGCTGAACTCACTAGTTACTTCTAAGATCTTAGGATGAAGCCCGTCAGGACCTAAGAACATGTCAGCCAATAGCTCCAACAATTTACGTAGAATCAGTTCTCTGGCAATTGTGATTTACTTGAATTCCTTCCTCCCTTCTATTTCCTGGATTATCCTGGGATGTGCACTTGTATCCTATATAGTGAAGACAGATGCAAAATACCTGTAGAGTTCATTTGTCATTTCCTTATTTTCCATTGTTAAGGCACTAGACTCATTTTCTATAGAATCAATATTCACTTTAACTTTTCTTTCTTTAACAATTTTTATAAACGTTTATTATCTGTTTTTATATTTCTGGCTAGCTTTCTTTCATACTCTATTTTTTCCTTTAATTTTTTTTTCATTCTTTATTTTTTTTTAAATTCTGGTCAACCTTCTCTTTTTGCACAGTTATGTGATTTCTTTTTGCCTGAATCTTTAAACTTTCTGGTTTACTATGGAGGTGGATCTGTCCTTTGGAATTTTTCTTTTATTCATTGGAAAGTATCCTATATATTCTGAGATTCACTGTCTGCCACTGAAACTCCATTGATGAACTCTTTGACTTAATTTGCCAAATCACTTTAGCCAGTCTGCTTTCATGCCCTTATAGTTGTCCTTATTTAAATTTTGGAAATGTAGTTTTAGATCCACTACTGTCTCTTGCAAACTGAATGTAAAATTCAGTCTGTAGTAGCCATTGCTACTAAGGGGCACCTTCGCTATGAAATTATTAATCCTGCTTCATTGCACAATGCCAGATCTAGTAAAGTCTGCTTTCAGATCAGCTTCAGAACATGCTGTTCTTAAAAACTATCCAGAAAACATTTTATGAACTCCTCATCTAGACTACTTCTTCCCATCTGACTCTTCCTGCTAATATGTAGATTTAAACCTTTCTTGGTTAATGCCATTCCTTTCTGATAAGCTGTTTCAATAATTCCTTTCTTATTTCTTCCTTTCTACCCTACACTAATATATGGCCATTGCTCTAGAGTCAGTATACCACTCCCACAAATGACATTATGATTTCTAATTTCTACTTAAACTGTTTCCTCATCTTGATTTCCTGAACTTAGGTCATCCCACTTTACGGTGCTAACACTGTCATTAACTAATAGAGCCAACACTGCACCTTTCCCTGATTTCCTGTCATTTCTGACCTGTATCCTTCAAGATTCAGGTCCCAATCTATACTGCCCTGCAGCCATG
This sequence comes from Stegostoma tigrinum, assembly GCF_030684315.1. Lineage (NCBI taxonomy): Eukaryota > Metazoa > Chordata > Chondrichthyes > Orectolobiformes > Stegostomatidae > Stegostoma > Stegostoma tigrinum. The sequence goes on from NC_081357.1 coordinate 121,916,876, forward strand.
TGACTGTAATATCTGTCAGTTTGTAATATTCATTTCTACTTGCACTCTCAGTTTATCTGTTTTGTTTCAAATGAAACATGCATTCAGATGTAGATCCTTTACTCTCTTTGTGAATTCTAACCTTATTGATTTGTTGATTCTTAGATTCATATTATATCCCTCCCTGTCACAATCTGTAAATCATTTCCTGTATTAATACCTTTCTGTTTGGCCTTGACTCTTCTCTTTGATTTTCTATGTTTTCGAAAACTTATTCCCTTGCCCTCACCATTCAGTTTAAAATTCTTGCTACTTCCCATTTGCTTGGCAAGAACATTGGCACCAGCACAGTTCAGGTGGAGACCGACCCATGTGTGTAGATCCCACTTACTCCAGTATTGGTGCCAGTATTCCACAAACCAGGACCCACATCTCCGATTCCAATCTTTGAGCCATGCAATCACCTCCCTGGTCTGATTTCCCCTTTACAAATTCACATGTTGGTCAGGTAATAATGCGGAGATGAGGTTCTGCTTCTTAATTTAGCATGTAACTCCCCATGCAGGAGTTATGCAGAATCTCCTTCTTTGTTCTACTTGGTTCTGCTTCTTAATTTAGCATGTAACTCCCCACACAGGAGTTATGCAGAACCTCCTTCTTTGTTTTAGCTCTGTCATTAGTACCTACATGTACCATGACTGCTGGATTCTCCATATCTCACTCCCAAGATCCACTTTAGCCCTGAGCAGACGTCATGAACCTCGACACTGGGGGGGCAACTCCACCATCTGAGCTCTCACTTTTATCTAGTTATCTTAGAATAAATCTAGAGTAGAGAGTTTCTTAAATTTAAGATCCCTGTTGGACTGGGAGGTATTACACACTCAAAACACAGCAGCATTTCCACTTTCTTTTTGATGCCCAGCAACATATGATCTGTATGTCACCGTATTATCTGTATGGCCCACTATCATGTGTATGTCCTTAGTTTGATATGATCTGCTGTATTGCTCACAAACAAAGCTGTTCACGTACTTAGGCACAAGTGACTACAATAAATCAAATTGTATTAAACAAATAATTTCTTTGAATGCATTTATATCCAATAACCTGGATAAGTTCTGTGTTTTTCCATTGCTAACACTTTTTGTGTGAGCAGTTTGCTGACCTAGAGGACAAGTTGGATGCCGTAGAGGATCAAAGCTTCCATCCATTGCATGGACCATACTAAGCATCAATCTAATATTGAGTGATCAGATCTTTCATTTCTATGACTGTGTTCTTGACTCTTCCGAATAAAATATTAATTGTTTTATATTCTTCTTTAATAGGATCCCCACGTAGACTGCTATAAAATGTCAACAATTAACTCCAGATTAGGCCTTGACCGAGATGCATTGATTGGTTTCGCAATTTTACTTGGTTGTGATTACTTGCCAAAGGTATGGATCAATTCAAAATTGCAAGAGTTGTACCAATAAAAATGTCACATGCTGCAGTTAAATGTTTTAACATGGATCCTATCAATTGAAATTACATTAAGTTTAAAAGAAAACTGCAATTTAGGTTGTACGTTATGTCATTAATGAATTTGTTTGACAATTAAGAAACATGAAAGTTGATGAGCAAATGTATGTGTGGGTAACCATTGAAAGTAAATTGGTTATCTGCAGTGCTATTGCACCATTTCATACCTTTCAAAAGTGACATAGATAACAAAGGGATGCATTTCATAGTTAAGCATATTAAGAAAAGTAAGACATTTAAGCAACTTTTATTTTTAATAGAAGAAATTCATAGTTTGTCAAGTTGCAAAATTGATTATCAGTAGATGTATGGGATAAAGTCTGGAAGATTTTGAAATAAAACTAAATTAATTCATCACTGAAGAGGATATATACATAATGATTCTTGAGTCAAGGTCAGAGGAATAGGAAATTAGAACTTGGGAACAGGAGTGGGCTGTTTGGCCCTTCAAATCTGCTCTGCCAAGCCTGACCTGTTTGCGTCCTCAATTCTGCTTTCCTTTCTGACGGCAAATCCTTGACTCTGTTATTGATCAAAAGCTGTCTAACTCGGCCTTGAATAAATGTAATGACCCAGCTCCCATTGCTTTTGGGGGAAGAGAAATCTACATACTAATGACCTTTGGATAGAAAGGAATTCTCATCTCCATCTTAAAAGGGAGACCTCTTACTTTAAAACTCTGTCCCCAGCTCTAGTCTGCCCCACAAGAGCAAACGTCCACACTGTCAAATCTCTTCAGAATTGTGTGTATTTCAGTAAACATTACTTGAAACTGATAAAATCTAAGCTCAGTTGTATGAATAATCAAGGAAGAGGTTGTCAAACTCCCAAGGCTGAAATTAAAAGAAACAGTTAAGGCAACCTTATGGGTGTGATAGAGAAGGGAACTGTCTGTAGTGCTGGAGTATTGTAAAGTTATGGTGTTAAGACAGAAGCGTTTATATTTTTGCTGTATATTTTGAAATCTTACCGCTTGTACTATATGAAATTAGCATGTAATTTTTGCATTTTATTTGCATTTCTTTTGCATAGTAAAATTCTGTTTCAATAATATAACCGAATCTGTGGCATTGCATACTTTGGATAGATCACTTTGTTAATTAGAAACAAAGCAAGTTATGACCTGTCAAGCCACCTTTCAGTCTGAGATCTGACTAGCCTCATAGTAACATCAAATAGAATCATATCAAGTTGAGTGTGTTCCAGAAATGCATTGATACCTTTTTTTTAGCTATCACTGCCATTTATGGTAGACTTCTGGAGTGCATCAATATGCTTTAGGTAAAACACATTTCACAGGATGCTGCAGAGAATTCTTTTTTTAACTAATCCAGTAGTGACTTGCATATCTTTTCCACTTGAGTTCTGGCAATCTTGATAATTGAAAATGTGTTTTGTTTTGAACTCTAATGCAGCAATTATATATTCTACTTTACTATGAACTTTAAATTGTGTTACACGATCTGAGTATATTGGTTACAGAGTCATATAGGTATGCAGCATGGAACTCAACTCCTTGATGCTGACTAGACATCCTTAATAAATCTAGTTCCATTTACCAGAATTTGGCCCATATCCCTCTAAACCGTTCTTATTCATATACCCATCCCGATGCTTTTCAAATGTTAGTGCACCAACCTCTACCATTTATGCTGGCAGGTCACTCCACACATGCGCATGTGTGAAAAAGTTGTCCCTTGGGTCCCTTTTAAATCTTTCCCCTTTCATCTTAAACCTATGCCGTCTAGTTGTTGACCCCCCTACCTGGGAAAAAGTCCTTGGCTATTCAGCCTATCCATGACCTTTTTGATTTTATAAACTTCTATAAGGTCACTGCTCAGCTTCTGATGCTCCAGGGGGAATAGCCCCAGTCTGTTCAACCTCGACCTATAGCTCAAACCTCCAACATAGCTAAACTACAGCCTCTTCCGTCTTAACACCATAACTTAGCTCAGCATTGCTCAAATAGAGTTCCCTTATCTGCACCCTTTTCAAGTTTAACATCTTTCCTAGAGCAGGGAGACCGGAATTGAATGCAGTAATCTAAAAGTGGCCACAACATGACATCCCAATTCCAATACTCAATGCACTGATCTGACTAATAAAGACAAGCATACCAAACACTGCCTTCACTACGAGATAGTAGGAACTGCTGATTCTGGAGCCTGCGATAACAAAGGTGTGGAGCTGTCCAGACCCAAAACATCAGCTTTCTTGCTTCTCTGATGCTGTCTGGCCTGCTGTGTTCCTCCAGCTCCACACCTTGTTGTCACTGCCTTCACTACCTTGTCCACTTGCGACTCCACCTTCAAGGAACTATGAACCCGTACCCAAAGATCTCTCTGATCAGCAATACTCCCCAAGATCTGACCATTAAGTGTATAAGTCCTGCCTTGATTTGCCTTACCAAAATGCAACACCTCACATTTATCTAAATTGAATTTTATCTGCCACTCCTCGGCCCATTGGCCCATCTAATTAAGTCATACTTTGTCATATGCTGAAATAACCTCCTTCACTATCCACTACACTACCAACTTTGGTGTCATCTGCAAACTTACTAAACATTCATCCATTATTCGCATCCAAATCATTTATATAAATGACAAAAAGCAGTAGACCTAGCACCGATGCATGTGGTACACCACTGGTCGCAGGCTTCCATTCCAATAGACAACCCTCCACCACCACCTTCTGCCTCCTATCTTCAAGCCAATTTTATATTCAAATGGCTAACTCTCCCTGGATTCTATATGATCTAACCTTGCTAATCGGGCTACCGTGTGGAACCTTGATGAACACTTTGCTGAAGTCCACATAGACCACATCCACTGCTCTGCTTTCAGCCATCTTCTTTATCACTTCTTCAAAGAACTCAATCAAGCTAGTGAGACAAAATTTCCCACTCAAAGCGATGTTGACTACTCCTTATCTTTCCAAATACATGTAAATCCTGCCTCTCAGGATCATTTCCAAAAACTTAGCCACTGCTGACGTTAACCCTAACCCTAACCCTATCGCAGGGTTCACCGGTCTATAGCTCCCTCGCTTTTCCTTTCCTCCTTTCCTCCTTTCTTAAATGATGGCACTACATTAGCCACCCTCTTTGTTTGTATATTTGTCCAGACTTCCTGTTATATTTTAGCTTTTTCCTAATTCCTTCATTGGATTGAGATTTTTGGGTACCTATGTGTTTTTTTGTTTATATGTTGGTTTTGTTCCAGGGAGTTCCAGGAGTTGGGAAGGAACAGGCTTTGAGATTGATTGAAGCAATGAATGGACAGAGCGTCCTACAGAGGTAAAAATAGATCCTGAGCCTGCCATCAAATTAAAGAATCTCTCGTCTGCTAGACTAACCTTTAATTTTGTTTACCAACTCTACTGGAATAACAATAATATTTCAGTCATAAAGCTACTCAAACATAAACAGTGTATTTATTGACCTAAAACTACAAATATAAATGGGAAAACTGCAGTTTTATGTCCTTGCCTAACCTATCATCCCTTTTCTTTATGCTACTCTCTTGACTACATTTTCTATTTTTTCCACTTAAATTAAACTTTCATCTGCCTTATAATCCATGTAAGGTACACAGCATAATTTTTAAGTCTTTTCCAACATTATGCTCAGTTTTCCAAACAAATTTTAAAGACTGATGTAAGGAAGTAAGAAAAAATTAAATATTTTATATTGCTAATTTCAATTGACAGTAAAAAGAAGAATGTGAAAGAAAGTGACTGTCATTAATCTTTCTAGGTTTAAATTCTGGAAACTAGAGTTTGATGGTTTTACTACTCATGATCCAACTGTGGAAAAGAAAGCACACTGCTCTGTGTGCCAACACCCAGGTAGCCAACTTTTGACCTCATATGCTGTTCAAAAGCACTGGATAGAATTCCTAGGATATCCACATTTATAATCTACCAAAACTCATTTATCACCTTCTTTGAAGTAAAGTCCAGAAACTTTCCAGCCTCTCTGTTTACAAATATAAAAACAAATCTTTTAAGGTCTATGTTTGTCATGATTTGGTTAAAGGGAGAAATCTATCATTAGGATGAGAACTAATATTTGGTAGTCCAGATCTTACATATTCCTAAAAAAAATTGAAAACTTTTGTCCTATGCTCATCAGACCATTTATAAGAGTACCACTTTAAAGGGGCAGCAACATTTTTATATTGTTTGAGAAAAGCGCTAGATAATGGGTGCATTGTAGTGGCATATGTATCATTTGGATGGTGACTGACAGTTAACTGCCAAACTTTGCTTAACCTGAACCAAGCAAGTTGACTCTGGTTGGCCACCATAAGACCATAAGACTTAGGAGTGGAAGTAAGGCCATTTGGCCCATCGAGTCCACTCTGCCATTTACTCATAGCTGATGGACATTTCAACTCCACTTCCCTGCACTCTCACCATAGCCCTTGAATCCTTGTGAGATCAAGAATTTATCGATCTCTGCCTTGAAGACACTCCGTGGCAATGAATTCCACAGGCCCACTACTCTCTGGCTGAAGAAATGTCTCCTCATTTCTGTTTTAAATGTACCCCCTCCAATTCTAAGTCTGTGCCCACGGGTCCTAGTGTCCCCGCCTAACGGAAACAAGTTCCCAGGGTCCACCCACGTCATTGCCTTGAAAAAAAGCCCAGAGAATCACTGTCAGCTATTTTGTTCCGTTAAAGCAGGTGCACTATTTAGACTTGTTCTTTCAGTCTGCAAAGAGCAGGAATCTGTCTGTTAATACATGTAGCTTCCAATGCAAGTGCAATGCACTGTGAGCTGACTGACAATCTTAAATTGGTTGTCAGTGTCATTCTTCACACACTCAGAATTATTTAGCAAATTTCCAATCACAAGAGCTGCATCTAATGCTAGATACTGTGTTTACAGATAAAAATAACACAGAAATAATTGCCTTAAAGCTAGATTTCCTTCCCATTTTAAGGGAGGAAGTACCATCTTGGAGAGCTTCTGGCCAATCAGATGGCCGAAAGTTCTATGTTCACTACAGTGCCAACCAGGAAAAGTAATCGCTATTGGAATTTCAGGCAGTCCCACAATGCCCAGGTAAGTGTAGAGTCAGGAGTCTCAGTAAGGGAGATTAGAGACTAGGTTCAAGAGGCCAGTGAGTTAGTTACATGTAGAAGTGACCTTGACGCTTTGACTTCAACGGGTGCATGGAATTTCAGAGGAGGTCGCTAATCCTTTTTGAACATTAACCTACACAGCGAAATCTGTCAGAATTCACATATGCAATGAACCTCCCCTCAAGGCTCAGACTACTTCATGCTACTTGTAAAATACTGACTTGGGCAAGTATTTTAAAAACCTCAATAAACCCAAGAGCTGATAGCTAGCCTGACACCTCCCCAAACCATGCCTCCCCATCCCCATAAAATTTCAGTCTGGCCAGAGACTGATGGGCGGGGAGCATGAAAGTCCCTTGCTCGACTTTGTGCTCCCTATGTTCAATACCACTGAAGGAGTGTAAAGGCTAGCGATTAGTTATGCTTTTATGGACAACAACCCAACAGATTTAGCATTTGTTTAGTTTTAGCTCTGTACTTTGGAAAAAAAACTCAAGTTTATAAAACATCTTTAATGTAGAGAAACATTCCTATATTGTTTGCTGGAGCTTAACCGGACAAAACTGGACGCTGGTGGAAAGGAAGTGGTGGGGTGATGAAAAGCTTGATGAAGAAGTACAAACTAGGTGGAGCCTTAAAAAGAAAGACTAACGCAGTGAATGTTGTGGGTTAGTGGATAGATTCTATCGATGTAAATGACTGAGGATTGAGTAACTGCAATGCTAAAAAGTGTAAGTGATAGCTTATATAACAAGGTGTAGTGCTGGATGAACATAGCAGGCCAAGCAGCATCAGAAGAGCAGGAAAGCTGACGTTTCAGCTCTAGACCATTCTTCAGAAATGGAGGAAGGGAAGGGGATTCTGAGATAAATATGGAGAGAGGGGAAGGTGGACCGAAAATGGATAAAGAAGATAGATGGAGAGGAGACAGACAGACCAAAGAGGTGGGGTTGGAGCCAATAAAGGTGAGTGTAGGTGGGGATTTGGGAGGGGATAGGTCAGTCCAGGGAGGACGGACAGATCAAGGGGGTTGGATGAGCCTGGTGGGTAGCTGATGGGGGTGGGGCTCGAGTTGGGAGGAATGGATAGGTGGGAGGAAGAGCAGGTTAGGGAGGGGACGAGTTGATCTGGTTTGAGATGCTGTTGGGGGAGGGGAGATTTTGAAGCTTGTGAAGTCCACATTGATACCATTGGGCTGCAGGGTTCCCAAGCGAAATATGAGATGCTGTTCCTGCAACCTTCGGGTAGCATCTTTGTGGCTCTGCAGGAGGCCAAGAATGGACATTTTCATCCAAGGAGGGGGAGTGGAAATGGCTCGCAACTGGCCTTGTCGCGAACCAAGTGGAGGTGTTCCACAAAGCAGTCCCCGAGCCTCCACTTGGTTTTCCCGATGTAGAGGAGGCCACATCAGGAACAGTGGATACAGTATACCACATTAGCAGATGTGCATATGAACATCTGTTTGATGTGGAAGGTCTTCTTGGAGCCTGGGCAGGGGGGTGAGGGGGTATATGTCGGGGCAGGTGTAGCAGTCCCTGCGGTTGCGGGGTTGGTGGGGAGTGTGGAGCAGACAAGGGTGTCATGGAGAGAGTGGTCCCTTTGGAAAGCAGATAAGGGTGGGGAGGGAAAAATGTCTTTGGCAGTGGGGTCAGATTGCAGATGGCGGAAGTGCCAGAGGATGATGCATTGGATCCGGAGGTTGGTAGGGTGGTACATGAGGATGAGGGGGATTTTCTTTTGGTTGTTATTGCAGGGAGGGGGTGTGAGGGATGAGTTGCGGGAAATGCAGGAGACATGGTCAAGGGCATTTTTGACCACTGTGGAGGGATATGATAGCTTCATTGTGCTGTGGATTTATCAGTTTTATCAACAAAAATGAGTTACCCTTTTTCCTGTTATAACTCATATAGGATTAACCAGTGAGCATGTACACAAGGGCTGTCAGTTGTGTGCAACTGTTCGATGCTGTTCACTGCATGGAGATGAGCACCTCTGTCCATGTGATTGGCATGAGGCAGAACAGAAGAGAAAATCCAACATGGTCGAGAACAACATAAAAAAGTAAGCACCTTTATGCGGTACCATGATGTCAAGCTTGAGTCATTTCTAGAAGTTATGCAAGTGGCAGTTGTCCAAGTAAAAATTTTAAATTACTGTTTCTCACATATATATGCTAAATTAGGTACTATTCAAGACCATAAAAATAGGAGCTGGAATAGTCCATTTTCTCCCTTCGGAGTCAATAGTCTACAAACTCTTCTCTTGAGTATATTGAACAAGTGAGCGTCCACGTTATCTGGAGTGTAGAGCATCCTAAAGATTCACAATCTTTTAAGTGAATAGTTTCCCCCAACTCAGTTCTAAAATGACGATCCCTCATTCTGTATAGAAGAGTGTTTATTGAGAGTTAATACATGGTCTGGAAAATATTTACTCCAAAATATTCTTTGCAGATTTTATTTATGTGGGAATTGGCCATTGCTTTCTTTGTTCAATTCCCCAATAATGGGTTCTTCCATAGAGATGTGTGTAACTTGAATTTTAATTGGAACTTGGGAGTGAAGTAATCCCCATGTGGAAATGGCTGTTGTTTCATTTTGACACTTGTCTGATCAGTCTTCTTGCAGATTTCAGTCTGTTTTCTCTTTTCTGGACTTGGAGTTGTAGCAAAATTCTGTTAAATGTGTAGCAAACATTTAATGGCAATGAAAATTGTAAAATAATACAATCTATAAATAGAATGAACTAATACAAAGAAGGTAGAATTACCTCAGCCAAATGCTTACACTCAATAAAAATACAATTTAATGGAAAGATGCATGGAAAAACCTTGTAGTTGAGTGTTCTTTTTTTAAATTTTCACTTTAATAGGAAGGGAGGACAAGAAACAAAACTGAGAAAACAATTAGCATGGAATTGGTCTTTGTCATTTCAAACGTTTCCCATTTAAATCAAAGCACTGTTGAGTGTATGACTGATACTTGTTCTTTCAATGTTGTCTTCTCTCAATTGGTAGCCATCTCATGCCCAGATCTAAAGTTGCAATCCACAGTACATACTTGAGCATATCATCTAGGTTAATATTTAAATGCAATTCAGAGGGAATTTGTATTACATGAGTGCCGTCTTTTTGATAGATGAAACCTGTCCCGGTGTAAAAGAGACTGTGGCACAACTTGAAAAAATGGAGACTTCTTCTGGTTGCTATAGCTATTCTTCTTTAATCAATTTCAAAAGCAGATTACCTGATCATTTACTTGCTTTTTGTGGGATCATGCTATTCATAAATTAGTTGCTGTGCTTCTTATATTGATGGTATTTGCTAACAGTATGAAATTTGTACAAATGCACGTTTTTTTGCAAAAATTTTAATTGCTTTCTTTTGAATTTCTTACAGAAAAGCAAGAGCTTGTAAGCATTTCCCATTTGAAGAGGTAAAACTGGAAATATATTTTTTCAAATGTTAACTCCTTATGAGACAGACCTATGTCAACTAGTAACGGGCTGTTCAGGAAAGTTTAAACTAACCTAGATGAGGGTAAGTACTAGCATGTAGTAGCAGATAGAAGAAAGCAGGTACAGAAAGAATTGGGTGACAATAGCATTAGAATAAGAAATGACACTGGTTTGGCAATCATCTAACTGGTGCATTCTCTGTGGCTAAGCTTCTACCAATCAGAGTCCACTTGTCAACAATTCAGCACTCTCCTCTCATACAGAGTAAGTATTGTCTTTCCATCATATTGCTAATTCTTGCAAATTATCAAGATGAGTACAAGACCAAAAGCATTGGCAAAATATGTCTTCTTTCAGTAACGCCCAAGATTAGTAAATGGTATTTTGTGGGGTCATAACAAAAGAAAATGAAATAAGTTCCAAATTAACTTTACCTGTACATATGTGAATGTACAAGAATGAATAAGAGAATGGTAAATACTCTTGACGTGCTGCAGGTGCCAGTAGACACCAGGGAGCCCGATGCTATGATGCTGATGGAGACCTAGCTCAACACAAGGTAAAATAGTGTACTGAATAGCTAGAATGCATAGAGTGCAAAAACAAGTAATTTATGCTGAATCTTTAGAGAACACTGACTCAGCACTGGATATTTCTCCAAATTTTTAGTAGATGAGTGTGTTATAGCTGTACTGGAACAGCTTGGCTAGTGCAGCCAGCACACTTCTGTCTACCAGCAATGTAGGACATTGTCCAAATATGTTCTGTAAACAAAAAGCAGAATAAGTCAACACACTTAATTAGAGAGAATGAATTAAAGATTCACAAATAGGCCTTCAGAGATTAAGGAATTCATTAAGTGGATGGATTGGAGACATTGATTTGACAAAAAAGAAATCTGGTAAAGATGTTTCGAATAATAAGGGGAGTAGGCAGAATAGCAGGTAAAAACCAGTCTCATTTCAGAAGAGTCATAAATCATAGAATCCTTACAGTGTGGAAACAGGCCCTTTGGCCCAACAGGTCTACACCGACCCTCAGAGCATCCCACCCAGACCCATTCCCCCTAGAACCCATCTAATCTACATATCCCTGAACACTTTGGGCAAATTAGCATGACCAATCCATCTAACCTGCATATCTTTGGACTTGTGAGAGGAAACCAGAGCACTCTGAGGAAGCCCACAGACACGGAGAGGAGGAAGGTTGATTTTAAGCCAGTTATTGAAGAGCAAAAGATGACATGAAGAAAAACACTTTTACGCAATGAGTAGCCAGGATCTGGAATGCATTACCTGAGGGTATAGTGGAGACAGATTCAAACATCTATTTCAAAAGAGAATTTGTTAATTATCTGAGGAGAAAACATTGCTGTATTACAGTGAAAATGCAGGAGAGTTGAACAAAATGAGTTGCCTTTTCAGAGAACTGACATACATGCAAAGAACAAGATGGCTCTTTCTGTGGTGTAACATTATATTATGGCATTATACAATTTGTGTTTCAGGTGATCAGAGAGTTTCTTATCAGTAAGGACCAACTAATTCAGCGTATTCAATGGAAGCGTCCAAAATTGCTTTTACTTCAGGTAGATAACATTCTGTGAAGTATATTTTTTTTGATGTGGAGCTTCTTTAATGTCTGGGCTGCATTGTCTGGTTCTGGCCTTACTCTGGCTACACAACAGAACAAGCATGTGACTTGATCAAGAATGTTTTTTCTTGAGTACCATTCAATGAAAGCTGATCATGCCACAATAACAGAATCTTGCTTCATACATCTAGAATTTTGCCCTGGATAAAATGGAGTGGCCTAGACACTATACATGTGAGAAAGTGCTGATGTTACTTTCACACCATGATATGATGGAAAGAAAATTGGGAAGAATAGACCCATGTCATTTGCAGCCAATAAGGTACTAAGTTTTGAATTAACCATTACTTTTTCTTCATTTGTATTTTAAACAGTATACTGTATGGGTATTTACTGACATTCTAAACTTAAGGTTGCTTACATGCTTTGCATCATACTTAACGCCTTTTACCATGTCCTCACAGAGTGAGTTAATGCTCGATTAGAAGAAGTGGCTGGATAAACATGCGCTTCCATTGTTCTGTTTTGGGGGAGTGTCGGAAGTGGGATTCACTGCATGTGTCTTCCTTTCCATGCATAAAAGCCAGATAAATAGAAAATGGAATAAAGAAAATATCTGAATTGACCTGCCTGTCAAAGTACTTCTCTTCTACAATAATTTACATATGGATACATTATACACTTGGTTTTGTTGCAGTGCAGTCAGTGGTGGCTCAGTGGTTAGCACTGCATGTCTGTGTGGCTTCCCAGCGGGTGCTTTGGTTTCCTTCCACAGCTCAAAGATGTGCAAGTTCGGTGGACAGGCCAAGTAAATTGCCCATAGTGCCCAGGGATTTGTAGCTTAGGTGCATTAGCCATGGAAAATGCAAGGATAGCTCGGGGAGATGGGTCTAGGTGGGATGCTCTTTGGCGGATTGGCGTGGACTTGTTGGGATAGAATGACCTATCCCTACACTGTGGGGATTATACGATTCTATGAGGTTATGTGGAATTTCAAAGTTTTTTCCTCTTTATTTCTTTTTAAGCATTGTCAAAACAAGAATTCGGAATGGGATTCCCTGTTTTGAAATTCTATGGGGAAAGACAGGTAATTTGTTTTAAAATATAATTTTTGTATGAGATGTGAAATAGTATGACCTGCCCTTGTGATCATACTTTTAGCTTGCTTCACAGAAGCATCCACGTGGCCATGAGTTTTGTTTGTATTTATGGGCGAGATTGTGTAATAGCTTTGTGTTTAACAACATCTTATTGACATCACCAGTCTGGTTCTAAAAAAAATGATTTCAATTAACCTGTTCAGTCATGCAATGACATATCTCTGGGACAGGTGGGGCTTGACTTTCTAAGCCAGAGGTTGGGCAATTACCACTATATCACAAGAGCCACTTCATGCCTAAATGTATACTCCTATCTAGAGGAGAAATCTGTTTACACCTTCCTCAGTAGTAATGTCACTTGGCTAGTAGTAAAGCAGCCCAGGCTAATGCTCTGGGGCTTGGGTTCAAATCCTACAGAATTTACAGAAATAAATTTGCAGCTAATCTATTCGAATAATGGCACCATTGTTGATAGTCAGAAAACCCATTTAAGTAGGTACTTGAATGCCCTCTGAAATATCCTGGTTCTAGACTTAGTTCTCTCGAACAGCTACAAAGTCTGAAAAGAAAGACTGACCTAGCCACCAAAGTCAACTGTAGCATGCACAACCTTGTCAATCTTGTAAAGTCCTCCTCACTGACATTCGAGGATTTGTGCCAAAACTAGGAGAACTGCTGCACAGGTTAATTAAGTAACAGCCAGGTAGTCATGCTCACAGAATCATGCCTAACAATGTTATAAGAACCACTGTTACTGCCCTTGGGTACACCCTGTACCAGAGATGGCAGCACATGTCTGGTACAGGACAAAGCCAGGGACAGTAACAGAGTTACTGAGATAAAGAGTTTCCCTGGGAGTCCTCAACGTTGATTCTAGACTCCATGAATCCTTATGGCATTAGGGTAAACATGAGTGGAGGACTTCAATAACCATCACTAAGAGTGGCGCCGTAGTACCAAGACTGAGCTCGGCAAGTCCTAAAGGGCAATGCTACTTTCATGGATCTGGACTGAGATAGAACCAAGCCCTCATTGACCCAGTCCTTGTCAGTGTATCTGTCACAGAGGTATCTGTCCATGGCTGTATAGATATGAATGATCACCATGCAGCCCTTGCAGACACCAAGTTTTATCTTTACCCCATCTGTTCAAAATCTACATTAATGATTTAGTCAAGGGGCCAATTGAAATATTTCCAAGTTTGCAGACGGTAGAAAACTTGATGTGAATGTGAGTTGTGAAGAGGTTGCAAAGAGGCTTGAAGAGGGTCTAGACAAATTGAATCAGTTGGCAAGAGCAATATAATGGGATAATTGCAGAATTATCCACTTTGGTAGGAGATGCATTTTATTTCTTAAACGCTGGGAGTTTGTGAAGTGTTGATGTCCTAAGGGACCTGGTGTCCTTATTCTTAAATCACTGAGAGCTAGCATGGAGATTCAGCAAGCAGTTTGGAAGGTAACTTTTATCATAATGTTTACCTTTATCATCATGTTAACCTTTATCATAAATGGATTTGAATATAACAGCAAAGAAGACTTGTTTCATTTGTATAGAACACTGGTTATAAGCCACCAGGAATAGTGTGTACAGTTTTGGTCCTTTTGCCTGAGGGAAGGAGATACTTACCATCCAGCAGCAGAGGTGCACCAGACTAATTCCAGGGAAAATGGGAATGTCTTATGATGAATGATTGAGGAAAATGGGCCTGGAGTTTGGAAGAATGAGAGGCAATTTCATAGAAACTTGCCAAATTCTTAAAGAGATACACAGATTAGATGCAGAAAGCTTGTTTGCCTGACTATAGAGTTTGAATTCAGGGACACAGTTTCAGAATGAAATATTAGCCATTCAGGAGTGAGATGGAGAGGAACGTCTTCATCAAGTGGGTGGTGAATCTATGGCATTCTCTATCACAGGGGTCTGTAGAAGTCCATTCATTAAATAAATTCAAGATAGAGATTGATAGATTTCTAATTACTAATGACATAAAGAGATATCATGGTAGACAATCAACCATGACCCAGAATAGCAAAGCAGGCTTGAGGGGATGAATGGCTTAATCCTCCCCCTATTTCCTGTGTTTTATATTGTTGATACCCTTCATGGTGTGTGAGTTTACCACTGTGCTAAATGCGATAGATTTTAAGCTGGTTGGACCGAACATTCTGTTTCTGTGCTGCATGACTATGACTCAGAACTGGACATCCATGAGGTTCTGTAAGCCGTCAATAGCAGCAGAATTATATTGAACCACGGTCTTTATCCTCACGGCCTGACAGACCTCCACTCCACCATTACTCTCAAGCCAAGAGATCAGTCCTGGCTATTGAAGTGTGTAAATGGGCATGTCATGAGTAGCATTGGGCATAGCTCAAAATGTAGTGTCAACCTGGTGAAGCTACAACTAGGACCAGCATGCCAAATGGCAGAAACAACGTGCAATTGACATAACTAGGTAATTCCACAACCAACAGATCAGACCGAAGATTTACAGTTCCGTCAAATCTAACAAATAATTAAACAATTAATAGAAAGAGGGTGGTCTACATATATCATTATCCTCAATCATGGTGCAGTCCAGCACATCAGTATGAAAAATGAGGTTGAAGCATTTGCAACAATATTCAGATAGAACTGCCAGGTGGATGATCCATCTGAGGCCCTCAGCATCACAGTCTTCTGCCAATTCAGTTCATTGTATGTGATATTAAGAAACAGCAGAAGGCAATAGCTACTGCCAAGACTATGAGTCCTGACAGAGCCTGACAATATTCTGGTAACTGAAGTAACATTTTCTGAGAGGTGATTCCACTCAGAGTTCCGTCAGAAGTGCAGAACTGTACGACTGGTTTGAGATGCAGGGTTTTTTATTTTTATTCATTTACAAGATGAGGACATCGCTGGCTAGGCCAGTAATTATAGCCTACCCCTCATCGCCCAAAGACCAGTTAAATGTCAACCACATCACTGTGGGTCTGGAATCATGTAAGCCAGACCGGGTAAAGATGGCAGTTTCCTCCTCTGAAGGACATTAGTGAAACAGCTGGGTTTTTCTGACAATTGACAATGGATTCATGGTCATCATTTGACTGTTAATCCCAGATCTTTATTGAATTCAAATCTATCATAGACCATGACAAGATTCAAACCCAGGTCACCGGAATATTACCTGAGCCTCTGGGTTAATGGTTCAGTAACATTACCACTGGGCCGTCGCATTTCCGTATGTTAATGCCAGCTGTATGGGTTCAATTCCTGCAGCAGCTGACATTACTGTGAAGGTGCTTCCTCAACCTCTGCCTTTGTCTGAGTCATGGTGACCCTCATGTTAAAACATCACCAACGTTTCTCTGTCTCTCTTAATCGAGAAAGCCTATGGTTCTGGAGGACTATGGCAACTCTCCTTGTTTGGGGAATGAAATCCACACCCCTGTTCACGGTGGTCAGGTGGCATATTCTGAAATATAAATGTCTTGACAAGCACTTTGACAGCTGCAGTCAAACAGAACAACATAAGGTCAGTGATGGGCTGGGGAATGGAGGAGTAAGGTAGCAGGGGTGGAATGCCATATGAGAAGGGGCTATGGTGCCAGTGCACCACATAGGTAGGGCGTCAGCTGGTAAAGGGATAGGATGACAGAAGAGTAGGTCAGTAGGGTGCCAGGTGGTAGGAGGTTAGGGTGCAAGGTGGCAAGATAAGTGATGCAAACTTCAAGGAAGGTTGGGGTGCTGGGAGAAACTGGGTGGGTCAGATCTGGGTGGGAGGGAGGGTTGGGTCGGTTCAAGATATGTGGTTTTGGAATGTGTGAGATAAACGTGGGTTCTGTTAAATACTTACAAAGGAGTTAGACTCTTTTTAATAGTTTAACTATTATTGACTTTACTTCATTATTGATGCCCTCCAAAATCTCTGATTTAAATGCGACCTTCAGTGATTTCAAGGTGGAGAGCAATTGCCCAGAAAACGATTCAGTTTCTCGGGCATTTCCTTTTAAGTTTGATACAACTGGAATTCAGCAGGGTCATCAAGCACAACTCCTATCAATGGCAGCATAACTATTGCCTTGAGCAACAGAAAATCTGGACCTGTACTTTTGCTTGAGAAGCAAGTTAGAAATGTCCAAATCTCATCAGTTAAAAGTATATTTGGTGGGAAATTCTCAAAATCCATCAGCTACAAATACCATTGTAAGTATTCCCTCAAGATGCCATTTCAGCCCCTTCCGGCATAAGCGGTACCTGAACTGAAGTGCAAATGATGAGCCTGAATCGAAGCAGCCAGTCAATTGTGAATAGTTTGATGTCCATTAATGGCATTCTTCCTCTAACCTTAAACATATCAGGCAGCTCAACTTCAGGACATGTTTGTAAATTACATAATACACTTTCTTTAACAATCATTTGCTAATTTTTCTTAGCAGTTCACATCTCATAATTTTGCTTCACGTGTGTACATTCTTACAGAATTTTACCAACTTTATGTTCTAGAAATTTTCATCTTCATTGCTTTGGCAATAATGTGACAGAAAATCCTTTCCTTGATTTTACTGAAACCAATAGAACAAAATATCAGCCCTTTTATAAAGGTCTGATGATATGGATGCTCAGATTGTACAGGCAATAAATGTGAAAATCTGTTTTATAATAAACATCACCACGTTTTCTGGTACAGTCAGTTATTGCATCTGAGTGAATGTTTCACAGCTAGTTTATGTTTGAAATAGGTTGTATGAACTCAGCAACAAGTAGTATAGATTTTAATAAATTATTTTCTTCGTTTCTAGAGCATTATGTTACCTCAAGTGATCAATTTGAAGATTCTCAGAAAACTGTCACAACCATAGAAGATCAAGTTTCCTTTCAGGCAGCATATCCAGATATGACTGCTTTATTTTACAGGCAGAACACTGAAAAGAAGAAAATGCAAAAAAGTAAGTAGCAAAATTGAAAAGAGGCCTTTCTTTGGCTTGTTGCCTAAAGAACTTTTGAGTTTCAAATGAAAAATGAGCATTCCGATCAAGACATGATTTTTGATAGATTGAACATAACCAAGTTTATTGAGCTTTAGGAAAAAAGTGAAAGGTCTTCAAGAGTGCTAGAACTGTTACAATATGATTTTTTATGTGGTAAATCTATTAATGTGTTATTTTAAAAATTGAGTCACTTCATTTGTACTCTTGCTAACCGGTTAGCTGGGGCTAGTGTTGAACTGCTATAAAGCCAAATAACTGTGTACATTGAATAGCAGGGCTGTTTAGCCTTGTGTGTAATTGGTTATGGCTCATACTGTTCAGGTGAAACGAATTGGGGCATTCTCTTGAATGTTACATAAAGTTGAATAAATTCAAAAGCAACTTTGATCTTGGGCCTGGCCCCAGACCCAAGGCTTGGCATGGTTTATGGCTATATTTCATTCAACAGGCTTGTAAAGCAGGCTGGGTTTGGTGAAATAAAAGATTGCACAGTATTAAAATAATGCGTGAAGAATCTGGGAATGCTCTTCTGAGTACATTAATGACAATGATTTGTTAGGAGTATTCATGAAGAATTTTGACAGAATAAATAACTGAGAAACTTTCTAGTGACACAAGGGCCAGTAATATAAGACCACAGTTTGATGTAGTAAAAATAAAATGCTGGAAATACTCAAAAGCTCTGACAATATCTGATAAAAGGAGAAATAGCGTTACATCTCAGATCAAGACGTACGGGTTTAAGAGAAACAAGGTAGAAAAATAAATTTAAATGTAGGTTTCCATTAACGTTTGGCAAGAAAGGAGTTATAGTTACTGGTGTTTTACCACTAGATGTCCTATATGTACTAATTTACAAAGAGTTTGGTGACTCCTTATATTGTGCTGTGTATCACCTGCCACCACATTGGGACAAAAGTCTGCATTATTGCTGTCATAACTGTGCATCTGAAATCAGTATTCTGTGCACACTTCACCCACAATTGAAAGCCTTTGCCCACTGCACCTAAAGGCATATGCATGGTGCCACAGAAGACTTGCAGCACTTCTTCTATTTGGTTCTGACCTGCCCACTCGAGTTCATCTTCTGACCAAAACCCTGCTCAGTGCTGTCTAACCCATGCCCCAGTTCTGTTCAATGCTGTAATCTCCTCCCCCAGTCACTGTCATGCTTCATGCTCTAATCCACTGTCCAGTCACCACCCTGCTCGATCCTCTAATTCCTGCTCCTGTCACCATCCTGTTCAATGCTCTAATCCCTTTTCCAGTCACCATCCTGCTCAGTGTTTTAATTCCCTCTCCAGTCATTGTCCTGCTCAATACGCTAATCCAGTCAATCCTCTGATCCCCTATCCCATCACCATCCTGCTCGATGCTCTAATCTCCTCTCCAGTCACCATCCTGCTTGATCCTCTTTGCACCATAAAGAGAGTTGGAGGCTCATATGCATGAAGTACAGAAAGCTAGCACACAAGTACAGCAAAAAATCTGGAAGGCTAATGGAACGTTGGCCCTTATTTCAAGGGGTTACAAAAATTGGCAAGTCTTTATGCAACTATACAAGGTGATGGTGAGACCACATGCAAAGTCTTGAGAGTAGTTTTGCTCCCCTTGTTTAAAGAAGCATATCATTTCATTCTAGGCTGTTGAGAGAAGGCTCACTAGGCTAATCCTTGGTATTGAAGAATTGTTTTATGAGCAAAAGTTAAACAGGCTGGGACTCTGTATATTTGAATTTAGAAGAATGTGAGGTGATCTCAGTGAAAGACATGGCAAATGCTGACAGGATGTTTCCCCTCATGGGAGAGCCTAGGACCAGAGGGCACAGTCTCAGAATTGAGGAGCGCCAATTTAAGACTGAGCTGAGGGAGAATTTGTTCTGTCGGCGGGTTGAGTCTTTGGAACTTGTTGCCACAGAAAGCTATGGGAGTGGTGAGGGGAGTCGGGGGGGAGGTCAGAGTCCTTGTGCCTGCTTAAGGCTGAGATAGATGGATTCTTAATCAGAAAGGAAATAGTTACAGGGAAAAGGCAGAAATATCAGATGATAAATGTCAGATCATCCGTAATTCTATTGAATGGCACATCAGGCTCTCCTGTTCTTACTCCTTATGGCCTTATATCCTTCCAGGCACAATTGTGCTACTCTTTTTCACTATCCCTCAATACATTTGCCATTTGAATTAAGTGCTCAATATTCAATGTCAGGAGTAAAATAATGAATTGCGAACAGCTAAATATATTTTCATATGGTGATGTTTGCAAAAATCTTATTTAAAATAGCAACTGAGTAAGACTTTTAGCTTAGCTATTGGTTAACTTGTGTTCTTTTTTCAGGTAAAAGCAAGAGAACAGAGAAGGTAGCTCCTTTGCCTGATGAAATCACACATCTACTGGCTGAAATGAATTTACAATCTTCCCATGGTTCTGGAATTGCAACAGGAAGTGAACCTGTTCAAAAAAGTGTAAGAAAACGGATGAATCCCTCCAATACCCATCAACATAGATCTTCCGTTAGCTTTTGTACTGAAGGATCTCAAGAATGCCAAGAATTCTCTGAAAAATCTAATAAAATTACACAACCTGGTGTTAAACACACTGCAGAAATAATAAAATCTGACAGTGAATCTTTATCTCTTAAAGAATTAGAAAACGAGCATGGTACCGGTGCCTTGTCCCCTTCTGCATCTATGATAGTTGCAGAGTTGGATTTGAGTGGCATTGATTGGACTCAGTCATTCAGTACACCACGATCAGACCGTACTCCGACGACTCCAGCAGAAACTTCTGAGCAAGTTCATCCCCTCATTAATGAGAAGTGCTGTGTACCTGTTTACTATATCAGTAAACTAAAAGAAGACAAAGCACGGAAAGAAAATGCTGCCGCGCTGAAGCAAGATCCACTTCAAAAGAATGTGGCAGAATTATCTAAGAAAGATGCATCTATGCTGCCTGATCTTTATGATCTATCTTTAAAGGATCGCATTCTATTGAAAAACTCTCATCAGTTTTTATCTCTGCATCAATCAGATCCTAATTCTGGTGGAACCCTGCCATACTCCTTTAATTATAAAAATGATGCACCATTTCAAGGAAAACTTACAAATGAATCAACTTTTTCCAATAAAGAGAGATTCAGTGGCTGTGACTTATCAGAAACTCAATGCATTCAGCAAGAGAAAAAAGAAATTTACATTTCTGACCCAACTACAATTCAACATGTCAGGCCATTAACTGAGGTAGAAAATCAAAATTTAACATGTTCAAGGGAGCACGTTGTTGGAACAAGTGATCCAGCTATTTATTCACACCGAGCTTCAAAGACAGATAGTAGCTCATTGAGACTGAAGAAAAATAAAACTGTGAAACCACACAGAATGAAACATAAGAATGGAACTACTTCAACATTTCAGAAGAAAAGCGTTTGTCGCAAATTGTCGTCATCCAGCGAAGATAGTGATATTGAGAATACAAGAATAATACAAAAATGTGGCTTCACATTCAGAGCTATAGATAATATTGTGATGTCACCTTCCATTTCAAATCAGAGTCAAACATGTGCTCAGCGGACCAAATCCAGAACTGCCATTAATAGAATAGACAACACCAAGGTAGCTACTGGCCATATTCAACTCAAAGTGATCAGCAGTTTTGATGCTGAGAAAACTGAGCAAACTCAATTAACACATAAGCAAAGAGAAACTTTTAGCAAAAGCAGTGCTGATCTGCCAAGACTTGAACTGAGTGCTGTGCAGAATCTTAAGCAGCTCAGTGATAATGAAGATTCTATTATAGTAATAAGTGACAGCTCCCTTCCACTTTCAGAAGGGTTAGATCTTTGACTGCACAGTTTTTGAATGGTTACTCAATTGCATGCTCCCAAAATCAGGTTCTCCAGAAGTTTGTTGTTTTTAAGTTAGGTTTTAGGTATTTTAGATGCCCCTTCAGAAAAAAAAGCATTCACCATATACATTCTCCGCTCAACATTTTTGAATAAAATTGGTAACTAAATGCTGTAAACTGCCCATTGTTTAATATTGACTCAGCTGTAAATTGAAAAAAGAACGATTGCAAGTTTAAAATCATTTATGTTCCTTGCCTTATTCTACTGTGACATTGTTGATCCATATTTTAATAATTCATTCATTTAAGCTAAAACTATGTTTAAATGTATTTTAAAATAATGGTTTCCTTTAGTTACTTCAACCAAATTTTCTGCATTCAAGGATATTTCTATTCAGTTCCATCCTTTGTTTTTATCACTCTGATGATGCACCTTCCCTCATGCAGCTATAATGAAGTGTGGGTAAGCATCTTGGTATGCCTTATCAGTTGATGGTGTTTTTCTGTCGTCCTTAACGCCTCACTGTGAGGAAGTGCCTGTCCTCTTTTCTGCGTTGTGTCAGTGGTCCCATACCAAGCATCAAGTTATCTTTTTCCATCTCTGAAGCATTTTTTTGTGTTAAAACATAAGCTATAGGAGCGGAATTAGGCATTTACCCCATGTCGGAGTTCATTCTGACATATAGTCATAGCTACTGTTACTCAATCCCATTCTCTTGCTGTCTTCAGTAACCTTTGATCCCCTTACTAATCAAAGCCTATCTATCACTGCCTTAAAGACATTCAGTGGTTTGACCTCTACAGCTTTCCTTGGCAATGGTTTGCACAGATTCACAGATTCTGGCTGGCTGAAGAAATTCCTCCTCATCTCAGTTCTGAAAAGGTTGACCCTTCTCTCTAAGGCTGTTCCTCAGATCCTAGCATCTCGAATGGAAATATTTTCTCCGCGTTCACTCTGTCCAGATCTCTCAGTATCCTGTAAGTTTCAGTGACCCCACCCCACAACCAAATCCATCAAAACTCCCAGTACAAGATTGGTACTGGATCCACTTTTGTTTGTCATTTATATAAATGTTTTGGGTGAGCAATTAGCAGGCATGGTTAATAACTTTGTGGATAACACCAAAATTTGTGGTATAGTCAACAGTGAAGAAGGTTACCTGAGATGACAAAGGGATCTTGATCAATTGGGCCAATGGGCTGAGGAGTGGCAGATGGATTTTAACTTGGATAAATGCAAGGTATTGCATTTTGATAAAACAAATAAGAGCAGGACTGATACAATTAATGGGAGAGCCCTGGGTAGAGTTGTCAAGCAGAAAGACCTAGGGGTTCAAGTGCATTGTGCTTTGAAAGTTGCATCACAAGTAGACATGGTGGTTAAGAAGGCATTTAGCACACTTGCTGTTATTGCTCAGACCATTGAATATTGAAAGGGGAATGTTATGTTAAGGTTGTACAAGTCGTTGGTGAGGCCACTTTTGGAGTAATGTGTGCAGTTCTGGTCGCCGTACTATTGGAATAATGTTATTAAATTACAGAGGGCTCAGAAAAGATTTACCAGGATGCTGCCAGGACTGGAGCATTTGAGATATAAGGATAGGCTGGGACATTTTTCACTGACGCATAGGGAGTTAAGGATTGACTTTGTGATGGTTTATAAAATCATGAGGGATATAGATAAGACGAATAGCAAAGGTCTTTTCCCTAGGGTGGGGGAGTTCAAAACTGAGGGGCACATTTGTAAAGTGAGAGGAGGCAGATTTCAAGGGCAACATTTTCACACAAAGGGTGTGTAGTTTATTTTTAATTCACAACAGCATCACTGGCTCAGCAGCATTTATTGTCCACCCGTAATTGCCCAGAGGGCAATTCAGAGTCAACCTCTTTGCCATGGACCTGGAGTCACATGTAGGCCAGACCAGGTCTGGATGACAGTTTCCTTCCCTAAAGAACGTTAGTTAACCAGGTGGGCTTTTCCCAAATATCAACAATGGAATCGTGATCATTAGATTCTTAATTCCAGATACTTTATTGAATTTAAATTCCACTGGAATTCGAACCCAGGTCCCCAGAACATTATCTGGATCTCTGGAATAATATTGCTCCCCAGTCGAATGAACCGTCAGAGGAAGTGGGAGATGCAGGTAAAGTTACATCTTTTAAAAGCCCTTTGGATTGGAACATGAGTTGAAAAGGTTTAGAGGGATATGAGCCAAACTCAGGCAAGTGGGACTAGTTTAGTTTGGGAAACTTGGTCGGCATGGACAAGTTTGACTGAAGGGTCTGTTTCGGTGCTATATGACCCTACAGACCCAGAGACCTCAACCACTCCTTGTATGACCAGCCATTCATGCCCAGGATCATTCTAGTGAACCTCCCCTGGAGACCGAACAAGGCCAGCACATCCTTAGATAAGGGGCCTAAAACTCCTCACGATATTCCAAAAGCAGCCTGACTTGAGCCTAATACAGCCTTAGCAGTGCATCCCTGCTGTTGTATTGTAGCCCTCTCAAAGTGAATGCTAATATTGCATTTGCCTTTGTAACTGCCAACTGAACCTGCCTGTTAATTTAATACACTAACAATAGGTATGGTGTCTTTCAAGTTTTAAAGTTGCTCATCAATGTATGTGTCACAGCTAGGTGATATAGAGATGGGCATAAAGGGACATAACAGGCCTGAAGCAGCTTCTCAAGCCAGGACAGATGAAACCAGAGAGTTGGGTAGCACCAATCAGTTAGTTATAGACATTGTATAGTTATTATTATACTGCAGTACAGTTATTGACATCATCTGGCGTGTAGTTGATGAGACTTAATAATTAACACCTAACATTACCCACCACTGTTATTTGTGCTTATCTAAAATTAATTCTTTATTAGTTAGATGAACAGATTAAAATGTACTTGAGATTATGAAAATATCTTAACACTAATCTTAAAACTAATATGCCCTGAAATGCCAAACAACTAAAAATATTAAAATTATAAAATATCCAACCTTAAAATAATATCCTAAGAACATCATAAAAGTTCTACTGCATAGATAAAGACTTTTACTCATAGCTAAAAATCTGCAGCATTTTGAAAGTAAGCAATTGAGAGTCTTGATATTTCTTGGGCAAAGGACAGGTATTTTTGAATGCAGAACTCATAAGTTTATTGTTTGACTCAGCCCATTATAGCACCCATGACAAGTCTGAAAAAAGGAAAGCTGTGTTCTGAATGTTAAATTGATGATTTCTTCATTAAGGTATTTATATTTATCAGCTTTCTCAGTCTAGGATTTCGCTATTGAATTGTCTTCATTTTCAAAATGGATTGTTACATTGACACAACAGTTCTCAAGCCTTCCTTAAATATTAAATCAGGTTTCCACAATTTTCCGTCTCTGTCTTTCAACCAGGTTCTATAGAAGTAATCCATCCATATTTTCCCACTTATATTCATAGTTTGTACATAATCTCATTATGTTACTTGATTCTACTGTTCTTAACAAAGGGACATGAACCAGAAATATGGAATAACATCTCATATGGGGTCTAAGGTTTTGGAGTAGATTTGTAGCTTGGGTTGTGGTCGTGAAACAAGAAACCAGCTTGGCGAGCCAAACAACCTCAACATCTCACATGGGGCTTTACATCGATGGCACCCTTTATTTAAAAGGGGTTTTCCATACATCAAAGTTGTACACAGTGGAAGAGAGGTTATGTTGCAGTAATAGACTGTTAATGAGCTTAGATAATTTGATGTCATAAGATGCCTTGATCCACAAATTTGATATTTTATCATTTTTAAGGTATATAATGCCAAGCCCCTGACTTTGAGGATTAATCCATTTCAATGGTTCCAATTCCTTTCATGTTTTATAATTAATATTCCTCATACATAAAGCTCCTTCTCATTTTTCTGTTCTGCTTGATTGGATTTTCTGATCTGCAAATTATTTAATCTTTTGAAATATCCTGATTCTGAACACATTCTTGTATTCTCAACATTGTTTGACCGGCAATAGTGAAAGAAGGCTCAGATAACCTTATCTGTGCAGGATCCAAGGGCTTAGCATCTCCTAATTGCAGCCACTCGTGTCTGTACCTGTAATTTGGGAATCCCAAGTCCCCCATCTCTACTTCTAACATATAAAATACCATCAAATGTATAATGCGGCAGATGTAAAATTTCTTTAATAAAATCTTGTATGATACAGATCAATTTCTGTAAGATGTTCTGCAACGCTTCAATTAAAACCAGATGATAATAAAGCCTTGGTACTGTAAAAAATTTTTAAATCTTGACCTTTTGCCTCGGGCAGAGGGCAGCTAAATCAAGGTTCATCGCCCAGATCTTAAGTTTACATTCCCATTTCATCTCCTCAACACCTGCCCATGGATCTATTTACGTAGTCAGGTATATCTCAGTCTCATCTGGGGGAATGTATTGGATTTCACTTGCCGCCCAGCCACAAGTTCTTTAAGAGATTATAAGTAAAGGTCTAAAGTACCCTGCAATCTCATCATAAATAATAAATTCTAAAATCTTAACAATGATCAAGATCAGGCTAACCAGTCTGCAGTTTCCTGTGTTCTGCCTCCCTCCCTTCTTAAACAGAGGTGTTACATTAGCTATTTTTCAGACCTCTGGGACCCTCCCTCACACTATTGATTCCTGAAAGATCATCACTAATTCCTGTACAATTTCCTCAGCTATCTCCTCCAGAACTCTGGTGTGTAATCCATCTTGTCCAGGTAATTTATTCACCTCTGCCCCTGACTCTCTTGAAGTTCTGGTATGCTATTGGTGTCTTCCATTGTGGAGAATGATGCAGAGTACCTATTTAACTCCTCCACCATTTCTTTATTCCCCATTACTACTTGTCCAGCCTCATTTTCCAGCAGTCTGATGACCACTCTTGCCTCTCTCTTACCCTTTATGTATTTCCAAAAGAAACTACTGCAATCTTATTTTATATTACCAGCTTGCTTGCCGTAATATTTCATCTTCTCCCCCCCCATTGATTTTTTTTTAGTAGCCCTTTGCTGTGTTTTTAAGGCTTCCCTAATGTTTGGCTTCCCATTAGCCTTCACCATATTGCATGCTTTTTTGTTCACTTTTCTGCTGACTCCGACTTCTCTTGTCAGCCATGACTCCCTCATTCTCCTTTCAGTATGTTTCTTCTTCTTTAGGTTAAATTTCTGCTGTGCCTCCTGAAGTACCTGCAGAAATTCCTATCATTGTTGCTTTATTATCTTCCCTGCTAGTTTCCCCTTCCAACCAGAGATAATGGGAACTGCAGATGCTGGACAATCCGAGATAACAAAGTGTGGGGCTGGGTGAACACAGCAGGCCAAGCAGCATCTTAGGAGCACAAAAGCTGACGTTTCGGGCCTAGAGGGTCTAGGCCCGAAACGTCAGCTTTTGTGCTCCTGAGATGCTGCTTCCCCTTCCAACCAACTTTGACCAGCTGTTCTTTCATCTATTCAACTATAATAGCATTATATCTCATTCCAGCTTCTCTCACAAACTGCAGGATGATTTTTATCATATTATGGTCACTGCCCCCTAGGGTTAATCCACTTTAAGCCCCCTAATCAAGTTCGCCTCATTGCACATCATCAAATCCACGATTGATTGTCCCCAAGTGAGCTCCACCACAAGCGGCTCCAAAAAGCCAACTTGCAGAAATTCTACAAGTTCCTTTTCTCAGGATCTGCTACCACTATGACTTTTCCTGTTCACCTGCTTGTTGAAGCCCCCCAAGGTTATTATAATCGTGTCTTTCTTAAATGCCTTTTCTGTCTCCTGATTTATTTTCTGCCCATTGGTAGGCTGCCCGTGCATAATTCGTATCAAAGTGTTTTTTTTTGTCCTTTGTCGTTCCTCAACTCTCCCTACATAGACGTTTCCCAGCACGCAGTTTTAAGATGCACTGTAGCCATTAAGTTTCAACTATGGAAGTGATGTGTTTAGATTAACTACCCTGCCATGAGTTGCTTAGAACTATTTATGAATTGCAACTGATGTCGGGATTGTAAGTAGTATTTCAAATTTGCATTTTTGTTAGGCAGGACATCAGAGATTGCTGTTTAAATATAGTTGAAGAAACAATCTTTCACAATATCTGGTTGTCAGTGAAATACTTGGTGAGTTAAGTACTTTGAAAATGCACCCATTGCTGCAACATGGCAGCCAAACTGCACACTACAAACTCGCAGTAGATCAACGTAGTAAGGACCAAAATGTGTCATTTTATTGATGTCATTTGAGGAATAAATATTGACTCAGCTGCTGGAGACAATTCTTCTTTGAAATGCTGCGGAATGGTTTATTTTAATGCAGATTGATGGGGCCTTGGCACAATATAGCAGAATACGAATGTGCCAGATTTTCTGTGGAATAACAATCGCAAGCAGGCTAACAACCCACTCCTTCCTCTGCGTTAAGAAAGAGCTTCACATTTCGGACAGAAGATTCGAATCAAGGCTTTGGTGCCGTGCTTTCATTCTGACAGGTCATTCAGTGCGGAAGAGTTGAGGGGAGGCAAACCATACACTCTTATTCACATCTGACACTTGCCATATCCTGTCATTGAACGTCCAGCATCAAAGACAGCTACTTTGGCAACTTCTGTGAAAGAGGAACTACATGAGAAAGGTGTGAAACTAGGGTGTCAGTAGGGGATGTGACAAATAAATAGTGTCAGGGCTCCAAGTTTCAAGGTGCCTCGGTAATTTAGTGGAGAATTCAGGATAGGTATGGCTTGGCTGAAGATGGTGGGTGGCAGCAGAGGAGGGGCAGTCAAGTCCAGTGGTGGGGGTAATGTCCTGGTGGCTGGGGAGTGTCAGCTGTTGAGCAAAAAGGGGTGGGGATTGTGTCCCAGGCATGGAGTGTGACAGAATGTCGAACCCTGGGAGGTGTTAGGTTCAGGGAAGAGGGAATGTTGAAGACCTGGGGAGTTGTTTTGTAAGTCTGGGGTCAGTTTAATAGTTATTCAGATCATAGAATTGTTACAGAATGGAAGAAGGCCATTCAGCCCATCATGCCTGTGCCAATTCTATTCCCCAGTGCCAATGTCCTGTATTTTTACTATATCCTGGCACACCATTATTACCAAATTGCATTCCGGTGCACTCTTGAATGGCTCAATTGAACATTCTTCCACCACATCTTTTGGCAGTGCATCCTGTCCTCTAACTAGTTGCTGTGTGATTTTGTTTTTGTCACATTGCCCTTGCTTTGTTTACATCACTTTAAATCTACACTCCCTCTCATTCTTTTTTTTTCTTTTGTGAGCAGGCCCAGCTTCTCCCTGTCTATTCTGTTCAGACTGCTCATGATTTTGAAAACCTACGTTAAATCTCCTGTCAGTCACCTTCTCTCCAAAGAGAACAGTCCCTATTTCTTCATTCTATCCTCAAAATAAAAGTTTCTCATTGGAACCATTCTTGTAAATCGCTTTTGCACTCTCTCCAATATATTCTTATTTTTTCTATAAGGTGGTACCCATAACCGAAAAAATACTCCTCCTGAAATCTAACAACAGCCTTATCAAGTTCAACATCACCTCCTTGTGCTTTTACTCCACGTTCCTATTAATGAAGCTAAGAATAATGTTTCATGAACTGATATTTCCACCTTCAATGATCTTATACACACAGACCTCTGTGCTCCTTCACCCGCTTTGGAATTGTACACCCTATTTTATCTTGTCTTTCAGTGTTATTCTGACCAAAGTGCATCACTTCATCTACCCACTCCACCAATTTATCATTTCAGAGTTCCACCACTGCCCTCTTCTCAGTTTACAATTTGTCCCAACTTAATATCATCTGCAACTTTGAAATTGTCTACATATCATGATCCAGATCATTAATATATTTCAGGGAAAGCCACTGCAAACCTTCCTCCAGTCCAAAATATGCCCATTGATGACTGTTTTGTTCCCTATCACACAGCCAATTTTGCATCCATGTTCCTGCTGTCCTTTTATATTCTGGCCTATAACTTTCCTCACAAGTCTGTTATGGTACATTGTATTCCAAACACCTTTTGGAAATCCATGTATACCACATCATTGGTGTCATTCTTACCAGCCCTCCCTGTTGTCATTTCATAAAACTCAAGCAAGTTATTTAAGTAGGATTCCCCTTTTAGAAATTCATGCCGACTTGTGCTAATCAACCACTTTTTTTTCCATGTCTCTACTATTTCTATCCAGAATAATTGTTTTTTGAAGTTTGTTCACCACCAAAGTTCAACTAACTGGTCAGTAATTGCTGAGATTATCCTTGCAACCCTTCTTGAAGAAGTCCATGATGTTTACAATTCGCCAGTATCCTGGCACCTCCCCTGTGTCCTGACAAAACTGAAAGATTATGGACAGCTCCCCTACAACTTCTACTCTCACTTCCTTCAAACTTCTTGGGTGCATCTCATCCAGTCACAGTGCTGTGTTGACTTTAAGTGCCAAAAATGTATCCAAGATTTCTTCCTTATTAATTGTGCACCCTTTTAGTAACAGAGCTTCCTCTTGTGTCACTATGGCCTGGGCAACATCCTCTTTTTATAATGACAGATGCAAAGTATTCATTTCACACCTCAGTCAAGCCCCCTGCCCCCATTTGTAAATCCCCTTTTTGGCCTCTGATCAGCCCCATTCCTCCTTTAACCGCTCTCTTCCCGTTTACGTCCCTACAGAAGAATTTCAGATTTCCCTTTATGTTAGTTGTTAATCTTTTCTTGGAAGTCTTGTTTGCTTCTAATTTGCTTTTTCACTTCTTTGCCCACCCCTCTGAAAAAAATCTTTGGTATTTCAATTGATTCTCAATTGTGAATCCTACCTTACATCAGTCATAAGTACACTTTCCCATTAGAGCGAATATACCTTAAGTGTACTGGAACCATCTGCTCATTGAAGATGGTCCATTGTACGGTTACTATTCTATCTGCCAACTTCTTATTCCAATCAGCCCTGTTCAGCTCCGTTCTTGAACCATTAAAGTCAGCTGTCTACCAATGGATTTTTCAGTCTCTGGGCTGTTGCGTATAATTCTCTAATACCACCTGAATCTTATGATATAATGGTCACTGTCTCCCATATATCCCCTCACTCACACTTCATCCACTTGTTTGACATCATTTTCATAAAGAAATTGTCTCTAATGAAAGAGTAGCCATCTGGTCCTTTGGGACTACAATGACTGTACCTTAGGCTAGGCTTTTAGTAGTCTCCCTTTTCCTGATTAACTAATTAATTTTATTTAACAGCAGTACCCTCCAAGTTCTCAGATTTAAATGGAGAGTTTTGGACAGTTCCAGGCATAGACCAAGGGCCCCTCAGAATAACAAGGTGTAGAGCTGGATGAACACAGCAGGCCAAGCATCATCAGAGGAGCAGGAAAGTTAACTTTTTGGGCCTAGACTCTCCCTCAGAAAATTTTCTACACCTTGTTATCTCAGATTCTGCAGCAACGGCAGTTTCCGCTATCACTGCCCATCAGAATATTCAGTTTCACAGGCAATTCCCTCGGTGTCTGCCATGTCAGAAATTCTGCAGAGTCCACATGTGGGACTCCCATATACACTGCAAAAACATCGACTTGGCCATCAGAAAATCCTACCAATGTCTCCAATATATCCCCATTCTCTCACACCTGCATCAGAATATCAGCCTGGCTATTTGTGTTCAAGTCTCTGGACTGGGTCTTGAACCCACAACGTTCTGACTCAGGCCAGACTTAATCACAGTTGACACTAAGCTGATTACTGTGTCAATGTGAAATTCAACATGGTTATGTTTTGTGAATAATTATTTTCACACTTACACTGCACTGCTAAACATTTGCCTGCTGCCAGTCTGAGAGTAATGGAAGAATAAATTAAAATAATGAGGGGTTTGTCGCTTTGCAGCTTTAATGTCTCAAGTGCGTTGAGACATATGCTTACCTGGTAAACCTTCAAAGTGAATCAAAGTAAATACTTACGGTTACATTGCATGGAAGCCTACATCTCCTTGAATAACTGACAAAAAAATTCAGAAAGTGAAGGGAAAATTATGAGATGATAACTACAGAAGTCACTTTAAGTTTTCAAACAGATTTCTCTGCTTAGTTTTATCTTCCCCAGACAGTGTTTTTGCTCTCTCTAATAAAAACAATGTTAAGTTCAAACAGAATTTGGTACTTTTTGCCCTAAAGGTTTCCTTTTAGCTGAGAATAAGTAACAATATGCTCTCTATAAATTGCTGTAATTGTTGCTTGCAATAAAGTTCAAAGTTAATATAGTTACCATTGATCTTTTTAAGAAGATCATTGATACATATTTCTTAAACTTACTTAAATGACTATAGTAAATGCAACATATGTTAACAGAGCAGTGATTACATAAGAGATACACAGTGAGGAGCTGGAGGAATACAGCAGGCCAATGATCAATGATCAGTTATTCAAGGAGATGTAGGCTTCCATGCAGTGGAATTTCTAAAGAAGGGCCCCGACCTGAAATGTCAACTTTCCTGCTCCACTGATGCAGCCTGGCCTGCTGTGTCGCTCCAGCTCCACACTGTGTTATCTCTTATTTAATCACTGCTCTATTAACATATGGTGAATTTACTATATAATCATTTAAGTAACTTTCAGAAATATCTATCTTCTAATTTCCTTGATGAATGTAGTAACTATGGCTCTATCCTGCACATTGCAGGCAAATTCAAATTATCTAGAAATTTAACAATTGAATGTACTTTTAAGAATATTTATACATAGGTTTCTGACAAATATATTAATAAAATTGTTTTTATTATCTAAAACTGTTTGAAAGGTTGGACATTGATGATTTGAAATAACTTACATTTGGAGGGATAAAGCATATTTGTTGAACCTACATGATCTCATTGCAAGAAAATAAGTGCAAGACCATGTCCCTCTTTGTCGACCTTCACTGAAATTTATTGGTGTAAATTAGTGTCTCAGAATTTACTTCTGCTGCTTTAGTCGGTTGACCTGTTTAACTGGATTCTGGTCGTATGTCTGACATTTGAAAAAGGAGACCAATCACTTCATCAGTAATACTTTAAGCATTTCACAAAGGTCCTATAATTAATGGAGTGTAGTCAGTTAAAGTTGTTTCTGAAGTTCATTTGCTGTTAAGCTGCAGGAGTCTCTTTGAACTCCTCTCCTCAGTTGTAAATTCACAAAGTCTCACCTCCTTGCTCTCACTTCACGTTTCTTCATCTAGCAATTCCAAACCAACATCGGCCCCTTACCGCACACTGGCATAGGAAGTGATCAGGACATTTATTGCTGATAGTTTCCTGGTCACAAACTCTGGAAATGTCAGAGCTCCATTTATTTGGTCATTTACCTATGGCTCATGGAGAGATGACAGCTTTTCATACTGTGCTTGGTAATTGAAAAAAGTCTCTTAGATATTTGATTTATTTGATAAAAGCCAACAATTTCTTCTTCAAATTCTCCTGTACTGCCAGTATGTTAATGTACTGGTTAAAAAAAATTTTGCAGCAGATCTTCTGTCTCTTGTCCAATGTCCAGTGCAATGCAGATAATAAGGTTTAATTGGGCACGATAAGCAATGCGGCAAAAAAATGACATCTCACAACAAACCCTTACAACAGAATTTTCTGGGTTTGCCAGGATTTGAAGGTTTTCCTTGTGATGTGAGAATACCCCTTTAATTATCAACCACATCATAAAATACAGTCAGTTCCTTCATCCAAATCATTCATATAAGTGACAAAGATGTGGATGAGAGATTCAACAGCAGACGACTGGTGGAAGCTTGGAGGCTCTCAATTCCATCGAGCTGAAATTAAGTGATTTTGCTGATGGACTTATCCCGTCCAAGGTTGTAGAATGCAGAGATTTCAAGAAGTCAGGTGTAAATCGGGGGGAAAAAATTGTGTCAAATGTGAAAGAGACTGTGTGTTTTCTCCACCCAACTTTAGCTGAAGCTATTTATTAACCAGTGAAACCTTTATTGGAATATTTCTTCCATGTCCAAAACTGCAAATAAAGCAAAAATAGTTCTGGAGGATGCGTTGACACAAACTTTGTACTAACTTAGATCCCATTTACAGAGAATTGACAGTCTTTGATTTTTCATGCAGTGGCTCTTAAAACAGAAATTGTATTGATTTCCTTCTATCTTGATATTTATTGGTGCATCCCATTCAGATGTTCCCAGTTAAATTCATTGCTTGGTCCGTATGTGGGCTGAGATTTTTATAGAATTACACTAATTCAGAATATTGTGGAATCCCTTAGACCCAATCAAGAGAATTTATTCAGCATTGAACATAGTAAGTGCTTGTACCATACCCTTACCACACCATTGTGTCTGGAAAATCTGAAGCAATAGGAACAAAACCTAGCAGTCAGCAATACTGCAGTATGATCGTACAGTCACAGCTGTCTATGATCAATCCTCAGGGTTTTGTCAAAGATCCATTGTCTTTTATCAACAAGGATGTGTGCTATTTTTAATGAACGTACAAAATGATTTTCAACAGAAATGTGAGAGTTAAAGCCTGACTGTTGACTTCATGTCAACACAAAATTAAAAATATAATTTTGTGCAGAGAATGCTTTACTTGCCTTGTGATTAAGTTGTGTTGGTTTAAAATGTATTTGCATACTTGTATTTATATATGTTGTAATACAAAGCGGAAAAAACAATGAAAAAGAAATGTCCAAATTTTAAGTTGAATCAACCACTAATACTCATTTACTTGTGAATTGATGTTTCTGTTATTCCCAGAATCACAGATTTTCCCACACCTTTTGAAAGGAAAGTTAGCAGATCACCAACACGTAGCCAGTATAAAAACTTCAAGGGGCTTGTTTATCACAAGGTACATTCATCTTTACCTGTAAATGTTATCAAAAACGTCAGTGAAGATACTCTTTCGTGAATCACTGAAGTTTACGTTACTCATTCTTAGAGCGTTGCTAGCAATTTATTGCTTATCTGTAATTGTCCTTGCAAAGGCAATGGTGCATCAACATCTTGAACCACAGCAGTCTGTGTGGGTAGACTCAGAGTGGACTTAGGAAGGGAATCCCAGAATTTTAACCACATGAGAATGAAAGAAGAACAAAATATTTCCAAGTCAGAATGTTGGGTCTTTGGATGCAAACTTGGAGTTGGTGGCATGTTCTTGTGATCCTTGTTCTTTCAAGTGATGGAGGTTGCATTTTTGAGAACTGATAAAGTCTTGGTAAATTGCTACCATGCAGCCTATAGATGATATGCATTGCAGCCATGGCACACCAGTGATGGAGTGAATGAATGTTTAAAGTGATAGATAGGGTGTCATCTTAAATGTTTCTGGAGCTGACCTCATCCAGCCAAGTATTCCGTTAGACCTTTATTCTAAAAACCGAAAGAACTGCGGATGCTGTAAATCAGAAACAAAAACAGAAATTGCTGGAAAAGCTCAGCAGGTCTGGCAGCACCTGTGCAGAGAAATCCGAGTTAACGTTTCAGATCTAGTGACCCTTCCTTAGAACTTCTCTCCACAGATGTTACCAGATC
This sequence comes from Stegostoma tigrinum, assembly GCF_030684315.1. Taxonomy (NCBI): domain Eukaryota; kingdom Metazoa; phylum Chordata; class Chondrichthyes; order Orectolobiformes; family Stegostomatidae; genus Stegostoma; species Stegostoma tigrinum. The sequence continues at coordinate 121,951,988 of NC_081357.1, forward strand.
CACTGAGCTTATATGGGGATGGGTCTGGGTGCGATGCTTCAGCGGGTGCCATGGACTTGTTGGGCCGAAGAGCCTGTTTCCACACCATAGGAAATCTAATCTAATCTTTTCCAGCAATTCCTATTCTTGTTTCTGACTTACAACATCTGCAGTTCTTTCGGTTTTTAGATCCAAAGTTTTTCTACAACCTACATGGCAGAAATTAAAGGTGTGGAAAGATCTGGAAAGCTCAGCAGATCTAGCAGCATCTTTGGAGAGAAATCAGAGTTAACGTTTCAGGTCTAGCGGCCCTTCCTTAGAACTTCTCTCCACAGATGCTGCCAGACCTGATGAGCTTTCCAGATCTTTCCTCTATACCATGTAGGTTGTGGAAAGTGTTTGGATAGTCAAGAAATGAGTTAATCACCACAGAATTCACAGACTTTGGCCTACTCTTTTAATTACAGTATTTACATAGCTGAGCCAGTCAAGTTTCTAATCATTGCTAACCCACAAAATGTTGGTAGGGGATTCAGTGATGATCATTCCATCAAATGTCAATGGGCAGTGGTTAGATTCTTGTTTCACATGGTTATTAATTGGCACTTTTTTGACGTATGAATGTTAATTGTCACAAATCACTCCAAACCTGAATATTGTTAATTGTCACAAATCACTCCAAACCTGCACTTACGGATTGCTTCAGGAAATGAAGAGTCACAAATAGAGCAGATTAATGTGCAGTCATTAGTTAACAACCTACTTCTATGGTACTGATGGACAAAAGGTAATTTATGAAAAGTTTGCAAATTATTGGGATAGGACAATTATAACTCCTCCAGCAATGTCCTGGCACTAGATGATTAATTTCCAGGAATGAACACCCATCTTGCTTTGTGCTGGGTATAACTCTGACAAGTGGAGAGTTTTTGCCCCAATTCTCATTAACTTCAACTTTGATGCCATACTCAATCTAACGCTGTCTTGATATCCAAGGTAGTTACTCTCATTTCAGCTCTACACTTCATTTGGTTTGTCCATGTTGGAGCAATGTTATCATGAAGCTGAGAACTGAGTGTTCAGAGATAATGGAAACTGCAGGTGCTGGAGAATCTGAGGTTAAAAAAAAGTATGGAGCTGGATGAACACAGCAGGCCAAGCAGCATCTTAGGAACACAAAAGCTGACGTTTCGGGCCTAAACCCTTCATCCCTTTTCCCACACTTTTTTATCTGAGAACTGAGTGAGCCTGGCTGAACCATACCAAATGTTGGTGAACTGGTCATTGGTGAGTAATCAGGATTATTGAGTTTTCCCTTTGTCCATTCCCATCAACATTTTTACTGGAACATGACTATTGGGAATTAATCCTTCCAGATTCTTTTTCATTCAATTTATCCGCCCTGCTGCTGGTCGTCTAGAGTCTGGGTAGGATGACCCTTGGAAGGCCTGTGCCATGTGGTCTCTTGATGGGGATTCTATCCCCATCATCATTGCATTTGTAGTACCTCTTACTCTTGGAGTGAGTAAATGAATTTTAAGTGACCCAGCAGTGAAGGCTTTTGTACCTAAAAGGAAAGTTTAATTTATTCACACTGTCAGCTCTGAGGTAACTAAGGAAATTAGGCCACAAATGTGCATGCACGCATACGTACACTCAACATGCACGCACACACTCACACATACACTTGTTGCACACTCACACATATATGCTCATGCATATGTTTTCACTTGCGTGCACACACACACACAAATACATAATACATGCTAGCACATGCACTCAAGCGCACACACACACTAATATGTACATGCATAAGCACTCACACATGCCTGCATACACACTCGCTTGTGCACGCACACTCACAAAAAGATGAAAATTTAAACCGTTCTTATAAGAAGTTTAGTCTCTATTGATTGAAGCTGATGCTTTATAAATGGAGATGTTTTATTTTGTTGTTGAATTGCAACATTTCCTAGTAACAGAGATGTCTGTCATAGTTGAATTTCCAGAAGTTTCTTTCACAAGCAAGCTTAGTATTTGGAAGAGAATAAAGGTGAGAGAGGATTCAGAGTTCTTTGGTTATGTAGGCTAGGCACTTTGAGTAGCTGGAGTGCTTACAGCTGATCAGTGCTTTTCCTCTATTGCAATATCATGATTGCCCATTGGTATTGGGAAGGTTTATGAGCAGTGGCAAGGTTAACTAATAACTAAGGATATGCCCTGCTTCTCATGCCCTGGAAAATCATTTCTGCTGGATAGGTCATCTGTTCTAGCAGCTTGAGCTCTGGGTTTTGGAACTTGAACACCAACTGGCATCAGTGTGAGATATCCGCGAGGTTAAGAGCTACATGGACAGCAGCTTTAAAGATACGGTCGCCCCACAACTTAAGAGTATTCCGACAAAACATGAGCAGTCAAAAGAGAACGGGTGGACAGCACTGGAATCCCATAAGTGTGTCCCACTCTCCAACAAATATTCTAATCTGAAAACTGATGAGGATGATGGCTCATGTGGGGAAAGTAGCCCGAGACAAGACCAAGGCACCGTGGTTGCCTAGGCAACATGGAGGGATGGCTACATGGAGGACTGGAAGAACAATAGTGATAGGGATTTGATGGGGGAATAGATGGATATTTCTGTAATCGCACACATACATACAGGATAGTGTGTTGCCACAGTCAAGGATATCACTGATGCAGAACAACCAAAGGGGGAGCAGTCACAATCTATATTAGTATGAATGAAACAGATAAAAGAGGGATGTGGTCCTACATTCAGAATTTAGGGGATGAGGTAGAATATTAGCAAGCAAAACCTCAAAAGGAATCATATCCACAGTGCCTCCCAATGCCATGTGCATGTGGGTATATAGATAGAAGGAGAAGACTATCGGGCAGGTGGTTGGAGGTAGCTGGTAGCGGAGGGGTATTCTGATTCCTGGGATGTTGAGCTCAGCTTTGGGGGAAATGAAACTGGTAAAAGCCAAACAGTTTGCATTCCTGCTGAGCGAAGTCTAAGTTCTAAAATTGTTTTGCTAGTACAATCGAGAGGGTTTAAATTAATTTCGCCAGCGTCTGGGAGCCAAGAGACATTGTCAGAAAGGAAAATCACCGTGTAGAAAATGCTGAGAATGATAGGTATGACCAGAACAAGGAACTGTAATAGGTGGGGTTGGATTTAGGTACAATTACATTGCTCTTTGTTGTGTGATATAGGTAAGAAAACCAAAATTGAGAAAACAACATTTTAGCATAAAAGAATATCAGAAATAATGTGATTGTAGCTCAGTCAGAATTGGCAATTTTATACTCCTAGTCATAGAGTCATACAATGCGGAAAAAGACCCTTCAGTTCAACCAGTCCATGCCAACCATGTTCCCAAACTAAATTAGCCCCACCTTCCTGTGCTTGGCTCATATCCCTCCAAACCTTTCATATTCATGAACTTATGTCTTTTAAATGTTATAACTATACCTGCATCCACCATTTTCTCTGGCAGTTCATTCCACACACTAACCACACTCTATGTAAAACAATGGCCTTCGTGTCATTTTTAAATTTGTCTCCTCTCACCTTAAAAATATGCCTCCTTGTTTTGAACTCCTCGAACCAAGGGGAAAAAGCCTTATCTATGCCCCTCATGATCTTATAAACGTTAATAAGTTCACCACTCAATCTCCTACATTCCAGTGAAAAAGTCCCAGCCTTTCCAGTCTATGTTTATATTTCAAACCCTCCATTCCCGGCAAACATCCTGGTAAATATTTTCTGAACCCTTTCCAGTCTAATAATACCCTTCCTATCTCAGGGCGACTAGAACTGCACACAGTACATCAGAAGAGGCCTCACCAAGGACCTATACAACCTCAACATGACGTCCCAACTCCTATACCCAAAGATCCCTTGACATAAAATTTTATAGTGGGTGAGGGACGGGGAAAGGATTGAAGTATCACTTGGCAGTAGAAGTGCATAAGGATTTAAATAGAAATACTGTAAGCTGTTCAATGACATTCCTGGAAATACATTTCAGAATGTACGAGTAGTGGATAGAAAATTGAGAATTGGATCATAGATAAAAGAGAGACAACTCTATTCCGACATAATTATTGAAGATGACTATTTAACTGTCCAGAAAAAGGAAATTATAATGCAAAAGAAGATTTGTGAATGAATAGGGAAATATTTATCTGGTAGATGACACAGAAAGACAGGACAAAGGTAAATATTACATGAAATAGAGAGAGTGGGAAAACATATTTGCACAAGATAAAAAGTAAAACATAGATATTAAATCCATTTAGAAAATAAAGAGGCAGACACATAGAGAACAGTAATGGAGTGGTAGATGCTGTGTAAATATATTACTATTATTTTCATGGAGAATACTAATTATGGAATTATACTTTTAGCTAGCTGGATAGGCATAAAATCACCTCACGACTCCTTGGGTATTTTTAAAAGGTAATTAGATTGTTGTGTGAGAAATAAAAATTAAAGTTATGGGACACGAGTTTAAAACTAGGTGAACCTTGGGGGAAGCCAATGTTAGAAAGTTGAATTAGAAAGGTAAGAGCCTTCTATTTTGTAAAATTCTGATTCTTTAGGTCAGAACCAAATCTTCTGAGTTTTCAGATGTAAGGTGCAGTGGTTCCAAACTGCTGTGGGATTGTAAAACAGGAAAGTTTGTATGCAGGAGGGATGACTTCCACTAAGTTATAAAGCATGTTTACATGTTAATTTTCTCATGTTTTTCTTAGTGGCCATGAGCAAGCAAAGTGCTGAAGAACATTTTCATCTAAACACAATGTTAAAGTGCGCCTCACACGCTTTAGTTTGCACTGAATAATGTTTTTCAAGGAATATGTTACAAGAATCCTCTGTTGAAATGTTTTACTTCTACAATGCAATTCAAACATAACCATGAAGTCTGAATTATTCACTTTATTCTCTTTTACTACAGATTTGCAAATGTTTTTATTTCTGTATTCCTTGTCTTATAAATGTTATTGTGCCTATACATTCATATGTGTTTTATCGCTGCTTTGTGATCTTCTCTTACAAATTATTCCTGGATATTTGAGGCACTTTACTGAGAGGTGACAATGGATGAAGTGTTCTAAGCAAAGTGCTTGAAGTTGTTTTGCATTTTAAAACTCCACACTATCCGTCTTCTTTGAACTTGCCTCCTCAGCTGTGAATCTGCAAGCTGTCACTGCTCTACTCACTATATATAGAAAAAAGTCCTTAGCTAATGCTGTCAGTCATCTGCCCTGTCCACAGGCTCCCACTATCAGTTAAGACCTCCTTAGTCCACAATGGACACTCTTCTGAAAACTCTGCTCGAAATGGATGATAATCTTGGACTGATTAATGTGGGAATGGAATCAGACATTAGCTGGAGAGCTGAAGTAGACAACTTGGAGCCACGCCGAGTTCCATCACCTCATGGTTTCTCACCAGCATCACCGTCTGAATCCTTCTATTCTCCTCTTCCTCATCTCTCAAAGGGGACAAGCAATCCACCAAGAAACGAGCTCTTCTTGCAGTCCTTTCCACAAACCTGTACCATTGAAGAGAATTGTACATCATTCCGGAGTTCTCAGGGATTGCCCAAAAAGAAGATGTCAGGAAAACGCAGAATGAAGGCGAGCGAGAGGGAGAAACTGCGAATGAGGAGGCTCGCTAGTGCGCTTCATACTCTTCGAAGTTTTTTACCACCTGTCTACAGCCAGAGAGGTCAGACTCTTACCAAAATTCAAACTCTGCACTGTGCCATCCGATATATTTCCGAACTTTCCACTTTATTGGCACAAGGAAGATATAATGACCCTGTGCGTAGTATATAGAATTAAATAGTTTATGACACATCCTTTAATGGTAATTGGACTAGAAATAATGCTTTTCATAAATTTCAATGAGTTCAGAATTAGTGTATTACTGTCTCCTTGTTTTTACTATTTAATATTAGTGTACCACTATTTGTTGCTACAGTATTTTTTTCTTTATGTATATATATCAGATTTTATTGTTGCATTACCAAATATAATGAATGAAAAGCATCAAATCAAAAGCTTGAGATTGTTTAATTGAAATTTATCTGACTATAGTTACGATTATTTTAGGCTTAATTTTGAATTGTGTGCAAAATAAAGGCTGAAACAATGAACTTAAAGCAGACGAAACGTCTTCTGTGTTCACTTCAAAACTTGGTTTTTGTTTCAGATGATGTCCCTACCTGCTAGCTGTGAACTGTTGTTCATAGGAATTTCTATTAACCATGTTAAAATCACTATATTAGTTTCTGTTAAAAGTTAATGGAAGAAATATTAATAGAGGGATCGAGTTTCGGAACCAAGAGGTTATGGTGAAACTGTACAAAACTCTGGTGCGGCCGCACTTGGAGTATTGCGTACAGTTCTGGTCACTGCATTATAAGAAGGATGTGGAAGCTTTGGAAAGGGTGCAGAGGAGATTTACTAGGATGTTGCCTGGTATGGAGGGAAGGTCTTACGAGGAAAGGCTGAGGGACTTGAGGCTGTTTTCATTAGAGAGAAGAAGGTTGAGAGGTGACTTAATTGAAACATATAAAATAATCAGAGGGCTAGATAGGGTGGATAGGGAGAGCCTTTTTCCTAGGATGGTGACGGCGAGCACGAGGGGGCATAGCTTTAAATTGAGGGGTGAAAGATATAGCACAGATGTCAGAGGTAGTTTCTTTACTCAGAGAGTAGTAAGGGACTGGAACGCTTTGCCTGCAACGGTAGTAGATTCGCCAACTTTAGGTACATTTAAGTCATCATTGGATAAGCATATGGATGCACATGGAATAGTGTAGGTTAGATGGGCTTGAGATCAGTATGACAGGTCGGCACAACATCGGGGGCTGTAGGGCCTGTACTGTGCTGTAATGTTCTATATTCTATGTTCAATTTTCTGAGGCTCTGTGTGACTGACAAGGTCATGGATGGAATTATTGGATTAGCAGAAAATAATGTTCGTTTTGTCATACTGTTTCCATTCACATTAATGTTAATGCATGAAATATCATGTGTGCTGCGGCATTAACTTTCTGAAATGTCTCCACAGTTTGTGAAGTGCAGCTTGTAACACAGGGCTTCCAGGGCACTCCCTATCTTTTTTTCTAAGCTTGGGCCCGGCATTGACTTTGATTTCAGTCAATAACATGAGAGCTAGTCATTTGAGTTCTTTTTCTGTCAGTTTTCTTTTCTCAAAATTAATTTGGAACAGCGACTTGATGCAGCAGTTTTGGAAGAGTTGTGGACTCTTCATTGAATGCAAGATGATTTTATATGGGGAGCATGGTGCTGGGGGATTAAGAGAAGTAAAAATTAAAAAAAAATTCTTTTGGGAAAATTACTTTCTGACTGGAGAATATAAGAACTTAAGAACTAGGAGCAGGAATAGGCAATTTAGACCCTCAAACCCATTTAATATGATCATGGCTGACCTCAGCTCAACCACAATTCCACTTTCCTACCCACTCCCCAGAGCTCTTCAGTCTGTTATTAATTAAAAAAATATAATTTAATCCTTAAATTTACTCAATGTTCCAGCATCCATCACATTCTGGATTACAGAATTACACAGAGTCACAACCCTTTGATTAAATGATTAATTAAGTAATTTCTCCTATGTTTTCGTCTGTTACATCTTTTCCTAAAACTTATGACCTGTCATTCTAGATTACTCCAAATGAGGAGTACATCACTGTTGTCAATACCCTTTAGCATCTTCGATACCTCAATTAGATTTCCTACTGTTGTTCTAAACTCCACACAGCACAGGAATGGAAACTGCTTAATCTCTCTACATCAGAAAAACTCTTCATTTCTGGAATCAATACAGTGAATCTTCTCTGAACTGCCTCCAATGCGACTACATTACTCTTCAAGTAAAGGGACCAAAATTGTATGCAAGATGCCAGGTGAGGTCTGACTAATACCTTGTACAGTTACAGCAACACTTCCCTACTTTCAAACTCTACTCTGTTAGAAATTAGTGCCAAATTCCATTTGTCTTTCTTATTATCTACTGTGCCTGCATACTGGTTTTCTGCAATTCATGCATGAGGACACCCAGATCCCTCTGCACCAAGGCATTCTGAAGTTTCACCAGAATTAGATAATAAGTTGCCTCCTTTCAACCAAACTAGATAGCCTCACCACGTTAAATTTAATCTGCCAAATTTTGGCCCATTCACTTTACCTATTCATATCCATTTGTAAATTTCTTATTTTTCATTACAATTTACTTTCTCACCTATTTTAGTGTCTTTGGCAAATTTGGCTATTTCCATCCCCATATCCAAGTCATTAACATAGGTTATGAATAGTTGGGCCCAAGGATTGAATCCTGTGTCACCCCACTATTTACATCTTGCCAACCAGTAAAAGACCTAATTAACCCAGCCCCTTTCCAACCTCAGGCGACCCACATTTTATTTTTACATGTCATGTGGACATCGCAGGCTAGGATTTATTGTCTAATCCTAACTTTCCCTTGATCGGAATGGTTTGTCAGGGTCATTTCAGAGGGCAGTTAAAAATCAATCATGTTGCTGTGGGTCTGGAATCACAGAACCCCTTTATTATGTGTGGAAACAGGCCCTTCGGCCCAAAAAGTCCACACCAACACTCAGAGTTTTCCACCCAGACCCATTCCCCTTTAACCCACCTAATCTACACATCTGTGAACTCTACTGCAATTTAGCATGGCCAATCCACCTAACCTGCACATCTTTGGACTGTGGCAGGAAACCCATGCAGACACAGGGAGAATGTGCAAACACCACACAGACAGTCACCCAAGGGTTGAATCAAACCCAGGTCCCTGATGCTGTGAGACAGCAGTGTTAACCACTGAGCCACCATACCGCCATGTAGGTCAGACCAAGTAAATATGGCAGATTTGCTTCCCTACAGGGCATTAGTGAACCAGATATTTTCTTAATGATAATTAATAATTATTGCATGGTCACCATGAAGCCAGGTTTAATTCCACACTTTAAAAAATTCAAATTTCTCCACCTGCCATGATAGGATTTGAACTATGTCCCTGGCAGATTACTAACCCAGTACCATTACTGTTATAGCAACACTTCCCCTGAAGCTACTTGCTGGGGAACCATAATCTGAAATGTCGTTTGTTCTCTTTGGCCGCTTGGGGCTTTGCTGAATGTGTGGAATTCTGTGAGGTCACATTTGTTGCATCTTCAACGACATATTGGCCATGAAGAATCCTTTATTTCCAATGTTTCAATTTCTTCTTCATGAAGGGCAGTTTTATTTTATAACTTATACAATTTCCCTATGTATTATGGCATATCATTTCTGAGTGTGCCCCAAATGGAAAACTGTGTCTTAAATTAATATTGTTGAAAATGTGTTAATCAGAAAAATAAGGACTTCTAATGATGCTGTCCAAACCTTTAACTGTGAGTATCCTGATTTGTCAGAGGCACTGGGTGACCTGACTCAAAGGTTGTAGAACCCTATCAATGCAGTTTGCACACTTTTGCTCTGGTATCTGCGTGTCCAGCTTCCTCTGTAGATGGGTTGTTATGAAGGGCAAGGTCCAGCACACATAGCTTGCTGGATGCACAAACACACAGAGCTGCACTCCAACATTATATACATTGGTGTTCAGCTCCAACAGCAAGACAACAAATAGAAGGAGACATCCCTGTAGGCCTCTCAGCAATAGGCCCCTCTTCCAGAAATCTCCACTCCAGAGGTGGTCAGGTCTACCACCCCCACTTTCAGCCTTTTGTAGGTTCAAGCCATTGAGGATACACCTATCTTTGAACAGGAAATACTCAGCATGTCTGGGGCCTGTACCACAAACATCCTCGGAGTGACCTGACCAAAAATCCAAGGCCGATTGGGGCAACTGTAGCGTGGGCTTCCTCTACCCCAGGACTGCACATAGACCTATTCAGAAGGATGGCTGAGCAGGAGAAATTCCAACAGAGGTCTACTGTTCAAGGTTCCATTAATAAGCCTGGTTGACTGATCATCAATGGGGCGGAGAGGTATTGATGGCTTGGCTAGCTTAGTTATCGGGTTATACCATTGAGGCGTATGCCACTTCTGCAATGGTAGTATACTTGCTGCAATCCAGTTGTAGCTTACACTGTATTAAATATGGAACCATGAAGAAAGTAGTGACAAGCCAATGTTAAATCAGTCCAAACGCACCAATGAAGCTTCAGAATCAAAACTAAAAGCAAAATACTGTGGATACTGGAAATCTGAAACAAACTCAGAAAATGGTGAAGAAATTCAGTAGCTCTGGCAATAACTGTGGAGAGAGAAGCAGAGGTAACATTCCATAGAATCCCTATATTGTAGAAACAGGCCATTTGGCCCATCAAGTCTGCATTAACACTTCAAAGGCCATCCCATCCAGACCCAGCACCACCTACCCTACTCCCACATTTAGCATGGTCAATCCACCTAACCTGCGCATCTCTGGACTGTAATAGAAACCACGCCACCTGGGGGAAGCCCACATAGACACAAGGAGAATGTGCAAACCCCGCACAGACAGTCACCCAAGGCTGGCGATATGAACCCAGGCCCCTAGTGCGGTGAGATAGCAGGGAAATCATTGAGCCACTGTGTTATTATAAGTCCAGCATGACTGTTAGCCAGAACTCAGTTCTGAAGAATTCATACGGGATTCAAAATGTTAACTGTTTCACTCACCACAGTTGCCACCAGACCTGCTGTGTTTCTCTGTGTTCTCTATTTTTGTTCAAGAATCATAACATTGATATAGCAAATTCTAAATTCCAATTCAAAATTGTGTTGCTATGAAAACATTATCAATTTATTGTCACCAGCCATTCACCTTATCTATATTCCTCATGATTCTGTTAACCTCTGTAAGGCCACCCTCAACTTCCTAAACTCCAGTGAAAAAAGTGAATCTGGGAGTTAGCAGTTGTGTAAGTACAAAGAAAAAGCATATTGTTTGTGCTGTAAAATAGGCATTCAGTTTGTTAGCAGCTATTCCAAACTATAACCAAAAGCTAATTTCATCTCTGTTGTTTCATTTAATATTTAAATACTCCTCCTTAATTAATTAGGCCCCTGCTATCTTTTACAGAGGGTAGTATTAATAACTGATCTAGTCTCCAGATTAAAAATGCCTTTTCTGAAGATTAAAAGTTTTGTTGAGCAATACATTGTTTGAAAGCCTGGTATGAATATCAAAAAGGCAAGGCAGCTTTGTTCCAAAAAGAATTGCTGATAAATTAAAATCAGAATGGATTTCTGAAACTTTATTCTTATTTTTATGGAAAAGGCTCCCTCAAAATTCTTTTGTCTGTTTAACCATATTGGGGACACGTTACAATGAATCTGGAGTAAAACTCTGATCACAATTTGACACTAAATCTGCACAAGTTGAAAGCTTGCTTTTGAGAGTGAACCGGATTCGTTTGTAGGTGGTGAGGAAATTCACATTGGCCTGGTAGGGTATTTTCTTTAATGTTGGCTTGAATGAATAGCTCAGGCATGACTGAAATCTGCAGTGAACTCGTGCAGTGGCTACTGAGGAATAAATGTGCCCTCCTCTTCCCACAAGTTGGGAAATGATGCTATTCTCCAATAATAAACTCATTTAAGCACAATGTTTATTTTATAATTTTTAAAAAACTGAAAAATCTCAGACTAACCCCTTTGAGCTCTGTTTTTACAAAAAAAATACAGTTTGGATTAGCATATTGTTTAGAAATCCAAGGTAGGTTTTATGACAGTAATGAAAATTGGAGCAGGAGTAGGCCATTCGGCTCCTCAAGCTTGCTCTGCCATTCATCATCGAACTCCATAGCTTGTTCCCACTTCCCCTATACCTTTTGATCCCTTTAGCCCTATGTGCTATATCCAACTCCTTGAAATCATACAATGTTTTGGTCTCGACTGCTTTCTGTGCTAGTGAATACCACAGGCTCAACACTCTCTGGGTGAAAAATTTCTTCCTCATCTCAGCCCTAAATGGTTTATCCCATTTCCTTAGACTGTTGATCCCTGGTTCCGGAGTCCTCCACCATCTGGAACATTGTTTCTGAGCCTATCCTGTCTAGTTCAGTTCGAATTCTATAGGTTTCAATGAAATGCCCCCTTTTTCTTCTGAACTCCAGCAAATATAATCCAACCTTTCCTTATAGTCCATTCTGCCATCCCAGGAATCAGTCTGGTAAACCTTCACTGCATTCCTTCCATAGCCAGAACATCCTTCCTCAGACTAGGACGCCAAAACTACACACCATGCTCCAAGTGTGACCTCACCAAGGCCCTCAATAATTGCAGCAAGACATCCCTGTTCCTATAGTTGAATATTTTCACTGTCATACCATTTGCCTTCTTGACTGCCTGCTGCACCTTCACACTTACCTTCAGTGACTGGTGTACAGGGACACCCTGGTCTTTTTGCCCTGCCTGAATTTATAGCCATTCAGATAATTATCTGCCTCCCCTTATTACTACCAAAAACCTCACAGTTGTCCATTTTAAACTGTATTTGCCACCCAATTATCCACTCATACGGCTTGTCCAAATCAAACTGAAGCATCTCTGCACCCTCCTCACAATCCTTGTCAGTGGATTATGTTTCTAGTCACAGTACGTCCATGGTGTAAAGCTCTCAGCATCGCAGTACTGTCGGTATTTTCCCCTGGATTGATCTGTGCATTGTTAATGGCATGAATGCATTCATGCTAAACCGTGAATATACATGTGCCTGCCTTCTCAATACTGTCCGAACTTTCACCGAATGGAGATAGGAGCTAATGCTCCTGTGCACCATGCCGAACAGGTTCAAAAGTAAGGTCTGTCTCAGCGGGGTAGATCAATTCACCAAAGAGAGAAAAGTGAAAACAAAATCAATAATTTGTGGATTTAAACACTGCATGGCAAATATGAACTTGCTCAAAAATCTGCTTGCACCTTTATGTTCCTGAAGTGACTGTAGGTAGGGAAAATCAAGTGCTTTCTTAACCCTCTGTTTAAATATGTCAGTTATGGTTGAAGGATTGAAAATGGCACAAAAAAAGGTCCCCTAACTCAGTTAGAACTACAATCCATGCTTCAGTATGAGTTTTGAGATGGGAAAATTGATGGGTTTGGTTATTTGCTTCCAATGTAGATTTGCTGAGTATATAAAACAGAAATGTAAAATGTGCAGAAAGTATATTCAATTATCAATGGGCACAAATTTCCCAATGCTACAATTAATGGCAAATAAGGGAAATATAAAGACACAAGGCAGGTGGATTTAGACTGGATGGGTTTAAAAATTCACATAATCTCAAGCCTGCGCCCAACTGCATCCAATATATCTATTTCCAGTTTTAATGGGGTAAGCCAGGAGATTGGGTACCAGGGAGCTGATGCTCAATAGTTGGTTGGCAGAAAACAAACTTGTTAGGCAAGTTAGCATTTGAAATACGTGCAATGATGCTTTGAGGCCAAGTACAGACAATTTAAATTAAAGAAATGAAATAACTACAGATATTGGAAATTGGAAACAAAGACAGGAATTGTCAAAAAACTCAGCAAATCTGGTAGCATCTGTAGAGAGAAATTTTGAGGAAAGGCCATGGACCCAAAACATATCCTCTGATTTCTCTCCACAGATGCTACCAGACCTGCTGAGATTTTTTGACAATTTCTGTTTTTGTTTGTGTATGAACAATTTAAATTCAGATTCTTGTGATATGTTTATGGACTTGAAATATTAACTATTCTTCTCTGTCCTGGACCTGCTGCATATTTTCAGCACCATCTGTTTCCATTTTAGATTTCAAGGCTTCAAGTTACTTTGCTGTTGTAGTTTAAATTTTATTTTGATGAGAGGGAAATCGGGAAACCAAAGGAAGTTGAAAACTGCAGGATCTAGATGGTGAGTTCCACCACAATTTACGTGCCACGCCATCCACTGTGATCCTACCCTGCTGCCAATCCTTCCAATCTATTCCCCAACCCTAATGATCTCAGCGCCATCTCTTCTGATATTCTCGTTTGATCCTTTCCATCTCCCTTCAACACTTCCAATCTGCTTCCTGACTTTTCTGGTCATTCTCACTAACTGTTCTGTTATCTAATGTAAAATCTCCCCACTTTTCCAGTTTCATGGCTGTTTTTCATCCCATCTTGCACAGATCTCCAGTAAAGCCAAAGTTTCTTACTGTTCGACAAGCATCAGTCACAATATGCCAGGACTTTATGCAAACAACATGGCAAATGCAATATTTGAATTCAATGAATAAATCTGGAATTTGATCAAAAAGCTAATCTACTGGTGAGCATGCTAAATCAATTGTTGAATATTGTGAAAACCCATCTGATTCATTAATATTGTTAACAAAGAAGAAAATTGCTGGAGGAACCCAGCATGTCAGGCAGTATCTGTGGAGAGAGAGCAGAGTTAATGTTTTGGATCCAGTGACCATTATTCAGAACCAATTGTAGCTAGGGAAATGTTGGTATATATGCAATAGAGTCTGGGATGGGGGAAGGAGTAAACAATAGGTGGAAATGTAGCTCAGAGAGTGAAAAGCAGGTGGCGTTCCCGTACATTTGCTGTTCTTGTCTTTCTGCTGGTAGAGGTTGAAGGTTTCCTGACTGGAAACGATATTGCCATCTCTTTACTGCGACTGGGTCAAAATCCTCGAATTCCCTTCCCAACGGCACTGTGCCCTACGGCCACTGGACTGTGGCAGGTCAAAAAGAAACTCATCATTACCTTGCCTAGGGCAATTACTGATGGGCAATGAAAGCTGGCCTAGACAGCAACATTCTCATACCATGAACAGCTGAAAATTATTTGTGCTGGAGAAGTACAAAATATACACTTTCTGAGAGCGGTTGCAGATCCAGTCATGGGCCTGGAAAAGTCCTGTCTCAAAGTTCAGAACAAGGTTGATCAAATGCCTCCCCATTCCCTGAAGGGAACTAAATGCAACTGTTGGATGTTTTCTTCAGTCCAATTCAGACTTTCTCTTGCCTGATTGGCAGAGTGCCAGGAGACCCTTGTCTTCGTCAGGACAGACAGATGCCACACATCTATAAATCTAGGGACACTTGGCGATATTTAAAATATTATTTATACCTAGAAATTTGAAGTCAGTAGCACAGCAAAATGCTGGCTGAAAGTGCCAACACTCCATCTTCCTGAATTCTGAAATGGGCATGAAAAATTTTTACAATGATTTGCTCTTCTTTTGTTGTTAATTAATTGGAGCTGATGGCTGGTAAACTTGGAATTTGTTAAAATATGTATTCAAATTCCATTGTAGAGATCAGCCACAGGCCTGCCTCTCAAATAGGCTACGGTTGTATGTTGGTGAATATATTGTTATCAGAGGGAAAAATCAACTCCACTGTAGCGTTTCTTTTGTGTCGCTCTGGCTCTGAGAGATGCATCATTTATCTGTTCTGAGCAGTTCTTAGTGAAACCTTAAAGGTGCAATATCAGTAGTTTGTATTGGTTTAAGTGGTATAAGGCAGAAAAACAACCGCTTCCCAGGATCATAAGGTGAAACTCGGCATCTGTTTCTGCACCTATAACCTTTAATTAGGGGTGTCTGGCAGCTCAGCTTGAGCTGGTGTGAAATGTATATCTCAAAAGGCTGTTATCTCACTAACGTCTTTCTTCATCATTTGCAGTAAACAAAGACTGGAAGGGTGTTATTCCGAAGTATAATTTGACACAACGTTTTAACACTGCTGATTTTTAAAGATTTTGTTCAGCATTGTAGAAGAAACCCAAAAGGCCAGTTTTTATGACAAAGGCGATGTATGGATGAGACCATAAGTAAATTATTACATCTTGTTGTGTTCTCTACGGAGGGTGTGTGGCCCACTGATATAAATAAATATTAAGCATCTCTCAACTAGATTTAGGCTAAGTTCAGGTCAGCCTAGTTTCCAGGAATATGCAAGCTGAAAGACTGATAGGAGATCCAAAGAAATTTCAGTACTTTTAAAGCAATTTACTTTTGTATTAATTTTAGCACTCAAAAATATCCAGTCATAGGTTGTTTATAAGATTCTAGAAACCAGCACGATGAGCAGGATGTTTATTTCAATATGAGTGAATATTCATGTTGCTAGGCATAACAGTTGCAAGCATAACAACTTCTTTGTTTCTTGTGTTACATGGATCCTGGATCATATGTAAAGTAGCTCCAAGAATTGCATTTGCATTTGGCAGTATGATGGTTTCATTTCTGCGGATATTTCTATTTGTACCCATATATACGCACATAGTTGGTTCTTTTTCTGGAATTCAGTCAACATTTCATTTCCATATTGTTTTCTATTCTCCTCTTTTTATCTGATCCAGCCTCACTTCTCTCTGTCCTTCCCTTTTACAGCACCAAGTCTTCTTCAAGCCCTCTTCTTACTTATTACTCATTACAAACTGACCTCCTTTCCCACTATTTTCTTAGAGTTGAGCCCCTATTATGAAAGTACATTTTCTCCCTCTGCTCCTTCTAAGATATATACAACTGTGCCCATTACGGCAGCTGCTATTGTTTCTTCCATTCATGCCAGGGTTTTGGTTGGTTTGCTCAGTTGTCATTATAGTTGGCCTGTGATGCCAACAGCACAGGTTCAGTTCTAATACAGGTTGTGGACACCACTGAATTTCTATCTTCTCAACCTTACCTGAGGTGTGGGGATCCTTGGGTCAAACTCAGCACCAGTTATCGTTCTCTCTTTGAGAGAACAAACTATGATCTTCTGGGACAGTGTTGTGGAGTGCCAGTCATGGACTGTGGTGGGAAAAGTCAGAAGTCACACAATGCCAGGTTATAGCCCATAAAGTTTTTCTGAAATCACAAGCTTTCAAAACTGTGCCCCAAAAGTTTGTGATTTCAAATAAACCTGTTGAACTATAACCTGGTGTCATGTGACTTCTGACCTGGGACTATGATCACTTTCATTTCATTGATCCTCAGGTTTATGCATAGAGAGCTAGTGGGAGCAGTGAGTGTTGTGGCCCATATAGATGGTTAATGAGGACAGTGAGTTGGGGCAGAAAAAGTTCTACAGAGTGTAGAGAGTAGATAGAGTGTACAGAGTTAGTGAGAGCAGTGTGTGTAGTGAGATCAGAAAGAATTACAGAGAGCATGGAGGGTCAGTGAGCGCAGAGAGATTTAATGCGAGCATAGAGTGTTATTGGGAATAGAGAGTTAGTGAGTGCTGAGAATTAGAGAGGGCAGAGAGAATTAGTGAAACTAGACAGTATTAATTAGTGCAGCTACAGTTAATGTGTGCAAATAGAGATAGTAGGAGCAGAGAGAGACTGTGAATGCAGAACATATCAGTGAATGTATGGACATTAGTGGGTAGAGGTAATGGGTACAGGTAGATGGAGTTAATGAAATCAGAATGTTAGTGAAAGCCAGAAGTGCTAGTGAGTATATAAATAGTGAATACAGAAAGGTGTTAGTGTGAGTGTAGAGAGTTAATCAGCACATAGAGAGATAATAAGTGCATAGAGTGTCAGGACATAAGGTATAAGATTTATACATACTAATATTATTTATACATACTAATATTATTTATACATACTAATATTATTTATACATACTAATAAGATTTATACATACTTATAAGATTTATACATACTAATAAGATTTATACATACTTATAAGATTTATACATACTAATATTATTTATTTTCGAGTTTGGATTTTGAACTAGTGACATGTAGGTTTGGTCTTTATGTATGATTAACTTTTTAGTTGTTCAGGAACCATGATTTTTATGGTAACAGATCAACTCTTGATGTGATAATGAGACTTCATTTGCATTAAGAGTTTTTTACAACCAAAGAGAATATGGATTAAAAAACATTAACTTGTTTTCAGTTTAGAAGAATCAGGAATTGATATTCTTTTGCCTAGGGGAAAGGAACCCATAATTGGAAAGCTTTTCGTTTCAGTTCACAAAAAAACCTAGTTGAAGTTAAGTGTGAGAACAGTTTTCTTTATCTCTGGAGAAAGGAATTAATTCATGAGAGTTAGGAAACAGGCTCAGTTAGTGTAAGGTTTTTACTTTGAAAATTTCTGACCAGAAGTGTTTGACTAGTATATTTGAATAGTTATTTGAAACTAAGAAAATTTAAACTCAGTTCCTGACTACTCAAAGCTGTCAAACTCTCAAGACTGGTAACCTGAAATTGAAATAGAGTTAAGTCAAACCTGAGGAAGTGATAGAAAGGAGGACCCTTGTTGATATTTGTGTACTGTAAAGTGATGATGTTGAGATAGATAGGATTTTATTTTTATCATGTACTTTGAAATCTTTCAAATTCTGTTATATGTGAATAGGTTGATTTGTTTTATTTTATCTTCATCCCTTTTACATAATACACTTCTGTTTTATTGTTAAAAACAAATCCGCAGTATTGTGGATTGTGCTTCAGTGGAAGACGGCTATGTTAAACAGGAAAACAAAGTATTTGATTCATCAAACCAAATATCAGTCTGGGATCTGACTTGTCCATTAATAACATGAGCTCGGATCATAACAGCTTAGAGAGTTAATTAATGCACAGAGGCTTACTGAGGGTTAATGGGGAAGACTGAATGAGTTTGGATGATGTTCGTAAGAGTTAAGACAGCAGAAAGAGTTTGTAAGGGCAGAGTGAGTTACTGAACACAGGAAGGATCAGTAAGTGTAAAAAGGTTGGATTAGATTTAGATTAAATTTAGTTTTATAGTCACATGCATATAAAAATACAGTGTAAAGTGTTTTTTTGCATCTTTTATGCAAAGTGTTGGCCCGCTCTGGTACCATTTTGAAATGCTCAATATAACGCAAGATTTCCCTGCAACAGGGTTCATTTTTCACTCTTCTTCTCATTCCTCCTCCGCTGCTCCTCTAGTCACTGCTTGACATTGGCAGGAGTCTCTGTAACAGGTTCTGGGATCTTGGTTCCCAGCCTCTACCACTGCCATAATTATGACTGTCACATCTGAGCTGGAGCCATGGGCCTGGGGATGCACAGGTTCATTACCTCCTGCTCACCATCTGGCATTCCTACAGACACTGTCACCGGTCATCAGTTGTTAGGGTCCTCCATCATCCTTTTCACCAATGCTGCCGCTCCTTCAAGCACCCGGGCCTCGATGTTACGTGGAGCCTCAGCTCAGGCCTGTGAGTCCAGGCTGGAGGAGTTAACCCAGGGCCTGCTCCTTGTTCGCCTGGAAATCCCAAGCCTAGGTGGAGCTGTGTCCAGCTGATCCTGCTATTGCTGTTGTCTCCAACGCTGCCAGATGCCTCCTCTTTCACCCATCGCTTACCAGGTGGAATTGATGGGATTTTCATCTGTGTCCTCACAACTGGGATATTCACCTTTGACATCCAATTCAAGAGGCAGGATGGACTGAAACACATAGTCATGGCCCAGTGGCTAAAGTGATAGATTAGAAATCCTATGGGGTTATCTCCAAGTTGGTTAGAAATTTGCCGACTATGATCCTTGCCTTACTGAAGCAAGTACCTGTCCCCTTGCTGGATAAATCAAATACTTGTATTTTATCATGGCTGTTTTCAAAGAAATTTGCAACTTTCAAAACATTGGAGCAGCAAAATCACGGTAGTAAGGACAGAGAGAGTTAACAAGAGCAGGAGGTAACTTAGGGCAGGAAAAGTTAATGAATACAAAGGGAGTTCATGAGTGTTGAAAAACTTAATGAGTTCATCGAGATTTACTGAGAACAGAGGGAGAGTTAATGAAAGCAAAAAGCATTAGTGGACACGAAGAGAAATCGTGAGAGCAGGGAAAGTTAATAAGAGTGGAAAACATTAGTGATAGCAGAGACTGAGAGGGTGCAGAGAGTCAGTGGGAGCAGAGTGATTTAGTGGGAACAGAGGTTCAATGAGGGAGTAATAACCGAAAGAACTGCGGATGCCGTAAATCAGGAACAAAAACACAGTTGCTGGAAAAGCCCAGTAGGTCTGGCAGCATCAATGAAGGAAAAAACAGAGTTAACATTTCGGGTCCAGTGGCCCCACCTCAGATCTCAGAGGAGGGGTCACTGGACCCGAAACGTTAACTCCGTTCTTCCCTTCACAGATGCTGCCAGACCTGCTGGGCTTTTCCAGAAACATTGTTTTTGTTTGATGAGAGAGTAGCTGGTTATTATTTGGTGAAAATAGAAAATTACTGAGAGCAGAGAATTTGATGAGTTACCGAGCAGAGAGAGGGTGGGTGAAGTAATAAAATGTTAGTGGGCTCGGAGTGAGCTAACAACAGCGCAGAGAGGACATTCAAAAATTGAGGATACATTCCTTATGAAAACTCCTAAGGTAGGATGCACATATTCAAAATGGTTGCACCTCAACAAGTTTGGAACCAATGTCCTCGCAAGGAGATTCACTAGTATTGTTGGACAGGGTACAAATGGAATTGGCAGCTAAAGATGAGCAGCAGCGTATAGAAGTGAAAAAGGAGAATAAGGAACTTAAGGGAGTGAGAGTGTTGAATTGTACAAGAGAAGGAAATTGTACAATATTGGATAGGAGCACACTTAAAAAGGACTGTAAGGAATACAAAGACAGGTTTAGAATGCACATTGTAAAGGTACAAAGTACAGTGAATAAGATTAGTGAGGTGACAATAATGGAAATGTGGCTTGGAAATTATGTGTACTTTATATTAAAGGATTTAAAGGTTGTTGGGGCGGCATGGTGGCTCAGTGGTTAGCACTGCAGCTTCACAGCACCAGGGACCCGGCTTCAATCCCAGCCTCAGGCGACTGTCTGTGTGGAGTTTGCATGCTCTCCCCGTGTCTGCGTGTGTTTCCTCCAGGTGGTCCGGTTTCCACCCACAATCAAAAGATGTGCAGGCTAGGTGGATCGGCCGTGCTAAATTGCCCGTAGTGTTCAGGGGTGTGTGGGTTATACGGGGAATGGTCTGGGTGGGATGCTTCAAGGGGCGGTGTGGACTTGTTTCCACACTGTAGGGAATCTAAAGTGTTCAGAGTTGAAATGGGGATGGAGATTGAAGTTTGAAAAATAGGAAAGTCTTGGTACAACTGTCGAGTCATGGTGAGGCTGCACATGAGGTACTGTGTGCAGTGTGGGTCCCTATATTTAAGAAAGGATATACTGGCATTTGGTGGCTATTTAAAATAGATTCTCCAGGCTGATTCCTGGAATGAAGACATTTACTCATCAAGATTGGCTAACCAGGATGGACCCTTATGCATTAGATTTCAGAAGAGTGAGTAGTGATTTTATTGAAACATACAAGAATCGAAAGGGGCTTGGCAGAATTGATGTTGAAGAGAAGTTTCCATTAGTGAGGAAATCTCTAATCAGGGAACACACTGACAGAATAAAGTGACATTTATTTGTTTAAAAATGATACTCAAAGGAATTTCTTTTCCCAGAGAATTCTCTACCCCGGAGAGCTGTAGAGGTTAGATCACTGTAAGTATTTATAAAGAGGTAGTAAGTAAATTTTTGAAATCACGAGGATCTGAGACCTGGGGCAGATCAGCCATGATCTTGTTGAATGGTGGGGCAGGCTTGAGGGGCTGAATGGCTTATTCCTACTCCCATTTTATTTATGGCAATCAGAGATGATTTTTCCTGTGTTTCTAAGACAATGATGTGTTTCTAGAAGACTTTCAATTTTCTCTTTGTGTTAATTGCCCAACTCTTATCATGGCTCCCCACTGCTTCTCGGACTTGTTTCTTATCAATTCCCTTCTTAAACTTCTGTAGTCAACTTGTTTCTCACTTGTATATACTACCTGATCCTTGTCATAGAATCGCCAAATGCAGAAAGAGGCCATGTGGGCCACTGAGTCTGCACTGACACTCTGAACGGCATTCTGCCTGGACCCCCACCCTATCCTGATAGCTTTGCATTTCCCATGTCCAATCCGCCAAATCTACACATCGCTAGACACTGTGGGCAATTTAGCACGGCCAATCCACCTAACCTGAACATCCTTGGATGTGGGAGGAAACCCACACAGACACAGGGAGAACATGTATAGTCCACACAGACAGTTGCTCAAGGGTGGAATTGAATGCGGTCCCTGGAGCTTAGAGCAGCAGTGTTAACCACAGAACTACTGTGCTGCCCTAAGCACATTTTCTACTCAACATTAACATGGATCTCTTCTGTCATCCCGGAAGCTCTGGATTATTTATTGTACCCTTCTCTTTTAAGTAATTATGTTTTGACTGTACTGGACCATCTCCTTTATGAAGGCAGCCTACTGTTCAACTATTCCTTTTTAAGCAACCTTCAGTTACAGTCGATTATGCTAACGTTTTACAATTCATGCATGAGGACACCCTGATGTCTCTGTGCTGCTACGTTGAGCAGTCTCTTTCCATTTCAATAATAATCTATTTTCTTTTCTTCCCACCAACCTCATATTTTCAAATTTTATAATCCACCTTTCCATCTGGCACTGAAAGTTCGGAACAGTTCAAGGTAATCACAGAAACTGTGCATAATTAAGGAACAATATTGAAAATCACAATACATATGATGAAACCTGAACTGTGCTGTATCATTTGTTTGGACTGGTTGAATTGGTGCGAGGCAGTAAAACCACAGATTCCCAGGATAATAGAGTGAAACAGCGATAATTGTCTCTACATCTACCACCATTAATTAGAGGTGTCTGGCAGCTCAGTTTGAACTGGTGTGAAGTGAATATTTCAGAAGGCTTGGTATTCACTGATGGCTTTCATCTTTACTTGTACTAAATACTAGCCGACTGGCCAAATGTTATCAGCAATGATTGATTGGTAAGCATTGATGGTGCCAGCGTAAGAGGTGTATGACTTCTCAGTACTCAGCTTTGTTCTCAGTACAGATGGGCAACTGTGAAACTAACACCATATTATTTCCTGTAAATGTACGAAAGGAAAACTTTTCAACTTTACACAACTGTTGTTTTATTTACTCCAACGGTTGGAAAAATTTAAAAGCCTGATTTTACCATGCATTATACTGCGCAGTAAAATACACTGCGATGGTGAGAATGAAAGGAGTTATTAGATGTTGTGCTTTTAGTTCAAAGTGATCTTTCCTTAGATGAAATAATTATTCAGCATCTCCAAAACAGATTAGCCTGGATTCAGATAAGACTGGGTTTATTAACTTTGTTTCAGCTCGGCTTGCTTCAGGAAATTTTCAGGTAGCAAAGATAACAGATCCAAATAAACCTGAATAACCAGGAGCCAATTGCTCTTCCCTTAGTGTTCAAACTCAGAGTAAAATATATATGTAGGTTGCTGATAATGTTCTGGAATCTTGGACATGCCAAATTGTTTTCTCTATTATTAATGAACATTATAATGGAACTAACAGCTCTATGCTCATTGACCTACATTAGCTGCTCAAATAATTCCTCAATTTTAAAATTCTCATCCATGTTGTTAAATCCCTCTTGCACCTTTCTACTTCTAATCTCCTCCAAGCACACAAACCTCTGAGATACCTGTGCTTCATCTAATTCTGGTCTCTTGAACGTTTCTGGTTTTAATTAGTCCACTATTGGAGGCCTTGCCTTCAGCTACCTATGGCCCAAGTTCTGGAAACCCACTCGTCCCAGACTTCTCCACCTCTCTAACTGTCTTCTTTTGAGGTGCTACTCCTAAAAGTTTTCGCTATCCTGCCTGGTATTGCTTCAGTGCCTAATGTAGTTTTGCAAAGGCTGCAGTGAATCATACTGGGATCTTTCATTGTTTTAACAATATTTTATAAAAATAAATTGTTGCTGTTGTATCACTGCCATATGCAAAATAAATTATTTGCTTTTGGTATTAATTATTTTTGTGAACTGATGCAAAGTGACTCCGAATGCGCCTCTGTTATTAACATTGCATTTGCATTTCACAACATAAAAGATTTCATTTCTGATACCTGTTATGTTCCATACCACCTGCCTACATTTAATTTGCTACTAATCCTCATTTGCCATTCATTTTGAACTGACAGCTTTCCTGATTTTTCTTAAGAGGTGGGCCCCTTTCAAATAAACCTGTCTCTTCTCTCTGTGCCCCTCTCTTGCTATTTTCTTCTGTGCCTGTTTGGTACCAGTCTCTCTTTCCGTCAGTAATCCTCCGGCCTCTGCTCTTGTTTACCTCTAATCACTAAATACCATCTTTGCTGATTCCTCCTTCAAAACGCTTTTCTCATCCAGTTCTCCTTTCTATTAAACTCCTCATAATGTGACACTCTCCCAATTACCATGTTGCCTTCCTCACAAAAATATTTTCCCTTCTCTTCTTCCTCTGTCTTTTGTTCAAAGTGACTCTTCATTCAATGGTGATTTCAGCTGAATTTAAAATCCTCTAGTCCCCGCTCCTCAGATTTCTTTGCTCTTCTATCCTTAGCAAATCTTAGCTGTTGTAAAAATTATCCCACCCCTTTGACTATCTCATTTCTTTTGGCCCTCCGCAACCTGGATCTCAATCAGTCACTAAACCATCCTTGATCACTGCTTTAACAGCATTATCATCTACATCCTGCTATTTCCTCTAACCCCAACACCATCGTTACTAATTCCATTACTAATCTACATCGCAGAACAAGGAGCCCTGAATGTTATATTCCCGTAAACCAGGTTGTTAAAGGTAGAAGTAGAATCACTTTGTTTTTATTTAACCTATTTTTCTAATCAACTTGTTCAGAAGTGTTATTACACACATCTGGAACAGGTGCAATTTGAACCTGGGCCTCCCAGTTCAGTGGCAGAGACAATACCACTGTGCCACAAGAAGGCCCATTATATACTTTTATAAACATTTCCACAAAGAAATGCACATTACAAACATGTACTTCCTGGCCCCAACAGCCACAATTTTGGTCTGTTCTTATTAATAAGAGCACAAGTGAATCCCCAGTTAATACCTAGTATCAGGATACATTTAAATACAAGTGATGTTCAGTTAACATCAGGTGCTCACCTAGTTGTGTGCCAGAGCATGGAACTCTTATTCTCAGGTTTGAGTTCCAAGTTGACGGTCATCATTTCATAGAATCCTTACAATGTGAGAACAGGCCCTTCGATCCAACATCTCCACACTGACCCTCAGAGCATCCCACTCAGACCCGTCTCCCTATAACCCATCTAATCTACACATCCCTGAACATTATGGGCATTTCAGCATGACCAATCCACTAAGCCTGCACATTTTTGGACTGTGAGAGGAAACCCATGCATGTGTGGGGAGAATGTGCAAACTCCACACAGTCAGTCACCCAAGGCTGGAATCAAACACAGGTCCCTGGCACTGTGGGGCAACAGTGCTAACCACTAAGCCACCATGCTGCCCTAAAGAGCTGTTGTGGCACAGTACAGTGCAGTTCGCGTACCTCTACCTCCGAGCCAGGGCATCTGGGTCTAAATCTAATTTTCTGCAGGGTGTGTCATCACACATCCAAACAGATTGAGTAAAATAACAATTAGCACCAGATGTCTTTCATTGCCTCTTGCTGAAGTCCCTCTGAATGTCTGTTTGATAAGGGCTGTGCCCTCATGATTGTGCCATTGTAAAGGTTGCAGCAGACTACAACAAATTTGGACACCAACTCGATTAAATAATGTAGGACTCAGGCCAGGCAGCAGGACCGTTACTTCAGGATGTTGGTAGTTTGATCTATGATGTTTCTTGTAGCTGAAAGGGTCATATTGCGGGCAAGGTGTCTTTACTGATCAAGAACTTATCCATCTCTATCTTAAATACAGTCAATGGCTTGGCCTCCATGGTCTTCTTTGGCAAAAGGTTCCACAGATTCACCACCATCTGGCTGAAGATGTCCCTCCTAATCTCAGTTCTAAAGGGTTGGCCTTTCACTCTGAGGCTATCCCCTTGGATCATAGTCTCTCCAACTTGTAGAAACATCTTTTCCACATCCTCTCTATCTATGTCTCTCAGTATTCTGTAAATTTCAGTCAGATTCCCCTCATCCTTCTAAACTCCATTAACTACAGACCTAATGTCTTCGACTGCTTCTCATGTGAAAAGCACTTCATCCCTGGGATCATGCTTGTAAATGTCCTCTGGACCACCTACAATGCCAGCCCATTCTTCCTTGGGTACAGAATCCAAAACTGGTCACAATATTCCAGATGAAGTCTGATCAGAGCCTTAAACAGTCTCAGCAGGACATCTCTGCTCTTGTATTCTAGCCCTCTCAAAAAGAATGCTAACAGTGTATTTGCCTTCCCAACTGCCAAGTGAACTTGTGTAATAACTTCAAGGGAATTCTAACCTAGGACTCACATGTCCCTTTGTGCTTCAGATTTCTGAAGCTTTTCCCCGTTAGAAAATAGTCTGCATCTCTATTCCTCCTACCAAAGTGCATAATCTCACATTTTCCCATTTGTATTCCGCCTGCCATTTCTTTGCCTACTCTCCTAAACTATCCAGGTCCTTCTGCAAGCTCTCCACCCCACTTTGTGACATCTTCAAACTTAGCAACAATGCCGTCAGTTCCGTCATCTATATTATTAATGTCTAATGTGTATATTAGTGATGCCCGCAAAACTCCACTATTCACCTGCTGTTATCTTGAAAAAGGCCCCTTTATCTAACTTATGCCCCACTAATTAACAAATTAATGTAAAAGCATGTTGTAACATCAAAACTCCCCAACAGTGGAACAGATATTTGCAAAGGTGCATTAAAAATGCAAATATGTTTAGTATCTTTACATAGGTGTAGCATTTGATTTGCTTGAGATTATTCTAATAGTTAAGTGCATTGTGCATTGACTCATATAATTAGATTATCAATTTGTTGCTATATTTCATCACCTATAAATAAATCACCTGGCAACCACATCAGATGGCGAACCATGAACCTTGTTTCATCTAAGGTCTAACAAAAAAGTCGGAAGTACCTAACGAAGCTGTGAGTATAAATTGTTCTATTGGCTTTGTTTCATTGTGTGTTCAGTTTTTCAAAGTATTTAATAAATGTACATGGAGCGATCCTCTTAATCTAAATGATCAGTGATACTAAAATATGATTGAATCAACTGAATCCTATATTACTTTAAAAATAAAAATGCCCTTGAATCAAACTCACAGGTTTCTCAAAGCAACATTTCCAGCATTGCAAATTACATACAACTATTTTTTAATCTCTTCCTTGTAGTGGGGTGGGGGTGTCCAAAACTAAAGTGTATAGGTTTAAGGTGAGAGGGGAAAGATTTAAAAGGGACCTAAAGGGTAACCTTTTCACACAGAGGTTGGTGTGTGTATGGACTGAGCTGCCAGAGGAAGTGGTGGAGGCTGGTACAAATACAACATTTAAAAGGCACCTGGATAGGTATATGAATAGGAAGGGTTTGGAGGGACATGGAACAAATGCTGGCAAAAGTGACTAGATTCTATTTAGCGATAGTAAGAACTGCCGATGCTGGAGTCTGAAAAAACAGTGTGGAGCTGAAGGAACACAACAGGCCAGGCAGCATCAGAGGAACAGGAAAGCTGACGTTTCAGGTCGGGACCCCTCTTCAGAAAAATATTTTTCTGTCCCAACCTGAAACAACAGCTTTCCTGCTCCTCTGATGCTGCCTGGTCTGCTGTGCTCCTCTAGATTATATTTAGGATATCCAGTCGATGTGGACAAGTTGGATTGAAGAGTCTGTTTCCATGCTGTACATCTCTATGATTCTATGACTAATTGATTTGTTCTTGATGATCAGTTAGATTATTCGACCATTCACTTCTGATGTATAGTCAATATTTGTAAAAAAAAATCAGTTCTTAAACAGGATTTATTCAGCCACTGAGAGGTTTATTAGATCAACTTTGTCTCTTCATACAACAGTTCTAGATAACACTTATTGCTTAAGATAAAACAGATCAACTGACATTTGGACATTTACAAAACTGGAATAGAAAGCGCAGGCAAATGGAACTTTTTAGTTTGAGAAACTTGGCCAGCATGGACGGGTTGGACTGAACGGTCTTTTTCCTTGCTGTATGAATCTATGACTGTATGATTCCTTGGTTATTTGTTTAGTTTAATATTGATGGATCTTGATGCATTCAAATTGACTGATGTTACATTTGGCCCAGGGTAAAGATACCTAATTCATTACACATCTAGATGGGTTGGCCTCGGATAGTTACACTCTTGGGTGAGCAGGGATTTACTGCTCTCCTTTCTCACTTAACTTCTCTCCCGTCTGGTCACAACAAGATCAATTAATAAAAAAAGCTATCTTTTCCCCATGGATACATTTCACCAGACTAGGTGCAAAGACAGTATCCCTACCCGATGATTAAGGAGGCCCAGGTTTAACTTTCATTTGCTGCCAAGATGTAAATAACATTATTGAATTGGTTCATTAGGAAAATGGGTTTTAAAAGGTGCCAATGCAGCCAGGCTTTAATGAATAAAGAAAGATTGCGTTTATTAGCTACTAAAATGCAAGCATATGTAGTAAAGTGGCACTTCCTCATTAGAAATGAGAAATGAATCTAAAAAGGAATAGTAAAAAGAGAATACATGAATCAGACTTCGGCTTGGACATGAAAAATAAATGGTGAAACAGTATAGCTAATAAAGCAGGTAATTTCAGTTGCACAGACTTTGGGAGTTGAGTACTTGCTTGGCAATTCTAGGTTTTGCAGTTTGTGTAGTTTCCTTCAACAGTGCTTTGGACATGTCTTATTTTCAGCCAGAGAGAGCAAGTGAGCGAAACATTGGATAGAATCTTATAAAGGTCTGAGTGCTGTGGGTTATGGCAGGTTTTGTGACAGAATGAGACAAAATTCCAGTGAGACCCTAATGTCAGGTGGTGACTCATTCCATCTATACTTTTCACAGGCAGTATGGTGAGTTCTCACCAGGCAGTGGCAAGTTGCCAGTTAAGGGAGATTGTTACATGTTAAATAACTTGTTGATGGGACAACTGACCTCATTAACCTATATCTTACAAATGCGTCAAGCAAGCTAGACATTGAGATTTCTCCACATAGAAGTCAAAGCAGGTAGCCAGCAAATTCAGTTCATTGCTTTCCCACCCCCATCCCCCTCTCTGATGAAGGGTCTAGGCCCAAAATGTCAGCTTTTGTGCTCCTGAAATGCTGCTTGGCCTGCTGTGTTCATCCAGCTTCAAACTTTGTTATCTTGGATTCTCCAGCATCTGCAGTTCCCATTATCTCTGATGGTGAAATCTCAGATTTTTATTTGCGTGTAGTTGGAATTGATTGCTTCTAAGAGGTAGTTCTTGTTAAATCAGAAACCTACTCAGTGTTTTCTGTTAATCTGAGTCCATTAGGCAAGTATACTGGGGACTTATTGATTTTTTTTAACTTTCTAACAACCTAGGGAACAATCTCCATACAGGATCTGACTGACGTATGATTCCATTTGGACTATAATGCAGTCTGCTGGAAGTGGCCTCTGAAATGACTTTGCAAGGCATTACCACCTCAGGGCAGCAGTTTAAGGAACAAATGTTGGCCGATACATTCAAGCCTGCATATATTCTTTCTTTAAAGGAACTCTTTCTAAATACACTGTAACTTCCTGGAATTAATTGTTTCTTTTTCCAAAAGTAAATAGAGAATGTCATCTGTTCAATTAAATTATTCGGAACATGTGTTAGCTTGGCCATGCTGTTTACAGACTATTCAGCGTCAGGCCAATATTTGCATGTTCTTCTCTGTTTCTGACACCACCTGGTCTATGTTTGGGTGAAAAGGGGACATCAACTTTGGGGGAAGCTAGGGCAGGATTGTTGGTCGGACGTTTGCATCATCAGTAGCTACAGGTAATGTGCCAAGAAGATTGGAGGTCGGCTAATGCGGTGCCATTAGGTAAGAAAGGCTGTAAGGAAAATTTAGGGAACTATGGACTGGTGAGCCTTACATCAGTGGTGGATAGGTTGTTGGAGGGAATCCTGAGGACAGGATTTACATGCATTTTGAAAGACAAGAACTAATTAGGGATAGTCAGCATGGCTTTGTGCATAGAACATTGTGTCTCACTAACTTGTTTGAGTGTTTTGAAGAGATGACAAAGAAGATTGATGATGGCAGAGCAGTAGATATTGTCTATATAGACTTCAGCAAGGTGTTAGAAAACAATCTGCATGGTGGGCTGGTTAGTAAGGTCAGGTCACATGAGATCCAGAGGAGAGCTGGCCAACTGGATACAAAATTGGTTTGAGGGAAGGGCGCAGAAGGTAGTGGGAGAGAGTCATTTTTCAGCCTGGAGTCCTGTGACCAGTGATGTGCCACAAGGATCAGTGATGTGTCCATTGCTTTTGTCATTGAGATAAATGAGTTGGACGTGAGCACAGGAGATATGGTCAATAAGTGTGCAGGTGACACCAAATTTGGCGATGCAGTGGGCAGTCATGGAGATTATGTCAGATTGTGACAGGGCCTTTATCAGATGCGTTAGGCGGCAGATAGAGTTTAACTTAGATAAATGTGAGGTATTGTATTTGGAAAGTTAAAAACCAGGCAGGACTTAAACAGTTAATGGTCGGCCTTGGGGAATGTTGCCAAACAAAGAGATGTAGGGATGTAGGTGCATAGTTTTTTGGAAGTTGAGTCACAGGTTTACAGGATGGTGAGGGAGGCATTTGGCACACTTGCCTTCATTGATCATAGCTTCCAATGTAGTAGTTTGGATATCATGTTTGGCTGGACATTGGTGAGAGATAATGGGAACTGCAGATGCTGGAGAATCCGAGACAACAAGGTGTTCTGGATGTGAGTTTGTTCGCTGAGCTGGAAGGTTAGTTTTCAGACGTTTCGTCACCATTCTAGGTAACATCATCAGTGAGCCTCCGACGAATCTTCACCGGAGGCTCACTGATGATGTTGCCTAGAATGGTGACGAAACGTCTGAAAACTAACCTTCCAGCTCAGTGAGCAAACTCACATCCAGAACCTCAACCTGAGCTACAAATCTTCTCAAAGCTCGCTATAACAAAGTGTCGAGCTGGATAAACACAGCACACCAAGCAGCATCTTCGGAGCACAAAAGCTGACATTTCAGGCCTAGACCCTTCATCAGAAAAGGGGGATGGGGAGACGATTCTGAAATAAATAGGGAGAGAGGGGGAGGTGGACCGAAGATGGATAGAGGAAAAGATAGGTGGAGAGGAGAGTATGGGTGGGGAGGTAGGGAGGGGATAGGTCACATCTCCAACTGCTGTCGAGACATCAATCGCTCAACCTCTCCACCCCTCTCACCCACTTCAACTTCTCCCCTGCAGAACGTGCAGCCCTCCACTCCCTACGCTCCAATCCCAACCTTACCATCAAACCCGTAGACAAGGGAGGCGCTGTTGTAGCATGGCACACTGACCTTTACATTGCTGAGATCAGACGCCAACTTTCCGACACCTCCTTCTACCACCCACTTCGACATGACCCCACCCCCCCGAGCACCAAACCATCCAAACCTCATCATCTCAGGTGACCTCCCACCCACAGCCTCCAACCTCATTGTTCCCCAACCCCACACCTCCCATTTCTATCTCCTTCCTAAAATCCACAAACCCGCTTGCCCTGGTCGACCCATTGTCTCCACCTGCTCCTGCCCCACCGAACTCATCTCCATCTATCTGGTCTCCAATTTCTCCCCCTTGGTCCAGGAACTCCCTAACTACTTCCGTGACACTACCCACACCCTCCACCTCCTCCAGAACTTCCAATTCCCCGGTCCCCAACACCTCATTTTCACCATGGACATCCAGTCACTACACACCTGCATTCCCCATGCAGATGGCCTTAAGGCCCTCCGCTTCTTCCTGTCCCACAGGCCCTACCAGTCCACATCCACTACCAGTCCACATCCACCAACACGCTCATCCGTCTAGCCGAACTCATCCTCACCCTCAACAACTTCTCTTTCGATTCCTCCCACTTCCTACAGACTAAGGGGGTGGCCATGGGTACCCACATGGGCCCAAGCTATGCCTGCCTCTTTGTAGGTTATGTGAACAGTCCCTCTTTCGCACCTACACTGGCCCTAAACCCCACCTCTTCCTCCTTACCAGTGATGACTGCATTGGCACCGCCTCGTGCTCCCAAGAGGAGCTCAAACAGTTCATCCATTTCACCAACACCTTCCACCCCAATCTTAAGTTCACCTGGACCATCTCCAACACATCCCTCACCTTCCCGGACCTCTCTGACTCCATCTCAGGCAACCACCTACAAACCGATGTCCAGTTCAAGCCCACCAACTCCCACAGCTACCTGGAATACACATCCTCCCACCCACCTTCCTGCAAAAATTCCATCCTCTATTCCCAATTCCTTTGCCTCGACCGCATCTGCTCCCAGGATGAGGCACTCTACTCCTGTATATCTCAGATGTCCTCATTCCTCCAGGGCCGCAACTCCCCCCCCAGCAGTGGTCGAGAACGTCCTTGACTGTGTCTCCTGCATTTCCCACACCTCATCCCTCAAAACCTGCCCCGGCAATAACTGCCAAAAGAGAATCCCCCTCGTTCTCACATACAACCCCACCAACCTCCAGATACAATGCATCATCCTCCAACACTTCCGCCATCTACAATCCGACCCCACCACTAAAGGCATTTTTCCATCCCCACCTGTGTCTGCCTTCCGGAGAGACCACTCTCTCCACGACTTCCTTGTCTGCTCCACACTCCCCTCCAACCCCACCACTCCCAGCGCTTTCCCCTGCAACCACAGGAAGTGCTACACTTGCCCCCGGGCCTCCTCCTTCGCCCCCATCCCAGGCCCCAAGATGACTTTCCACATCAAGCTGATGTTCACCTGCACATCTGCCAATGTGGTATACTGTATCCACTGTACACGGTGTGGCTTCCTCTACATTGGGGAAACCAAGCGGAGGCTTGGTGACTGCTTTGCAGAATACCTACGCTGGGTTCGCAATAAACAACTGCACCTCCCAGTTGCAAACCATTTCAAGTCCCCCTCCCATTCCTTAGACGACATGTCCATCCTGGGCCTCCTGCAGTGCCATGATGATGCCACCCGTAGGTTACAGGAACAGCAACTCATATTCCGCTTGGGAACCCTGCAGCCCAATGGTATCAATGTGGATTTCACCAGCTTCAAAGCCACCCCGCAGTACACCCCAAAACCAGCCCAGCTCGTCCCCGCCTCCCTAACCTGTTCTTCCTCTCACCTATCCCTTCCTCCCACCTCAAGCTGCACCCCCATTTCCTACCTACTAACCTCATCCCGCCCCCTTGACATGTCCATCCTCCCCGGACTGACCGATCTCCTCCCTACCCCCCCCACCCATACTGTCCTCTCCACCTATCTTCTCCTCTATCCATCTTCAATCCGCCTCCCCCTCTCTCCCTATTTATTTCAGAATCCTCTCCCCATCCCCCTCTCTGATGAAGGGTCTAGGCCGGAAACGTCAGCTTTTGTGCTCCTGAGATGCTGCTTGGCCTGCAGTGTTCATCCAGCTCCACACTTTGTTATCCTGGACATTGGTGAGGCCATTTTTAGAATACTGTGGACAATCTGATTGCCCTCATGTAGAAAATATTTTGTTAAACGTGAGATGGTGCAGAAAAGATTTACAAAGACGTTGCCGGGTCTGGAGTGTTTAGCCATAGGGAGGCGCTGAATAGTCTGGGGCTATTTTCCCTGGAGCTTCGGAACTGAAGAGTGACCTTATAGAGGTTTATAAAATCATGAGGGGCATGGATAGGGTGAATAGACAAGGTCATTTTTCTGGGATAGGGGTGTCCAAATTGGATGGCATAAGTTTGAGGTAAGAAGGGAAAGATTTGAAAAGGACCTAAGGGGTAATTTTTTTCACGTAGAGGATGGTGCGTGTAGAGAATGAGCTGCCGCAGGAAGTGTTGGAGCAAGCTCCAATTACAACATATAAAGTTATCTGGATATGTGTATGAATAGAAAGTGTTTCGAGGGATATGGGCCAAATGCTGGCAAATGGGACTAGTTCTGATCGACACGGATGAGTTGGACTGAAGGGTCTGCTTCCATGCTCTATGACTCCATATCATGGGCCTAAAATACTAGGACCTGCCAGCCATAGCTTGTGCATCAATTTGTGACCTCTAGTGCTATCAAAGCTGAGAAGGTCGAGATGTGGGCCACCTAATTTGAAGGCACCGCTGCCATAAGGTGGAAATGGGATTCTTCTGTAAATTGTTTACCTCTTTGAAGCTCAAGCCAAAATCCACTTGCCGTTTCATCCCATTACTCTTCAGCTGACTACTCATGAGGAAATTACAAACTTGCATTTTCATTGTTCGGTTAATGGTTGAGCTTATAAAATATTTCTTTCAGGAAAATCTCAAAACCATGCATGTGATGCTTCTTGTAACTTTGGCTGTCTATCTTCTGATGCCGCCTTTGAGTTCTCAGGTATTCATGAGTAAGTGGTCTTTCTACTTAAAATACATCCAATCCAATGCATATTTCTGGTAGGCCACCCAGATCTATGGAAGGAGCTATCTACAATACAGTAAGGTTCCCAAAAATATTTTAGTTGGAAATACTTCCAAAATACCATCTGATTGAATGATGTGGAGGATGTGTAGGGCAACTATCAAAACGTGATGAGGTTTAGTCAGTGTACTGTTATGAATGAAATTACAAACAAAACCACATGCTCCCTTATGTTCCTACATAAGAAGGTGAACGTGTTCAGGTTAAATGGTCTGCAAGCAAGGATGGGGAGAGTATCAGCTGATTGTAGAAGGAGTAAAGCCCCCAGTAACGAAATATCATAGTCAATGCAAGCAAATACAATACAGTAATGTCTATGAGATTGCAGGCTGATGTATATGTAGAGTTTGAATGAAACAGTAAAGTAAAATGGAATGAAATCTGGTCAATGATATAAAGGCACTAATTACATTCTGATTGAATAAATGAAGGAATTCCATATAAAAGATACCAGGGAGATAGTGGTAATGTCACTGTTCCAACTTCCAGAACTTCAAACTATTGTTCTGGGCCTGTGGGTTTGAATCCCACCAGGCAGATGGTGACAACTGTATTCAACAAAGTCAGGAATAAAGAACTGACCTAATGATGACATGTGATCTCTGTTGATTGTTATAAAAACCCATTTCTTTAGTGAAGAAAATTTGCTATCCTGGCCTGCTCTGGCCTACTCACAACTCCAAACCCATAGCAATGTTTTTGACTCTTAGCTGCCCCCTGGGCAATAAATGATGGCTCAGATAGCAACACCTACTATCCTGTGAATTTTGTTAAAAAAATAGGATTGATTAATGTGATTGCATCGATGTTTTTATTGATGACAGGAAACAATGGAGAGAATTAGTAAGCTGCAGTCTCTGGGAATGCCTTACTTCCACTGTATAATAATTAACTGAATATACAGTATATGCATTTCAATATAATCTGTGAAAATTTCTGGGATTGAATATGATGCGTGATACAAGTAAATTACATTTTGAACATAATGTATGCCTCATGGTATATATTGGTATCTACTTTGTACACGACTATTCATCTGCCTGAGGATCCCTTTCAGATAATCTTTAAATAGCCTTTAACTGGCTCATCAGTAGGTTCACTGACCAACTTGAATTAATTTATTTGATTAGACTGCATGAACTTGGAAAGCTTTCCTGATTGACTATTCTGTGAATGCAATATCGTTGGATACTTATCCAAATTAAACATTAAGAATTATTGTTGGCTTACCTTCTGTTTTGAGCAACGTGAAATCTATAGAAAAATGACAAGCATTCAAAAACCAAATTGTTCATTCTTATGTTGTTGGTCATGTGTCTTATTTATAGGAGGCTACTTGCTCAGATAAAAAAAGTCTTATGACAACGACAGCAAAGAGTGGTAAGATGTAAAATCCATCCATTTATATTGTCCAGTAGTTAAAGTACTGTGGTAAAATCTAAATTAATTTCCTAGTCTCTTAGCATCAGCATATTCAATATCTTGCAAACACTGTAGCAATACATTCTTAGTTACCTTCATTTTGCACTATGGCCCTTTTTTGTCTGGCTTCCACTTCTGCTTTTCACTTTTTCAGTTTCATTTCTCTCCTTGTTTCCACCTTCTCTGTCTCCCTGCTCAAGTTCCCATCTGACTGCCATTCCAAT
Source organism: Stegostoma tigrinum (assembly GCF_030684315.1). Lineage (NCBI taxonomy): Eukaryota > Metazoa > Chordata > Chondrichthyes > Orectolobiformes > Stegostomatidae > Stegostoma > Stegostoma tigrinum. Next base: position 121,988,100 of record NC_081357.1, read on the forward strand.
TTAAACCTTCCCTGAGAGCATTACACCCAAACCACCAATCCCAAAGACATCGACTTTGGTCCTGTCCAGATGCAACTCATCCTATTCGGACCCAGAGCTGGTCCCAATATCCCCTCAATCAGAATCCCAACCTGCAAACTATTTCTTCAGCTTCATCCATTCTTCTGAAATATCCTGTTATTTTGTTGCTTGCTACCATGAAGCTCTGGTAGGAATCCTGAGATTATTACCTTTAAGAACCTGCTTTCTAATTTAAGTCCTACCTCTCTATATATTCAGCTTCTTTATCTGTGTTATTGATACCAAAATATACAATGACCAGTCCCATTTCAAATGCCCAATTCCCTCTTCAAGATATCCTTGATCTTGTCATTAGAAAGGTAAAATGCCATCTGGGAATCTATTTTGCGGCTGCAGGTATGTCTATCTATTCACTTTATTACTGATTCCCCAATCACTATTGCCCTGCCAGTCTTCTTCCTCCCTTCACCACTGGAGACTCCTGTGGTGTAATGCTCCTGGTTCCTGGTGATTCATTCGTTCCCCCTTTCCGCCTATGCAATCTTTACCTGCAATGTGAACACCTCCCTGAATGTGCTATCCATGATAATATTAGCTTCGCGTGTACCCCTCAGTGAGCCTGCCTACAGCTCCAGCCCCTCAATGCTGTTTAACCTGTAGCTGCAGCTGGACACATTTCCTGCTGACATTGTAGCTAAGGAGACTGGACATATCCATAAGATCCCACACTGGGCAGAAGAAGCAGATCACAGGTGTGAGCTCTGCTGTCATGACCTTCCTTCAGATTAAACTTCCTAGTTATTCCCTTTAAAGAATATTCGAGGAATGTTTTTCCACTCCAAACACTCCTATTCCAGTCCAAAGTTCCTACCTTATTTTGTTCAACCAATGGGCTGCAACAATTTAATTCTTAGAAAGAGTAGAAGTACTTAACCTGCCCCTACTATGGATGCTGTTAGAGCTATTTAAAGACATACTCACCACTCTTTGCTCATGCAAGTATGACAAGCTGACTGTCTGCATTAAGCAGCAAGGCAAGATAGAAGTACTGTGAGCCTTTAAATTCTGGCTGAAGTGGGGGCGAAGCACAAACAGTCATGGCAGGGATGCTGTAATCATTCAGGTAGGTGTGATAAGATTGAGCACTGAGAGAGTGAGTCCTGAGATGTAGCCTGATCCAATCCGTAGCTGGGTGCCTGCTCTTGAGTGCAAAGTGTTCTTGTAGCTGCATTCCAATGATGGGTATCAGTCTGCTCTGAAATGCAGCATTGAATGCGCTTGGTCATGCGAAGAGGCTGGTACATATCAGATGGCACTGTCTATGTGGCTGCTGCCTATAATGTGTGCCCTGCGGTGATGGCTCCAAGTCTCTGAGATGGTGGTCTGGAGGAGCAAGCAGCGAGCTGGAGTCACTGGATACCTGCTTGGCCTTTTATATCAGGAATTCACAGCATCTAGTTCCTAACTGACAGGTGAGAGAATGGTGCACTGCACATTAATGAGGCAAAATTAAGTAAGTACGAGAGTGATAATGTTATAGGCCTCTTGTCACTCACTGGTTCGAATCTCATCTTGACACCAAGGACTTGGTAGGAGAATACAATGTTTTGGCCTTGATGTTAAGAGGGGCCTCACTGGACATCTCATCTGATTGTTATAAATTTCTCACCATAGCCCATCTCATTCAGGGTCTGGGAAGATTCCAACCACAAAATCTATGCATTCACAATTCAAATCTAAATAGATGGTATACAAAAGGTTATGATTTATGGGGGAAAAGGTTGAACAAAGCTTCTTTTCCCAAAACTTCTAATACACTCCTCATATTAAGACACATTTAGTATTTTTGCATATGTTGCCCAAGTAAGTTACTGCAAATGACAACTTGTATTCCTGATAATGGTACTTCCGGTTATCGCTTTCAATTGACGTATTTTGTCAAACTGGCAATGTACAGACTATTGCAACTCATACAATCTCATGTTGGATATTAACAGAAGGTAGAAAGATTTTTGAAGTCCAGCTGAATCTCTTCCTAAAATGGCACCATCCAGGGTTGGAGGACATTGAGGAAGGAGCTGAAGATGGGTGGGTCTAGCTCAGTAGGAACTCCTGCAGTGATATACTGATGGGCTGAATTGATTAGTCTCCAACATACACGATTACTTTCCTTTGTGCGAGGTATGAATCAAAACAGTGAAAATGTCCTGCTGATTCCTATTTATCTCATTGCTATGGGTCCTTGATGCCAAATATTATCTTCATGTAAAGCACAGTAACTTCCACCTCTGGAATTCGGTATTTTAGTCCATATATGATGAAGTCTACAATGAGTTCAAGTGCTGAGTAGTCCTGATGAAACCTCAACTGATCATCAAGAAGCAGATTATTGATGAGTAATTGTCTCTTGACAGTGCTATCAGTATTATATTGTTTTGCAAATGATTGACAGTGCATTCATGGGGGACTGTAATTTGTCAGGTTGGGCTTGTTCTGCTTTTTATAGAGAGGAAATAGCTGGAAAAATTTTCCACGTTGTCATTACTGAAATTGCTCATGTTTTGGGGGCTAGATCTTCAGCACTGATGAAGCCAAATGCCCAGCATCTTCAGCTCCTTCCAATATCATGTGAAGTGAATTGAATTGACTGAAGACTGAGGTTTGTGATGCTGGGATCTGTAAACTAACTAGCGATTAGTTTTCTTTGTAAAAAAATTCTGAAATTTTTAACTTGTTTCTGTTCATTGAAGAAATTCGACCTGTACGAATGAACTGTTCCGTAAAATTGAAGAGAAATGAGCATTTACCCAAATCACCAGTGCATTGTCATAATCGGAGTAACACTACAGTAGACGGTAGGTTATATTTACTACATTTTAAGAAAGCAAGACATCATATAATTTGCTGAGAAACCACATTCCTAATATTGATATCCATCATTCATATCCACTTTGCATCTATATCTCTCCTTTACTACTATTTACACGCATTTTGTCTTTTGCTCAGAGCATTCTCACCATCTGTTAATCTCAATCTTCCTGTACTTTGTCAAACCATTATTTCCAGACCCCTTCAGTTCAAGATTATGAGACATTGGACTTGAAAACAGGAACTCGTTTTCTCATTCTACAGATATTGCCAGACCTGCCAGATGTTGGGCTACTCCAGCACTTTCTATTTTCCTCGTTCAGATCTCCAGCATATGTAGTATTTTGCTTTTATTTGAGTGATTCACTGCCTGTTCTCTCTCGGGTATAAAAACAGAAGTTGCTGGAAAAGCTCAGCAGGTCCGGCAGCATCTGTGAAGAAAAAAAAATCAGAACTGCGCAGAACGTTCCCAGTCAAGCTTAATTTGGGTAAAGGTGGGAAGGTAGCTGATTTCTTGTCTGCCATTGTTCTGCCAAGTTACATTCAATTCTTGCCTCCTGTTCCAACACCTCAGGGCCCAGAAGATTCAGTCTAATATTCTGTTCTCAGTCTGTAAGCTCTCAGGAACCAGGTCACTTAAAAAAAAAGCTGGCTTGGACTAATAGTCAATTTCTATTTGATTTGGTTGTTGCAAAAAGTTAAATGAAGAATATGTGCAAATAGAAGAGGACCAGAATAAATCAGCACAATGACCCATAATGTAGTTTCATAAAAACACATGCACACCTCATAGATTTGCAAGTTTTTACCATTCTAATAATTACTGTTTTTTTTTCTCAGATTGTCAGATTATGTGTTCCGACACACACTGCGGGCTAGTTGAGTCAGGGAAGGTGGTAAAAAAAGAATGCCCAAATAACGAGACTGGATATATGAGAATGAAATGCGAGGAAGGAAACTACGTATCAGAAGAAAATTTTTGTGTGTCGGCTGAAGTCAGCAGCATTCTGGAGGTATGCACAATTCAATTACAAAAACAGAAATTACCGTAAAAGCTCAGCAGGTCTGGCAGCATCTGTAGAGAGAAATCTGTTTTGAAGAAGGGTCACTGGGCCTGTAATGGTAACTCTGCTTTCTCTCTGCAAATGCTGCCAGATCTGTTGAGCTTACCCAGCAATTTCTGTTTTTTGATTTAGGTCCACACATGCTTTGGACTGACTAACAGCTACTGCCATGTAAACAATACAATGGTACACAATGAAAACTAGTTTCTGATTTCCAGTATCCTGAGTTCCTTCGGTTTTAATTTGTAATCAGTTCAGTTTTTTCATAGGCAAGCAGTTTTTCAGAATATGCTTTGATTTAACTGGCTGCCTGGACATTTGAAGCTATTTCCATGGTATGACAAAGGTTAATATTTTGGTTCAGACATAGTAAGAACTGCCATTGCTGGAGTCAGAGATAACACATTGTGGAACTGGAGGAACACAGCAGGCCAGGCAGCATCAGAGGAGCAGGAAAGTCGACGTTTCAGGCCGGGACCCTTCTTCAGAAAAATGTTTTTCGGAAGACCGGCCCCGACCTGAAACGACAGCTTTCCTGCTCCTCTGATGTTGCCTGGCCTGCTGTGCTCCTCCTGCTCCACACTATGTTACCTTTTAATATTTTTGTTTCTGGCTTTCTATTTAGGAATTAAAGTGCCTCGTAGATTTTCCCCTACTGCTTGGATACCTTTGCTATAAATGTTCCTCGAAGAACTGCTTAGATCAAAACTGAATTATTGTGCTCAGTTCTGGGTATGACAACTTAGGAAGTTGAATCAGTATTACATTCAGAGAACACCTCGATGGGTAACATTACTAGATGTTCCAGAAAACTATGGTCAGATTCTCTGGAATTTATAACGTTAGGCATTGTTTGAAGTGTTCAAGATGTTGAGCAGACCCTATACAGTAGATGGAGAGAAACAGTCTGGGGACTCTAGGACTAAAGTGCAGAGCTTGGAAAATCGTGGCCAGACGCTTCAGGAGTGAAATCAAGAAACATTTCTACACAGATAGGGTAATAGATGTTCGCTACATCCTTTCCCAAACAGAAGTTGATAGCAGATCTGTTGTTAACTTTAAAACTGAGTTTGAAACCAAATGCACAGGAGTCAATGTGAGTAAATAGAATTAAGTCATTGATCATGATTTCATTGAACAACAGAGCAGACTTTAAGGGCTTAATGGCCTACCCCAGATCTATATGACAGAAACTGGTGCCTTTTGAGTTTCCGGGTGGGGGCTGAACTGAATTTGTTGGGTTAAAGTCCTCTTCTGTATTATATGATTCTATGATTCTAAGGCAACTGTTCTGCCATGGCCCACGTTGAGTTTTCTCTCGCAATCTTCTGTTTATCAGCTCATTAATTAAGAAGAAAGAAAGAAGGGTTACTGGACTCCTCAAAACATTATCTCTTCTTTCTCTGCAGATGCTGCAAGACCTGCTGAGTTTCTCCAGTGCTTTCTGTTTTTGATTTAGGCTTGCATGCACTTTGGACTGGCCAGCAGCTGCTGCCAATGACCAATAAAATGCTACACAATGTTTAAGCCCAACTTGTTCATCCTGGAAGCAGATTTAAGTTAGGTTTTGCACAGTCTTTTGTGATCAGTGATTCATAACTCCACCATAACCTCTTGCAGGTCCCTCCTGACCAATGTCCTGATTTTATCATCTGTCGTTCCCTCAGGGATATCCTCCTTTTACCTCCAAATGCAGTTGCAAAGTATGCCAACATGCCAGAATGATGCAGCATACTCTCCCTTAGTTATAAGATGACCAGAGCTGCCCAAGCATCAAAACGTCATCTTGGTGTCTATGATCTATTCCAGTATGACCCTTATAGTAGCATAGACAGAGTTACATCAGTGTAAGTGTTTCATGTGAGTGTCATGAGCCTGAGAATAGGGTGGAAGAGGATTCAAATGAGTCTTTCGAAAGGGAACTGGGTGAACACATGAGGAGTAATGAATTGCCGAACTATGGGAAAAGAGCAAGGGAGTAGCAGTAACTAAGTTACTCCCCCAGTGAGTGAGCAAAGAGAGAACAGGCAGAATGACCCCATTCAGTGCTGTTATAACTCAATGTGTGGAACCTTATAAGGATCTGAACAACATGGGCTATGATGGGTTTTCTGGAAGAGTCAGGCTAGATCTCCAGTGATACCTATCTCAACATCAGCATCAACTTGCCACATCTTTTATGCATTTGCTGGCAGTTTCTTGCTAGGCAGTGGCCAGCTGACAACTAAGGAGAATTGGAACTTGTTAAATGCCTGCATAAATGCAGCATCCTGCCTTGCCTTGCCTTGCCAGTTAGCACAGTCAGACAACAAGACAACCTTCCTTGCTACTCAGCAATCTTCATTTGAGTGGGTAGATGTCTCACCCTATGATACTTTGCAATGTTAACCTCAAATTGACACTACATTCCAGCAGTTTACATGACCAGCACACTACGTGTGCAGCAAAAGGCAGCTTTACCTCAAAGCGGTAGGAGAATAGTTTTTACTGAAGTCCATGGAAACATCTCTTGGGCTGGGAGGGTGGGTTACATGCAGAGCCCACAACAGCAAGTCAGGCGCAGCCTCCTAAATCCATCAGGGGGTTAACCAGGATCAGGCGACCAAACCAGGAGTGATCACCGTCATGGAGTCTACACCTCTGTAGTCCCGGCAGTGGTTCAGGGTCTGTCCTGGGAATTCATAGTGGTCAGTTTGGGAGTGCGGGCTCAATGAGGTTGGGGAGATGAAGAGCCATTGGCGAGGTGTGTGAGCTCCTCTGCTGTTCCTCTGGTAAAAGGATGCCTCTACTTTGCACCATTCCTCCCAACAGCCCCTTCAGGTCCCTGTCAGAGAATCACATGGCAATGTTCCTTTCAACAACTTACTCAGAATTCAATCTTTAAACAATATTTCCACCCAACTCACATCGGCCTTATCTTTCTATGCTACCGATACAATGGAGCCAAATTTTGAGAAAATTTCAGGACACAGTCTGTGGGATCACAGAGGCATCATTATATAATAAATTAGGAATGATTGATAATAATTATCTCCAGTATTAGAGCTCCAAGTAATTCAATATGTATGTATAAAATTGATAGGCAAGAATAAAAAAAATGCTGGTTCATTAAGTCTGCCCTCTGCCTCTGTGGTTAGCATAACATGAACAACAATTCCTGTCTACATTTTCCCACTTCCCACACCTCCAATCCTCACACAGCCTGGGGAGATACAATTAAGAAGAAAGAATGCAGGGCCAATACCAGAAGAAATACTGAGAAAACTTCACTTCTCCACTTCTCATGTGATTAAAACCAGTATAGGAGATTACGCGGTACAAGCGTTATCTAAAATGACACTGTATGAAATCCAATCAGGAAGAACCATGGGAGTTTTCTCTTGAGTGTTACTCTTTTCCATGAATTTTCCACAGCTCTACTAATGAAGTTAGAGGAAAAAGCAAAGTTGTCATAGTCTCAGGGGATTATAAGGTTGCTTTCCCATTAGAGAGAGATCTCTGGTGGTGGTTTAACCTGAGGACCACCTCAGATGAAGATTGAGGTTTGAGAATGCAGGACCATTGTGGTGGCCTCAGCTGGTGTGGGAAATGAAACTGTTGATGTCAACTTGTGTGACAAACAAACTTTCCAGCCAAGTGAACTAAGCAACATCCTTAAGTTGTGAAATGAAGTTAAGGCATGTGTTTGGAAAGCCTGCTCTCTAGAAATTTGCTCTTCCAACATTTTTAGTATTTCTGAGAGGCTAAGTCAACATAATATATAAAAACCCTCCCTTTCTAAAGTGTGCCATATTGTAGAGCTGGCTTTCATTCTAAATCTTTAATATTATCTTTATCTAGTCCACTCGGAACAAAACTGAATTAACAAAGCACCTTCCCGAATTCGTCCAGCAATTGGCCAGTATCTCAATGAATGGAACTATCACAGAACCTGGAAACCTCGCGACCACAGTTGAAATCCTCACGGCTTTTTCATCCATATCAAATGTTTCTGTTAACCTGTCCGTAGTGCAGGTAAGAATTATCCACAATGTAAAGAAAAACTCAGAATTACCGAGTGTTAATTATTATTAAAACTCAATGGAAAAAGCAACATTCATCAATTTGTGGAGAATCATTGATATGGCTATTAAACAAACACGGCCACCAGTTTCTGATAACTTCTTCTGAAAGTAAAACATAAAGCAGGGGAGTACTAATAGGGCCTCCCATTGTCCACTCATGCAAATTGGGGAAGACCACAATTACGCTTCAACTTTGTAGCAGCTATTTTTTGGTCAGGATTCCTGCCAGCTTTGTATTTCCTATAGCTGCATTTTAAAATTTCTTTTCATTTATTCACGGGGTAGGCCAGCATTTATTGCCCATCTCTAATTACCCAGAGGATAGTCAAGTGTCAACCATGTCCCTGTGAGTCTGAAGACCAAACAAAATTGAGCTAAAGGGCTCTAGTGAACCAGATGAGTTATTTTTTCTCCTGACAGTCGTTTATTGATTACCATTTGACTCCCAACTTCAGATTCTCATTGAATTCAACTGCTACCTGTTGTGTACAGGAGTTGAACCTACATCCCAGAACATTACCCAGGTACCTGGGATATTAATAGGGAACAGTATATCATTCACTGCTTCAAAGAATTGCAGCAGATTAAAAATCCCAAAATCACCTTCTGGAATGTGCCAGAAAACGCAAGGTAACAAAGGAAAATTGTGAAAAAACACCTTTGTACTTGTCATCTGCTTTTCTGAATATGCTTGGGTTGCTTTACTTAGAACAGAGAAGGTGGACAGGTGATTTAATTGAGATGTACAAGGAAATGAGGGGCCTAGATAGAGTGGACAGTGAAGAACTGTTTCCCCTAGCAGAGAGGTCAGTTATCAGAAAGCACAAATTTAAAGTGATTAGTTGAAGGATTTTCATGAAAAAAAAACCTGCTTCATCCAGAGGCTGGTATTTGTCTGGAAATCACTGCCCAATTTTGTGGTTGAGAAGGAATCTGGATCTCCACTTGAAGTACTTTAACTTACAAGGCTACAAGCCAAGAACTAGAAGTGGGAGTAGAATGGGTGACTAGTTTATTCAGCTGGCACTGAGCTTAATGATCTTATTCTGTGTCATAACTTTTCTATGATTCGATGGGAAGATCTAGATAGGAACAACAGAAATGACTAATATTGGGATTTTTCACTGAGCTAGGCCAAGTTGAAAAGTTTTTAAATATGGCAGGTGAGAACAGATTTCTGCCTCATTCCTTTTTGCAGACATTTTTGCCCATTGGGGAATAAAAATGTGGATAGCCAACCTGCATTCAGCGCTCCTGCTCGAGCCAAACTCCATTGTGGAAATGGGCATTTCAAACCTTCCTAACTACAAATCTTAAGGGGTCTGACTCATTCTGTGAGTAGATATGATTCAAGCCTTCTCAGGAGAACCACAGGGACCCCTAGTCCAAATCGGAAACAGAAAATAATCAAAAATCAGAGAACAGTAGATGCGGGAAATCTGAAACAAAAATAAATTGCTGGAGAAACTCAGCAGATCTGGCAACATCTGTGGAGAGAGGAAGTATAGTCGCCATGTGTCCAGTGGCCCTTCTTCAGAACTTCCATAGATAGTGCCAGACCTGCTGAGTTTCCCAACATAGTGACTGGAGACATGTAGATCTCATTGACAATGTGATCCTTGATTGAGGTTGATAACCTGGGCCAATCAGGGAGCCCTGGCAGACAGATATAAACAGGAGATTTCAGAGAGTCTCCTGACTTCAGGACTGACTCTGAGCAGGCTGGTTCCAGCCAGAGTACTGTGTACAAGTAAATAAAGGGTGATTGGTGATGGGATACTGACCTCTGTGCAATTATTTCATCCAGCAATTTCTGTTTTGTTCCAACAACTAAGCTGTTCAACCTTTGAATTATATTTCCCCCTTACCTTTTCATAAGGTTGTAACCAAAGCCAAAGATCTATTTTATCCCCTTTAATTTACTGTAAATAAATATATTGAAAGAAAACAGTCTAAACAGAGATCTGACTATTAAAATATAACAAATATGAGATTCAAACATAGCAATCTTTCCCCTCTAGAGTTGCAGTAAGAGCTCCCTGCTGACAGTTAATTGGATTTGTTGATTTTTAGAGCTCGGCTGAACCTTTCTAATTCAACAAGCTTTCAACTGATTCAGCAGTAATAAGTAGAACAGATTTTATGATAAAAAGAAATCTTTTTGGCTGCATTGGGGCCACATCTGCAAACAGCACGTCTGACCTAATTCTGCCCTTACCTCTCCAGAAAGAATATGTGGTGGGCAGGGTTCACCGTAATGGAGGTGGGCTTCTGGATGGAGGAACTTTCTTGACTTCCAGCGCACAGTCCTTTCACCAAAATCCAGCCCTCAATGGCAACTTGCTTCATGGCACCAGGCTAAATGGAATGATAATGGGACAAACAGTCAAAAGGCCCACCTGGAGAGGATATGAATAGCAGAATAATGTACATATCTCATCCAAAAGCAAAACTAGGGGGAAGTGGGTTAAAGCCAAGATCTGCAAAAAAATGAGAGACAAAATAAGGGGAGAGGTTTTGAGCTAAAATTGTGCAATTCAATTTTGAGTCCCGAATACTATAAAGTGATGATCTGAAATTTGAACTGCTGTTCCTCAAGCTTATGCTGAGCTTCATTGGAACACTCCATAAAACAGAGACGAAAAGTTTCTTAGAGTTGGGAGTGTTGTAGAGAATTAAGTCTGAAAGTTCGGTGTCATGCTCCCAGGCCAAATGGAAATGTTTCGCAAAGTGTTTACCCAAAGCGCATTTGGTGTCCCCACAGCAGGGTAGACCACCCTTGTGAGCAAGAAACATAAGTCCAGATCTTCCAGATCTGCGTGAAAGATGCTTATTGGGACATCTCGGAACGCCGGATGCTGCTAACTGCACTATAATTACATGGGAAGTTGAGACTTACCTCGTATATGGAACTACCCCACCCCTCCACACCCTTCCCACCCCCCCCCCATGTAACTATTCTTTTACAGTCAGAGAGTTTGGAGTTTTCTGACTTGCCTTACTAATTACCCAGGAAAGGTGAGAGGATTAAAACGGGCTGCAATTCATGGCTCTCTATAAAACCTCACCCCAACCCCATGACCCTTTGCCCTCTCACTCATACAGATCTCCACCCCCTCCAGTCAACTGAACCATGCTCCCACCCCTCACTGGAGAACAGATGACCTGACCCACCAACCACTGAAGACCCCACCCCCAAAAGTAGTCCCCCAAACCCATATCAAATACCAGCTCCCCTTACCCTTTCCCCAGACACCCCACCCCATCGCCTGTGACCTTACTGCCCCAAAGCTAAACCCACCCTATCCTCTCTCCTGTTCACCTGCCACCTGCATCTGCCTGCTGTTATATTCCCTCACCCACATGTCTGCCATGTTATACCCTTACACCTTACAACCTTAGTCTATTTATTCACCTGCCACCTCACCCATTTAATTGCGGCACTACACACTTACCTATGTTGCACCCTTCACATTACCTAATTTGCATTCTATCCCTTATTTAGCCACCCTAGCCCCCCACTCACAAATCTGCCACACGACCCCTTTCTACAGCTTGCACCCTTCCCCTTACCTGCAGTAACCCTATCTGCTCACCGACCTGGCACTGTACCCCCAACCTGCCTGGCAACCTATTCACTGGGCCATCTGAAATTGTGCTCCTTACCTGCCACCCTATCCACTCAACCACATGGCACCCACTCCACATACCCTCCTAACCGCCACACTACTTCCTCACCCACTTACTTTACACACTTACTTCCTCTCAGTAGCAGGCTTTCAACATTTTAATTCAGATAAAAGGTAGCTAAAGCTGTAAAAGGGTGTGATGCCTGTGATGATTCACTCTGATACTGCCTGTGCAGTTTGCTGGACTGCGTGTTGTGTTTAGATCCTGCACCATAAATTGGGACTGAAAATCTTGGCAAGTTAAGTAGGAAAACTTTTCATTTGACATGGTTCAGAAATAGTGATTCTGCATGGGTGCCATCAGTGAAGAAAGACCACCCTCTGAATATAATACTCCTTCCTGACATTTTCAAATACCCATTCCCCCACGCCAACTGATTTACGTTGTTTGAAGAGTAATATTGGGGTCCATCATGCTTTTAGCAAGCTCAATTTACCCTTAATATTCATTTATGTAAGGTTCGCTAGCTTCCATATTTTGGTACATCCCCCCCGCTCCCCCAATCCCATTTATAATTAGAGTGAACTAGGGGCTGGGTGGGAAGATGGTGGGTTGCTTTCCCACTGAAAACACACCTGACACAATGCAATACCCAGATCATGAAAAGGCAGGGCATAACCATGGATTCAAAAACAGAAATTGCTGGAAAAGCTCAGCAGGTCTGGCAGCAGCTGTTGAGAGAAATCAGAGTTAACATTTCGGGTCAATTGACCCTCCCTCAGAACTTTGAACTTCCTCAGTTCTGCGGAAGGGTCATTTGACATGAAACATTAACTCTGATTTCTCTCCACAGATGCTGCCGGAGCTGCTGAGTTTTTCCAGCAATTTCTATTTTTGTTTCTGATTTACAGCAGCCACAGTTTTTTTTAGTTTTTAACCATGGATTATTGGGAGAAAGCAAATGGAGTTAAAGAAGAGTTTGTTTACCATGCTAATGAATCCAGGCAGGCAGAGGTGAGGAGAGTGAACTTGAGACTTTTTAGGTCTCCCATTTGTAAGATCTGACTATCTCAAATACGCGCACTTCCTTTTGTTCTAAATAAAATGAATCATCTAATAAAGTTTTATCTTGTGTTTCCAGGATTTCCTTGTCACAGTAAATGCTATTATTGATCAATCTGCCCTGCCATCCTGGAAAGCAGTGACAAACCACTCGAACTTCAGCTCTCAATTACTGTTGTCTGTAGAACAATTTACCAGGCTATTGTCTCCAACTGAAGAAACTTTCAACATCACAAAGCCTAATATTCAGTTGAAAGGAATGAAGATTGACTCCAGTTCTCATAAGGAATATGAATCGAATTTCAGTGACTTTATATTTAGAAATAGATCATTAACCAGTTCTGTGAGAATTGATCAAAATGATTTGCTGATGCTCCCAAATGGTTCACTTGTTATCAGTGTCGCATATGCAACATTGATTGATATCCTTGGCCTATCAAACAAGGATTCGAACAGCACAGCCAAATTGAATGGGCTTGTTGTGACAACAACAGCAGAAAATTCTTCAATTAATATCAAGATGGTTTTCTCAAAACTGAACAATACATTTGAGCCAAATAGTGCTGAATGTGTGTACTGGGACTTTTCTCTGAATGGGAAGGAAGGATGGTGTTCAATGGGATGCAGAACTCAAACAAAAGGAGATAATATTGTTTGCCAGTGCAAACACCTGACTTCCTTTTCTTTTCTGATGTCACCTCATGAAAGTGAAGAAAGCATGCCCCTGAGCGTCTTAAGCCTGATTACAACAGGAATATCTGTTGGGTGTTTGATAATTGGTCTTATTATAGAGGCAGTTGTGTGGAAACATGTGACCAAAACTAAGATATCACAAGCCCGCCATATAACGATGCTGAATATCATTCTATCCCTACTTACAGCTAATGTACTCTTCATCACGGCTGGCTTTCTGAAACCAAAAACAGTAATTTGCATAGTGACTATTTTCTTAATGAACTTTTTCTATCTTTCTTTGTTTTTCTGGATGTTTACTCTAGCACTTCTGCTTCTTTATCATTTAGTTTTTCTTTTCAAAGATTTCCGCAAAACAACAATTATGATAATTTCATTTGCTCTTGGATACTTGTGTCCACTAATAATTTCCATCAGCACTTTTGCAGTTGGCTTCTCTCAACAGCATTACATACGAAAAGACAAGTGCTGGCCCAACAAAGAAAGGCCTTATCTTTATCTCCTTTTTATTGTCCCAATATTGAGCATCATTGTGATGAACAGCTTCATTACATTTCTTACCATATTTAAAATACTTAGACCAACCATTGGGGACAAGCCAAAGAAAAGTACCAAGGACACTAATGTGGCCAAGCAGATCTGTAGAAGTGTTGCTATCCTCAGCTCAGTCCTGGGCCTCACTTGGGCACTTGGATTTGTGTTCTTGAAAGAAGATTCCCCCAAAATCTTTAATTATGCCTTTGATATCCTCAGTGGACTCCAGGTATGTACCATATAATGCCTGTAACTCTTGATATTTTGCTGGTTAGTTTTGCCCAGCTTATACAAGCAACATGTAAGAGTTCTTTGCATAAAATAAACCGAACATGTTATAAAGGTACAATATATTATGGGGCAAGAGCTCAACACAGGCAGGATCAACAACAATGTGGAGGGAGCAAGAGAGTCACCATTATTTTGTAGCACTGACAGAGTTAAACCTGCATTTCCCAAGAGGCACACAAGCACCTACATGAGGCATTAAAGGATGAGAAAATAATTCTCACCTTCATCGGCACGGTGGCTCAATGGTTAGCACTGCAACCTCACGGTGCCAGGGACCCAGGTGCAATTCTAGCCACCCTCAGGCGACTGCCTGTGTGGAGTTTGCACATTCTCCATGTGTCCACATGGGTTTCCTCCAGGTGCTCCGGATTCCTCCCACAGCCCAAAGATGTGCAGGCTAGGTGGATTGGCCATGCTAAATTGCCCGTAGTGTTCAGGGATGTGTGGGTTATAGGGGGATGGGTCTGGGTGGGACGCTGCAAGGGGCGGTGTGGACTTGTTGGGCCAAAGGGCCTGTTTCCACACTGTAGGGAATCTAATCTAATCCAATCTAAATGTGAGAGCACCCATTAATTTGCTAGTCAAGTAATAAGTGGAGACTGGGTCATTTATTCAAAGCTGAGCTGGGCAGAGTTTTGACAGTAAAGAGAATCAATGGTAAGTGGACAGACAGAAATGTGATCAGGGAAGCCAAGATCTTGTTGAAAGTCAAATGGCCTACTCTTGCCCCTAAATGCTGTGCTCCTCTATGAGGAGAATGTTTCCTTCACCATGTCATTGTTGCATTCAGTACACTTACAATGAAAAATTTATCATTGTCCATACGTGCACAGCTCCCTTCGTGGGATGTTGGCGTTCACTTTAAGGTGCAGGACCATGAAGTAGGCGACTTTATAACAGCAGCCTGTAAGAAAGCCCTTTAGCAGCAACATTCTCAGCTCAGAATAACATTCTCAGTCGTGTTCCTATAAATGCCACTGTTGGGGTTTCATTAGCTCAGTTGATTTCAGACTGGAGGCTTGTGACCAGCGGTGTGTCGCAAGGACTGATACTGAGTTCACTGTTTTTAGTCATTCATACCAAGGATCTGAATGTGAACAGAGGACGGATTGTTAGTAAATTTGCAGATGACACCAAAATAGGTAGTGTAGCGGACAGTGAAGAAGGTTACCTCAGAGTATAATGGGACATTGACCAGATGAGCCTATGTGCCAAAGACGGATGAAGTTTAATTTAGATAAATATGCCGTGCTGTATTTTGGAAAGGCAAATCAGGGCAGGACTTATACACTTAATAGTAAGCTCTTGGGAAGTGTTGCTCCACAAAGACACCTTGGAGTGCAGGTTCCTAGTTCCTTGAAAGTGGAGTCGCAGGTAGATAGGAAACTGAAAAAGGTGTTTGGTATGCTTGGTCAGTACATTGAGAATAGGAATTGGGAGCTCATATTGCAGCTGTACAGGGCGTTGGTTAAAACACTTTGGGAATATTGCATTCAATCCCTGTCTTCCTGCTATAGGAAGGATGTTGTGAAACTTGAAAGATTTACAAGGGCATTGCCAGGGTTGGAAGGTTTGAGCTCTAGGAAGATGCTGAATAGATAGGTTTATTTTCCCTAGAGTGTAGGAGAATGAGGTGAACTTATAGAAATTTATAAAATTGTATGATGCATGGATAAGGTGATAGGATAGGTCTTTTCTCCAGGGTAGGGGAGCCCAAAACTAGAGGTCATAGGTATAAGGTGAGCAGGAAAGATTTAAAAGGGACTTGAGGGACACCTTTTTCATTCAGCGGGTGGTGTGTGTATGGAATGAACTGACAGAGGAAGTGGTGAAGGCTGGTACAATTATAATATTTAAAAGCCATTTTGATGCTTACATGAATAGGTAGGGTTTAGAGGTATATGGGCCAAATGCTGGCAAATGGGACTAGATTAATTTAGGACATTTGGTCAGCATGGATGGGTTGGACCAAATGGTTTGTTTCCATGTTGTGTATCTCAATTACTCTTGGATTGGATGGCTGATTTGCACTGCTGCTCTGAGAATGGATCATTCAACCCAAAGCATTAACAATGATTTCTCTCCACATATGCTGCCAGACCTGCCGAGCTTTTCCAGTGATTTCCATTTTTGTTACAGTAAGATGTAGTTTACTGTACTTCTCAGGCTTGTCCTCTGTCATCCTGGTATGAACACTCGTCCTAAACTGGTAGCCTTATTGTAACTGAAAATTCCCCTTCATCAGAGAAAGTAAGGCGGGGGAGACTGTCATTCAGAAAAATGTTGAGACATATAAATGAATTAGATATAGGCAGCTGATTCAGAATGGACTGTGAGGTGTGAAATAAACATAGATCTTTAAATTTTCTGAGCAACTTATGCTTTACTACTTGCTTCACTAGTTTTATTTATAGTAGAAACACTTTTTAGCTCTTATATAACATTGGGCTCATAGATACCATCAATAAACAGTGTCTGGAGTTAGAATCATTTCCTGCTAAAACAGGATTTTTAGTTGCCAATCTACCAGTGTATTTATTAGATGCTAGTAGGTAAAATCTAAAGGCCATTAGTTGAGACTTTACATTCACATCCCTATTTTGTACCAGCATTCTGCTACTGGGTACCAAGCCATACTCTACCATGGCTATACAAATGGACATGCCCAAGCAATGAGATCTCAATAAATCATAAGGAATGGGAACAAGAGTAAGCCATTTGCTCTATCAAGCAATTTCCATGACTCAATAGGATCATGCCTGGTCTAATGTTGGATTTTCTTGCCTGTCTCTTATACTTTTAACTTCTTTTCCAGTGAAAATTCATCTACTTAGGTTCACATATAATCACTGACCCAGCCCTTACTGCTCTCTGTGGAAGATTTGTGAAAAGCAATGTATACGTATTGAAGTTTCCTGTTGGGACAGCACCACACACTACCAAACTCTATTATCAGCTCTTCATGTTGCAGTATCAATATCTGCAGCCCTTCTGGTGTGCATGGAAATTATGGTTGAGTTTTTTTTTGCATGGAAATTATGGTTGAGTTTTTTTTGCTGAGAACATTTTTAAGGCATTTATAAAGTAACTTTTAACATAGCAAAGCATCCCAAGGTGCTTCAGGAGCATCATCAAACCAAAAATGATACAAGATTACATAGTGACATATTATGTGAGACATCGAGCTGGTAAAACAGCTAGGTCTTAAGGGGGTGACTTAAAAGAGAAGAGAAAGAGACCGGAAATCTCAAAGAATTTGATGTGTTGGTAATACCCTATTAATGCCTTCAAACGGAAGGTAAAATTAGATGACTATTTATAGTAGAAACACTTTTTAGCTATTATATAACATTGGGTTCATGGATAGTTGGAAAATCCATAATTCAAGAGCTGAGAGTGGTTGTTAGGGACCGCAAGAAAGTCTAATAAAACAAAATCCCAACCATTACCCCTGTTTTCTACAGCTGGACAGAAAACCTTGTAAAAATATATGACCTGTATTACAGTAGAGTAGACAATCAAGCCATTTATCAGTGCGAGTGTTTTGTGTCAGTAGTTAAATGGCTGTTTATCAACTTTTATCTACTTTTGTTTTCAGGGATTCTGTATTTTGATTTTTGGCATACTCACGGATGGTAAGGTAAGTTGCAATTAACAGCTTTCCCAACTTCATGTGTTCTTCACCTCACTTAATTTTTTTCCCTCTTATTACTACTTTAGGTACAAGACGTGTTAAAGCAGAGGCTTGAACAATCACCAAATTCTTCTCAAAAGATGGTACGTTTATGTTCAGTTTCTGTCATTGTAAGTCTTCACATTCTACCATTGTATCAGGTAGAAGGCAACTTCTCCTCTTAAAGTCCACCAAACCTTGTCCTTAGAGAACACACACTTTGACGAGTTGAGCACGGAGGCAAAGACATGGTAGATACAGTTTAACATAGTTAAGCGCAAAGTTATAAAGGCCGAGTATTGTTGTTGTGTTTTGAAGTAAGGTCACTGGACCCAAAACGTTATCTCTGCTTTTTGTCCTCTGATGTTTCCAGACCTGCTGAGCTTTTCCAGCAATTTCTCTTTCTGTTTCTGAGTATTATTTCAATGGTAATGTTAGGAAATGTGGATATGCAAAGGGATCTAGGTGTCCCTGTACACCAGTCAATGAAAGTAAGAGGCAGGTGCAGCCTCATTTAGTATGCTGGCCTTCATTGCAAAAGGATTTGAGTCTGGAAGCATGCGCCATGTACTGTAGTTATATAGGGCCTTGGTGAGGTCACACCTGGACTATTTTGTGCAGTGTTGGTCACACTACCTGAGGTAGGACATACTTCTCATAGAGGGAGTGCATCAAAGTGTCACTAGGCTGATATCAAGGATGACAGGACTGTCTTATGAGGAGAAATTTGTTCAACTGTGCCTGTAATTACTACAGTATACAAGAATGAGAGGGGAACTGATTGAAATGTATAAAATTCTGACAGGGCTGGAGAGACCAGATATGTTTCCTGTGACTGGGCATTCTAGAACCAGGAGTCATGTCTCAGGATATGGATAAAACAGATTGAGACGGGGAAACATTTCTTCACTCAGAGAGTCATCATCCTGTGGAATCCACATCTACTGAGGGCTGTGGTGGCCAGGTCACTGATTATGTTGAAGAAAGATATTGATACATATTTAGATATTAAAGAAATAAAGAGCCATAGAAAGGAAACAGGAATATGGCTTTGAGATAATGGGAAAACTCTTATCATATTGAATGGTGCAGCAGGCTCAAAGGCCAAATGCCCTACTTCTGCTCCTAGTTAATATATTTCTATGTTTAGATAACCATGGCCATTGGGAAGATTTGATCAATCACCAGATTTTTCAGTTTAGTTTTGTAAATTAGAGTTTACACATATGTATACTTTCTGTCCTTTCCATGAGCTGTTGATTTGCTGTATACTGGGGAAATCTAATAGTGACTCTCCTTCTGAGCATGAGTCATGGCCCCGTTAGTTATTCTAAATCTCTTTTCTGGTGCTTCAGCTGAAGTCAGGAGGAATAGTCCCAGTTAGTTATTGCAATGCTAAAGCAGATAATGCTAAAACAGCAATTGGAGTGCAACTCAGAAACACTTGGAGATATTGGGGAGCAGTATCAGAGCAGTTAGTTCCAAACCTTGGCCACGCCTTGCTGAGAAGTGGAGATGCAGGATGGGTTTTTTATGTGCACAGAAAGGGGAACCCAGACAAGATAGAGAAGCAAGATCTGCAGAAACTAATCCTATCTAATAGATACAATGTAATTGTTAACTGTAAGAATAAGGTAGAAATTGTTATAAGAATCTCTGTTCTCCAGCTTTGTTTCTGTCAGCATCAAAGATTAACGCCCGTATTTATCTAATTTTTAAAAATATGAACGCGGCAAACATGATAGTGAATAGATGATCAGTTTTTGTCAGCCAAACAAATTGAGTTTCTCTGGCAATTTCCATTTTTATTTCAGATCTTGAACATCCAATGTTCTTTCTTTTTTTAATCAGCTTTCGTGATGTTGATTCAGAGATAGATGTCGATCAGACACCAGGATTAAGTCATCAGCTCCTCTTTGAAATGGTGCCTTAAAATCTGTTACATGCCATTGGCCAATACATGTTATAGGCCAAAAGTGATACAGTTTAATGTTTTGCCTAGAAGCCAGCATCTCCAACAGTGCAATGTTCCTACAGTACTGCAATATTGTCCTATCAGACTCACTTTGTATGCACCCTAGCCATGGAATAAAATTAAAACCGTGGATCCTTTGGTTCACTTGCAAGAGTGCTAGCTATCAAATGATAGAACTACAATGCAAGTTGTAGCACTTTGGAGCTGGAGACTATCAAAAATAGATTGGTGGAGGTGGGGAATAGAATGAAGAGGGAAGCTTAATTTGGTAGAGTCATTGAGGTACCCAGCATCGAAACAGGCCCTTTTGCCCACCTCGTCCATGCTGACCAAGTTTCCTAAGTTGAACTAGTTCCGTAGATCTGTTTTTAGCCCATATCGCTCAAAACATTTCTTACTTATGTATCAGTCCAAATGTTTTGTAAATATTGCAGTTGTACCTGTCTCTGCCACTTCCTCTGGCAGCTGTTCCATACATACACCATCCTCTGTGTAAAAAAGTTTATAGTTGTGTGCAATTCAATAACTAGGGTTGAGGGAGCCAATGGAGTATATATAAGCAAGATGAAGAGTCCCACATGATACATTGTCCATTGGTGTAGTGAGACACATATCTAGCTTGCATGAGAGGCTATTTGAGAGGATGGAAGAGGAGTCAATTGTTCTGATCCATATTGGCATCAAGAATATTCTGAAGAGGAGGAAAGAGGTCTTTACCAGGAGTAAGGAGCTTGCGTTTGTCTTGATAAAATAACTGAGAGGGGCAGTGATTTATCGTAAAATATTTCCTTTCACAATTTGTAAACAAAGGTTTACATGTAGTGATTGATTTGAAACTCCAGTTTTGTTGATTCAAATGTCACTTTTTCCATTGAAAAAGTGTTAAAATCCAGCCAAATATGTGTTGTAATGATTTGTACTCCCAGTTCCCTTTCAGTCAGCAAGACTTTTTATTCTGATTATCGATTATGATCATTTCTTTAATTAATGAATCCCTGTAACTATTAGTTCATTTTCCATGTATATTTTCTTTCTATTGCAACCTATTTTCTCATTTTATGTATGTTTTGAGTCCTCAAATTCTGCAGAGGCTCTTCTGGTTTTGAAAAATGACCCTTTAACTCCAATTGCATACAAGACTTATTCATGCATTTGTTTCATGGAGTTATTTTAACCAACTTGGTTGGAGATGCTGTGACATACCTCCAGAGAAGGTGGGACTTGAACCCAGATCTCTGGCTCAGAGGTAGGGACACTACCACAAAACATCAATCGCTGCATTGTAGCAATTCTGTTAGCACGTACAGGTTGCTCCTAATTCTTACATTAGTTAGTCTCGTTCGCTCTGGCCTCCCAGATAATACCCCTGATTTGCCTCCCCACATACTAAATTTAGTTTCCATACTTCTTATTAAAAAAAAGGATTTATTCATATTGGACCTTTCAAGACCAGGATCCGAGGTTGAGGGGTGACCTCATGGGGTTTACAAAATCATAAGGGGCATGGACAGGGTGAATAGCAAAGATCGTTGTCCCAGGGTAAAGGAGTCCAAAGCTTGAGGGCACTTGAGATGAGAGGGGCAAGATTTTAAAAGGATATGAGTGGTAACTTTTTCACATAGATGGTAGTGCATGTATAGAACAAGCAGCCAGAGGAAGAACTGGAGGCATCTGGATGGGTATATGAATAGGAAGGTTTTAGAGCGATTACAGCCAAATACAGGCAAATGGGCTTAGGTCAGATTTGAATATCTGGTCAGCATGGACAAGTTAGACCGAAGGATCTGTTTCTGTGTTGTATGACTCTATGTCTAAAGCACTTTGCAGCTTCTGAAGTACTTCTGAAATGCAATCATTCTTACACAAATGTAACTTATTCTGTTATTTTTGGAGCGTTGTCTAAAAGAGTAAAAAATGTAAGCAAAGAAAGATGAAACAAATGGTTTCACATTTCAGATCCGCTGACCCTTCCTCAGAAGGGTTCTGAGAAAGGGTCACTGAACCTGAAATGTTAGCTCTGATTATTTTCTTCACAGATGCTGCCAGACCTGTTGAGGCTTTCCAGCAACTTCTGCTTTTATTCCTGATTTACAGCATCTGCAGTTCTTTCAGTTTTTAAACAAATGGTTTCATTTGGTAAGAGTCAATTTTGTTTCTTTTTCAGAAACTAATTGCCAGTACAACTTCAAATACTTATTGAACATCTGGTGATGAGGTATTTTTCAATAAAAGGTTAGTACAATAACAAAAGAAACATACCAAGTCTCGAGCTGGTTATTACTGGAGATCTGTTCATGGTGATTTTCAGGCAAAATGTCACACAGTTGACAAGTGGCTTTGTCATAAATAGGTGAAGGGCCTAGGTGAAATCTTCAAAACACTTCCTAACACTTTTCATGTGTCCATTGGCAATGTCACTGATATTTCCTCAACCCACCCACAAATCATGGGCAACACAGACAGGGAAGTAGTTTTTAACAGTGTGACTTAAAGAAAATGTGGCACGACGGCTCAGTGGTTAGCTTTGCTGCCTCACGGCATCAGGAGCCCAGCTTCAGTTCCACCCTCAGGCGAGTGATTGTGTGGAGTTTGCACATTCTCCCCATGTTCGTGTGGGTTTCCTCACACAGTCCAAAGATGCGTAGGGCAAGTGGGTTGGCCATGCTAAATTGCCCATAGTGCCCAGGGATGTTTGGGTCAGATAGGTTAGACATGGGAAATGCAGGGGTAGGGGAATGTGTCGGGTGGGCTGCTCTTCAGAGGGGCAGTGTGGACTTGTTGGGCCAAACGGCCTGTTCCCACAGTGTAGGGATTCTATGAATATGCCACAAAGGTCCAGGAGGATTTATTTTACTTATATGCTAGTTTTGGGGCTAAGCTACCCAGAAAATTTGTGTGTTTGTAAGGACTACTCAACCTTCTACCACCTGTGGGAACTCCTGCTAATTTGGCATTTTCAAGCTTATATAGTCCATTCTGTGCAAGTGAAAAGCTATAAAGCATCAGCATTTTAGGTGAAAATCAGTTACTAGAGATGAAATATGAAAATAAAAAGCAAAACATAAAAAGATAAAAACAGACTGAATGTGAGTATGAGAGATAATGTAGACTGCAGATGCTGGAGAGTCCAAGATAACAAAGTGTGAACCTGGATGAACACAGCAGGCCAAGCAGCGTCTCAGGAGCACAAAAGCTGACGTTTTGGGCCTAGACCCTCTGATGAAGGGTCTAGGGCCGAAACGTCAGCTTTTGTGCTCCTGAGATGCTGCCTGAATGCGAGTATCCATTGTTTAGAAATAAGCAAATCACCTTCATTTGGGAAAGTCTGAGAACTAAATATGTTGGGGTATTGCAGATCGTCTGAGTTCAGTTTGGACCATCACACACCATGTTTTAAATGTTATCCAACATTCTTATACTATGCAAAATCGTCTTTCCAATGACCCTGCGGTGCATCAGTATTTTCTCCCTGACTCTCCATCTCCCCATTACCACAGCTTTGCCTTGGTTGTCACGCTCTCTAACATGGCAATAAGGCAAATACAAAGTAGAAACAACAACCAGGCTATCCGCTTCGAATGACGTTGAGCAAAATGTCACCGCACTTTGAAGTATCAAAACGCAATTAATCACCTGAACCAAATCCCTAACGGCCCATTTCATTGGGATGCTGGCAGAGGCCTGGAAGCAGTTGGTTTGGCTGGAAGTGGGAAGTCAGGAAAGGGGAGATGAGAAGCACTGACAAAAAGTGAAAGAGGAGCAAGGTCAAGGTGACATCTACCTACACCGCTTTTGTAGGATAAGGAAAATGTATCTGTTCCTTCCATCTTCACAAGATACAAAAGTACTTATTGCAATATGTTGATTGAAAAATCAATGCTTATGGCAGATCAAGCAGTTCCCTTAAAATTGCAATTCAGTCCTGGCTACAGCATCTGACTAGAACCATGACTTGCTTATGCTTGTTCCAGACAAGTGCTTCAAGCACATTTGCAAGTTTTTAGCCTTTTCTCTCATAAGGTGATTGTTTATGTCACAGTGGTGAACTCAGAGTTAGACATCACCTGATGTGGTTCAGGATATCCACTTTTGGATGGGGGTGGGGGGTCACTGTAACATTTATAGCAGAGGATGTAACTATACTGAAAAGGTGCACAATTCACTGGCATCTGTTTCCTCTGACCACCTCCTTGCCTCACCGAGGTTTCTGTTTCTCCCAGCCTCTTCCGGTGCCCCTCCAAAAAGCCACCCTCCAGGCGAGATGGCCGTTGGCAACTGTATCCCAGTTATCAGAGAAACTCCTTTGGTATATAGCCATCATCCATTTGATGAACATGATTGGGTAGAAGTAATGAGGTGGTAATGCTCTTGTCTGAAACTTGGACCCATACTACCATCTCCGCTAAAGAAATTAAGAAAGAACTTGGATCAGGAAGGAGAATGCCATATACACCCCCAAATATTCTTTAACTTTCAGGAAGACTATGGCTGAACATTTACACAAACTCTACTTTCCAACTCTACCCTTAATTTTCCAGATTAAAAATTTGCACTGACATTGAGCTGACTGTGAAATCAAGTAAAAGTATTTGAATTTTCAAACAGTTTTGAAATGTGACTCTTGTAGGGTAATATTGTGCATACGACTATGTCCTGTGATACCTGAGTCTCAATAATTTGCTGCTACTTAATTTGTACCCCATTTTTGGCCATACAGGATCCTGGAATATTACCCAGCAATTATGCGAAAGAGATCTGGCTACTTCATGGGACATTCAAAATTATATTTGAGATGTTGGCATTTGTTCATTTATAATTGTGCGTGTGAATCATTTATAATCATGGTGCACTGAGATTCCAACACACTGTGCCATCATTAATAATTATGGAAATGGTTAATGCAGTGGAAATAAGTTGAAAGGCAAAAATATTCATAACATCTTGGAGGCAGCATCATAGATTGCAAAGGCATGAACAATAGACTTCACAGCCTCCAATAGTTTCAAAACATATTGGACAATTGTTTTCTTTCTGTAGTTTGACAATAGGGATACATTGATACTATTATTTCATCCTTTATCTGAACACCTCACCTCAAATTGCTCATTAACGTTGTGCAAATACTGCACTTCCTACAAATCTCAGTTAAGCTAATGTTTGAATGTGGAAGGCATCGGGGAAAGTTATCTTCCAGAGACACTTACATTTCCTAATGTGTCACTTAGTTGTATCAAAATCAGATATCCATATGAACTGCAAAATTTCAACAAGGTGGTTCATCACCAACTTCTGGAGAGCGATTGGAAACCAGGAATAACTGTTGGCCTAGCCAAGTCCTGTAACATGCATTAAGTCTCCTTTATTCTTGTTAGCAAGAGCATCAGGTTAGACATATTAGAACATAGTCTAATATGCAGTAAACACTACCACTGCGCAACTCCGCCTCCACCCCCAGCCACCCACTAAAAAGTCACTCTGATAAAGCCAGAACTGTTTGGTCAGCATCAACAGCCCAAATTGCATTCCTGATCCTATCAAAGAATCTGGGTCGGTGCCCAGGCAATTTCCTTCCTGTGCCTTAGTCAAACCCAACCCAACAGCAAGCCATTTCCTTGGCAGAGGAAAAATAGCAAATAACAATTAAGGATCAGCAAAGGAAATAAAAATGTCGAACCAGTTTCAAAAGCAGTAACAATAACACTTGAATCAGCTGATACGTTGAATAACTAAGTTAATGTACATCATGGCACACGTTACAAAGGTGACTACAAATGGAAAACACTTCAATGGCTATAAACAGTTCTGGAATGAAGATGACATGGTGATGTAAATGGTAGTATCATTTGTTTTTTGAGTTACCCAGTGTCAGTGACTACTTACTGGGTTTCTATTTTTAAGATGTGGATGCGTAGGTGTTGGATTGGTGTGGACAGAGTCAGAGGTCACATGACAGCAGGCTATAGTCCAACAGGTTTATTTGAGATCACAATCTTACGGAGCATAGGCCCTTCATCAGATGAAGTGAGAGACTCTCTGAAAGCTTGTGATTTCAAACAAACCTGTTGGGCTTAAACCTGGTGTTGTGTGACTTCTGACTTTTATTTTTAAAATTCCAGATTTTACAAATGAATATTGTCACTTATGGATTGGCAACACTCTTGTTTCAAGACTGTTTTAACCAATTAATTGTTTTATATTAGTACTTTTCTTATGTCTTTCAGCAGTTTAGTATCAATGGTTATGTTGCATATATTTTATGGAAGTCAATCGCTTCATGCTAACTTTATGATTAATAAGTAATGCAAGAGTGAAATCAGAATCAATATATTAACTCAGATTATGAGGTGGTTTGTTTCTTATTAAGCAATTTTTCACACTATTCAAAAGTAATACTGAGAATTAATAAACTAATTAATAAATTGTGCTGATTTTTTAGTTGTGTATTGTACATATACTTGCCAGGTAGGAATGAATAGTTTAGTTATTCCTACATTCTGATTACTGCATTGTGTTCTCTGATTCAATATTCATTTTTACTGTGATTTTTATGACACATTGGCATATTATTGCAAGGAAACAAACATTTAGCAAGATAAGCAGGAACTACATCTGGCTAAATGTACTGATGTTGAAACTTTGAGTCTTTTTTGCATTAATGAGTGCGCTGTTCATTATATTACACTGATTAACAAGTCTATATTTCTGTATCATTGTATTCTAATGCTTTTGTAATTACTGTATCTTATTGATGGATGATTGTAATGTTAAAATAAGTTAAATTGATCAAGAAGTGACAATTTTTAAAAAAGACAAGCATTAGATGATGGCAATGTAGTGTATCTGGAGTTCTTTATGTGATAGAAATAAAATCATATTTTATGAATAAACCTATTTGATGCCTAATTCATGAATTGTTTGATCTAGAGTCTGCCACTTCTGCCCACACTCAACACATTTTCATCTCCTGGAGTCAGGTCAAACAGGTTTTGAGTAAAACACATCTACCTTTTAATGCAGCACTTCAAGTTGTCAACACATTCAACTCACATCTGTCAAAATGCTCTCAACTCCTCAACTAGTTTGCACCAAACATTTCCAAGCACTCAAAGTGTCATTCTTCACTGGGACAGTGCACCGGAAATTAAACACAGGAAATCATTCAGTCATCACTCGAGTTAAAGATTTTAACAAAGTGTGCAAGATGCAGCTTCATACCAAACATGGATCAGGTTGCTGTACTCAGCCAGAGTTTCTGTTAATTATGTACCACAGATAAATGATTATAAATTGCTGACATTTATTTATAGAGTAAAATCTCTAACCACCTTATGACCCCCCGACACTCAAACATACAGGCAGACAGATAGACTGAAATGCGGATGCTGTAAATCAGGAACAAAAACAGAAGTTGCTGGAAAAGCTCAGCAGGTCTAGCAGCATCAGTGAAGGAAAAAACAGAGTTAACGCTTCAGGTCAGGTGGCCCTGCCGAATTTTGAGAAGATTTGTAGCTCAGGTTGAGGTTCTGGATTTAAGTTTGCTCGTTGAGCTGGAAGGTTCATTTTCAGATGTTTCGTCACCTTTTTTTAATTTGAAAAAAAAAACTTTATTCATAAGATGTACAAAAAATAAAACATATTTATACACCTACCCAGTCATGCAAGCCGCTCTGGGTTACCCAGGGGGTACATACACCAACTAAAGGCAAAAAACAAACAAAGAAGAAAAGGAAAACAAAGAAAATACCCCGGCAGTCGTCTTCCCGCACAGTCCCCGTTGGCCCCCTGACCGGTTGGGGAAGGTGCCAGCTGGGCCCAGTTACCAGATAGGGCCCTTTTTACTATTCTGGATGAGGGGTTTCATACCGTGGTCTTTCCCCACCATGCCTTGGCAGCGGCTTCCCCAGGATTTAGTGCGTCCCTCAGCACGTAATCCTGGACCTTGGAGTGCGCTAGTCTGCAACATTCGGTTGGGGTCAGTTCTTTCAGCTGGCAGACCAGCAAGTTGCAGGCAGACCAAAGAGCGTCTTTCACCGCATTGATGGTCCTCCAGGCGCAGTTGATGTTGGTCTCGGTGTGCGTCCCGGGAAACAGCCCGTAGAGCACGGAATCCCGCGTCACGGAGCTGCTCAGGATGAACCTCGACAAATACCACTGCATCCCTCTCCAGACCTCCTGCGCATAGGCACACTCCAGAAGGAGGCGATCAACAGTCTCGTTCCCCCCCCCGCAGCCACCTCGAGGGCAACGTGCGGTGGCGCAGAGATTCTGGGCATGCATAAAGGATATCACTGGCAGAGCCCCTCTCACCGCCAGCCAAGCAATGTCCTTGTGCTTATTTGAAAGTTCGGGCGATGAGGCATTCTGCCAAATGACTTTGGCAGTCTGCATGGGGAACCACACGATGGGATCCACCCTCTCCTTTTCCCGAAGGATACTACGTGCTGACCACTGCCTGACGGCCTTATGGTCAAAGGTGTTTCCTTTCAAAAATTTCTCCACTAAGGACAGGTGGTACAGGACGGTCCAACTACTCGGAGCGTTCCACGGCAACGAGGCCAGGCCCATCCTTCGCAACACCGGGGACAGGTAGAACCTCAGTAAGTAGTGACACTTGGTGTTCGCGTACTGAGGATCTACGCACAGCTTGATGCAGCCGCACACAAAGGTAGCCGTCAGGGCAAGGGTGGCGTTCGGTACGCCCTTCCCCCATTTTCTAGGTCTCTGTACATGGTGTCCCTGTGGACCCGGTCCATCGTCGACCCCCAAATGAAGTGGAAGATGGCCCGGATGACCGCAGTGGCGCAGGTCCAGGGAATAGGCCAGGCCTGAGCCACATACAACAGTACCGAAAGCCCCTCGCACCTGACAACCAGGTTCTTACCCGCGATGGAGAGGGACCGGAGCGTCCACCTGCCCAGCTTCTGCTTCAGTTTGGTGATACGCTCCTCCCAAGTCTTAGTGCATGCCCCAGCTCCACCAAACCAAACACCCAGCACCTTCAGGTAGTCTGTCCTGACAGTGAAGAGAATGAAGGAGCGGTCGTCCCAGTTCCCGAAGAACATGACCTCGCTCTTACCCCGATTGACTTTGGCACCCGAGGCCAGTTCAAACTGGCCGCAGATGTCCAATAGTTTACTCACCAAGCGACGATTGGTGCAGAAGATGGCGACATCGTCCATGTACAGGGAGGTCTTGAGCTGAAGGCCTCCGCTGCCTGGGATAGTCACGCCCTTCAGGCTCACATCCTTCCTGATGGGTGCGGCGAAGGGCTCCACACAGCACACGAACAAGGCAGGAGAGAGTGGGCAGCCCTGCCTGACTCCAGATCTGACGGGAAAACTGTCCGATTCCCACCCGTTGATCGAGACTGCACTAACGATGTTGGTGTAGAGCAGCCGGATCCAATTGCGGATGCCCTCCCCGAACCCCAATTTGGAGAGGACGTCCCTCATGTAAGCATGAGAGACCCTGTCGAAGGCCTTCTCCTGGTCCAGGCTGACGAGGCAGGTGTCCACCTGCCTGCCCTGCACATAGGCGATCGTATCCCTGATAAGCGCGAGGCTCTCAGCGATCTTCCTGCCTGGCACAGCACAGGTTTGGTCAGGGTGAATCACCGACTCCAGGACAGACCTGACCCGGTTGGCTATGACCTTGGCCAGGATTTTGTAGTCCACGTTCAATAGTGAAATGGGACGCCAATTCTTAATTTCTTCCCTCTCCCCCTTCCTCTTGTAAATGAGGGTGATGATGCCCTTCCTCATGGACTTGCACATTTCCCCTGCCCGAAGCGCACTATCGTACACCTCCAGCAGGTCCTGGCATACCAGGTCCCACAGAGCGGAATACAGCTCGACCGGTAAGCCGTCGCTCCCAGGAGACCTATTCCTCTCCAAGGACTTGAGGGCTCTGGTCAGCTCGTCCAGGGATATCGGCCGGTCCAGCCACTCCCTCGTGCCGTCGTCTAAGACCTCCGTGATAGACGACAGGAACGACTTGGAGGTCGTGCTGTCCGTGGGCTTCGTGTTGCACAGTCCGGCAAAGAAGGATCTGCTGATCCTCAAAATGTCGGGCCGAGACAACGTCACCGAGCCGTCGTTCTCCTTCAGCCGGCTAAGCACAGAGCTCTCTTTGTGCACCTTCTGAAAGAAGAAACGTGAGCACGTCTCGTCCTGCTCCACGGAGCAGACCCTGGACCGGAAGATTATCCTGGAGGCCTCCGCGGCGAAGAGCGAGGCTTGCTGGCCCCTCACCTCGCGGAGGTTCTTCGTGACATCGACCCCCATCAACTGCAGAAGGAGCAGGTTCTGCATCCTTTTCTGGAGTCGCGACAGCTTTCCCCGCCTCTCTCTCGCCTTCCGAACACCCTTGAGGACAAAGAACCTCTTGATGTTCTCCTTCACCGTCTCCCACCAGTCGCCCGGACACTCAAAGAGGGGTTTCATCATTCTCCAAACGGTGTACTCCCACTTAAGCTCCTTGACGTTCTCTGGGGTCAACAGAGTCGTGTTGAGCTTCCATGTCCCCTTGCCGGGGGGCTGGTCGTCCTGTAAGTGACAGTCGGCCAGCAGGAGGCAGTGGTCAGAGAAGAACACCGGCTCGACGCCGGTGGACCTGACCGAGAACGCCGGTGACACAAACAGGAAGGCTATCCTTGAGTGAATAGACCCGTCTGGCCGCGACCAGGTGTACCTCCGCTGCGCTCCGTCTGCAGGGGTGCTGAAGACATCGAGCAGCTTGGCGTCCTTCACCGTGCCCATCAGGAATCTGGACGTGATGTCCAGTTGACTCCCCCCACCCGCTGTCCCCACGCCGGATCTTCCGTCTGCATCGATGACCGCCTAGGATGACCGGCCTGGACGTTGCCAGCAGGGGTGGAAGCCGCTGCAGGACGGCCAACCGCTCACTCCGTACCGCTGGGGCGTACACGGTGATCAGCCTCAGGGGAGCATTCCTGTAGGTGAAATCAGCCACTAGGAGGCGACCCCCACCACCTCCTGAACTTTAGAGATGGTGAAGTCGCGCCCTCCGCAGCAGAATAGCCAGGCCCGAGGAGCAACAGTCGCTACCCCCCGACCAGATCGAAGGCCCACAGGTCCAGGCGCCGGACCATTTCCCGTACCTGCCGAGGTGCGGTATCCCGCACTCCTGCAGACACAGGAGGTCTGCCTTGATGGTGGTCAGGTAGGCCAACGTGGACACACATCTTGCGGTGGACTTGACACTGCGCACATTGATGCTCGCAACTCGTACCCCCATTGTGGGCAATGACCGCAGTACCCTCCCCGAGTCCAAGGTCCAGCCCCCCCAATGTCCCTTCATGCCCATTGCCCGGGCTAACTGCTGGACGCTCTCTGGGCTCAGGAAACCGTCCGTGCTGCCTTCCGGGTGGCATCCCCCTGTCGGGGGTATGAAGGCAGGAGGGTCCAGCTCTGGGTCAAGCTGGGGGCGCGCTGTTTCCTCCTTCCCGCCTGGAAGTTCCCGGGGGCCCTCCAGTGCCCCAACGGCACTTGACTGGGTGCCGGAGGGAGCCTCAGGATGCCTCCCATCACCTGGAAGCGGGGTGCTGCTTTCCTTCTCCCTCGAGATCTTTAACTTCTGCTTCGGGCGGGCCCTCTCCGAATCCCCCTCGTCAGAGGAGCTCTTATAGCCCCCCTGTAGCTGCCTCTTCCCGCCTGATGCTTGCAGCTCCTGGGCCCGTTGACGCACCTTCCTCCTCGCTTTCCAGACCGTCGTCCACTCCCCTGGGTCGCCTGTCGCCGCCTCCATCGACTCCGGGTTGTCGGGGGGGATCGGAGCCTGCAGGGGCGCTTTGCTGGCCTCGGGCCCATCCTGCGGGGCTGGGCCCTCCTGCACAGCCTGGCCCTCCTGCACACTAGTGGGGTCCTTGCTGGGGCCTGGTGCCTTCCTCTCCTCCAGGGGCACTGGCCCTGAATTGCCCCTGCCGGCGACCTGGGCGTAGGTGGTCCCCCGCTGTGGGCATGCCCTATCGAGGTGGCCCGCTTCCCCGCAAAGGTTGCAGCTTTTCTCTTGTGGGCAATCCTTTGCAAGGTGCCTCTCCTCCCTGCAGTTCCTGCAGATGGTGGCTTTGCAGTCGGCCGCCACGTGACCTGACCTACCACAGGCATGGCAGACTTTAGGTTGCCCTGCATAGGTCAGGTAGCCCTTGCTCCCGCCGATCGCGAAGCTGGACGGTGGGTGTATGACGTTTCTGTCCGCGCCCATCCTCAGCGCCACCTTGACCTGCCTCTTACTGGTCCAGATGCCAAAAGGGTCCATGATGTCCGTTAGGTTCCCTTCCACCTTCACGTACCTTCCAAGGAAGGTCAGGACATCAACTGCTGGCACATGCGGGTTGTACATGTGTACAGTCACCATACGGCTCCTCTGCGCTGGCATCACAAACAGCAGGACAGCGGTCAATACAGAGAGGGGGCCCTCTCCTCCTTTCTCCTTGAAAACCTCCAGGAAGCGCTCGCAAAGCTTGGCACTCCTGAAGGTCACATCGTAAAAACCTCCTCCAGGGAAATCCTGCAGGCAGTAAATGTCCGCAGCAGCGAACCCACAACAGTCCAACAGGACCTTCTTCACAAAGAAGGTCCGGTCCACAGGTGCACCTTCATCCACCTTCTTTATGGAAACACGGATGGTGTTCCGGACCCCCTGACCTGGGGCACGAGCACTTGCCGCAGCCATCGTTGCAGGTTGGCTGCTCCCCTGAACCAGCGTTAGGCCGAAGCCAGCATTAAGATCCACTGGTTGCAAGGGTGCACAGCCAACCCGACGTCTTCCTTCCACCTCCAACACAGCGCTCTCCTCCTCTCGGTCCACAGAAGAGTGGGTCTTTATTGTGTTCCGGATGTAAGCTGGTTCACTGAGCTGGAAGGTTTATTCCCAGATGTTTTGTCACCATTCTGGGTAACATCAACAGTGAGCCTCCGATGAAGTGCTGGTGTTATGTCCCGCTTTCTATTTATGTGTTTAGGTTTCCTTGGGTTGGTGATGTCATTTCTTGTGTTGATGTCATTTCCCATGTTGGTGATGTCATTTCCTGTTCTTTTTCTCAGGGGTTGGTAGATTGGCTCCAAATCAATGTGTTTGTTGATGGAATTCCGGTTGGAATGCTGTGCTTCTAGGAATTCTCGTGCGTGTCTCTGTTTGGCTTGTCCTAGGATGGATGTGTTGTCCCAATCAAAGTTGTGTCCTTCCTCATCTGTATGTAAGGATACGAGTGATAGTGGATCATGTCGTTTTGTGGCTAGTTGATGTTCATGCATTCTGGTGGCTGGTTCAGGGGAGCAGCCAACCTGCAACGATGGCTGCGGCAAGTTCTCGTGCGCCGGGTCAGGGGGGCCGGAACACCATCCGCGTTTCCGTAAAGAAGGTGGATGAAGGTGCACCTGTGGACCGCACCTTCTTCGTGAAGAGGGTCCTGTTGGACTGTTGTGGGCTCGCTGCTGCGGACATTTACTGCCTGCAGGATTTCCCCGGAGGAGGTTTCTACGATGTAACCTTCAGGAGGGCCAAGCTTTGCGAGCGCTTCCTGGAGGTTTTCAAGGAGAAAGGAGGTGAGGGCCCCCTCTCTGTACTGACCACCATCCCCCTGTTCGTGATGCCAGCGCAGAGGAGCCGTATGGTGACTGTACACATGTACAACCCGCATGTGCCTGCAGTTGATGTCCTGACCTTCCTTGGAAGGTACGTGAAGGTGGAAGGGGACCTAACTGACATCATCGACCCCTTTGGCATCTGGACCAGTAAGAGGCAGGTCAAGGTGACACTGGGGACGGGTGCGGACGGGAACATCGTACACCCACCGTCCAGCTTCGCGATCGGCGGGAGCAAGGGCTACCTGACCTATGCAGGGCAACCTAAAGTCTGCCATGCCTGTGGTAGGTCAGGTCACGTGGTGGCCGACTGCAAAGCCACCATCTGCAGGAACTGCAGGGAGGAGAGGCACCTTGCAAAGGATTGCCCACAAGAAAAAAGCTGCAACCTTTGCGGGGAAGCAGGCCACCTCTATAGGGCATGCCCGCAGTGGGGGACCACCTACACCCAGGTCGCCGGCAGGGGCAATGCGGGGCAAGCTCCCCCGGAGGAGAGGAAGGCACCAGGCCCCTGCAAGGACCCTCCCTTAATGTGCAGGAGGGCCAGGTCGTGCAGGAGGGCCCAGCCCCGCAAGATGGACCCGAGGCCAACTAAGCGCCCCTGCAGGCTCCGCTCCCCCCCGACAACCTGGAGCCGATGGAGGAGGTGTCAGGTGACCCAGGGGAGTGGACGATGGTCCGGAAGGTGAGGAGGAAGGCGCGCAGGCAGGCCCCGGCATTGCAACCATCAGGCGGGAAGAGGCAGCTACAGGGGGGCTATAAGAGCTTCTCTGACGAGGGAGATTCGGAGGAGGCCCGCCCAAAGCTGAAGCTAAAGATCTCGAGGGAGAAGGAAAGCAGCACCACGCTTCCAGGTGACGGGAGGCATCCTGAGGATCCCACCGACACCCAGTCAAGTGCCGCTGGGACACTGGAGGGCCCCACCGAACCTTCAGGCAGGAAAGAGGAAACAGCGTGTCCCCAGCCTGACCCAGAGCTGGACCCTCCTGCCTCCCCGACATGGGAATGCCACCCGGAAGGCAGCACGGACGGTTTCCTGAGCCCGGAGAGCGTCCAGCAGTTAGCCCGGGCAGTGCGCATGAAGAGACAGATGGAGGGGCTGGACCTTGGACTCGGGGAGGGTACTGCGGTCATTGCCCACAATGGGGGTACGAGTTGCGAGCATTAATGTGCGCAGTGTCAAGTCCACCGCAAGATGTGTGTCCACATTGGCCTACCTGACCACCGTCAAGGCGGACCTCCTGTTTCTGCAGGAGTGCGGGATACCGCACCTCAGCAGGTACGGGAAATGGTCCGGCCCCTGGACCTGTGGGCCTTCGATCTGGTCGGGGGGTAACAACTGTTGCTCCTCGGGCCTGGCTATTCTGCTGCAGGGGCGCGACTTCACCATCTCTAAAGTTCAGGAGGTGGTGGGGGGGGCGCCTCCTAGTGGCTGATTTCACCTACAGGAACGCTCCCCTGAGGCTGATCAACGTGTGTGCCCCAGCGGTACGGAGTGAGCGGTTGGCCGTCCCGCAGCGGCTTCCACCCCTGCTGGCTACGTCCAGGCCAGCCATCCTAGGCGGAAACTTCAACTGCATCATTGATGCAGACGGAAGATCCGGCGTGGGGACAGCGGGTGGGTGGAGTCAACTGGACGTCATGTCCAGATTCCTGATGGGCACGGTGAAGGACGCCAAGCTGCTCGATGTCTTCAGCACCCCTGCAGACGGAGCGCAGCGGAGATACACCTGGTCGCAGCCAGACAGGTCTATCCGCTCAAGGATAGCCTTCCTGTTTGTGTCACGGGCGTTCTCGGTCAGGTCCACCGGCGTCGAGCCGGTGTTCTTCTCTGACCACTGCCACCTGCTGGCCGACTGTAACTTACAGGATGACCAGCCGGCCAGCAAGGGGACGTAGAATCTCAAAACGACTCTGTTGACTCAAGAGAACATCGAGGAGCTTCAGAGGGAGTACGCCGGTTGGAGAACCGTGAAACCCCTCTTTGAGTGTCCGGGCGACTGGTGGGAGACCAGTCAAGGAGAACATCAAGAGGTTCTTTGTCCTCAAGGGTGTTCGGAAGGCGAGAGAGAGGCGGGGAAAGCTGTCGCGACTCCAGAAAAGGATGCAGAACCTGCTCCTTCTGCAGTCAATGGGGGCCGATGTCACGGAGGACCTCCGTGAGGTGAGGGGCCAGCAAGCCTCGCTCTTCGCCGCGGAGGCCTCCAGGATAATCTTCCGGTCCAAGGTCCGCTCCGTGGAGCAGGACGAGACGTGCTCGTGTTTCTATTTTCAGAAGGTGCACAAAGAGAGCTCTGTGCTTAGGAGGACGATGGCTCATTTTGAGGATCAGCAGAGCCTTCTATGCCGGACCGTACGACACGAATCCCACGGACAGCATGGCCTCCAAGTCGTTCCTGTCGTCTATCACGGAGGTCTTAGACGACGGCAAAAGGGAGTGCCTGGACCGGCCGATATCCCTGGACGAGCTGACCAGACCCCTCAAGTCCTTGGAGAGGAATAGGACTCCCGGGAGCGACGGCTTACCGGTCGAGCTGTATTCCGTTCTGTGGGACCTGGTATGCCAGGACCTGCTGGAGGTGTACGATAGTGTGCCTCGGGCAGGGGAAATGTGCAAGTCCATGAGGAAGGGCATCATCACCCTCATTTACAAGAGGAAGGGGGAGAGGGAAGAAATTAAGAATTGGCGTCCCATTTCACTATTGAACGTGGACTACAAAATCCTGACCAATCAGGTCAGGTCTGTCCTGGAGTCGTTGATTCACCCTGACCAAACCTGTGCTGTGCCAGGCAGGAAGATCGCTGAGAGCCTCATGCTCATCAGGGATACGATCGCCTATGTGCAGGGCAGGCGGGTGGACACCTGCCTCGTCAGCCTGGACCAGGAGAAGGCCTTCGACAGGGTCTCTCATGCTTACATGAGGGACGTCCTCTCCAAATTGGGGTTCGGGGAGGGCATCCGCAATTGGATCCGGCTGCTCTACACCAACATCGTTCGCGCAGTCTCGATCAACAGGTGGGAATTGGACAGTTTTCCCACCAGATCTGGAGTCAGGCAGAGCTGCCCACTCTCTCCTGCCTTGTTCGTGTGCTGTGTGGAGCCCTTCGCCGCATCCATCAGGAAGGATGTGAGCCTGAAGGGCGTGACTATCCCAGGCAGCGGAGGCCTTCAGCTCAAGACCTCCCTGTACATGGACGATGTCGCCGTCTTCTGCACCGATCGTCGGTCGGTGAGTAGGCTGTTGGACATCTGCGGCCAGTTTGAACTGGCCTCGGGTGCCAAAGTCAATAGGGGTAAGAGCGAGGCCATGTTCTTCGGGAACTGGGATGACCGCTCCTTCATCCTCTTCACCGTCAGGACAGACTACCTGAAGGTGCTGGGTGTTTGGTTTGGTGGAGCTGGGGTGTGCACTAAGACTTGGGAGGAGCGTATCACCAAACTGAAGCAGAAGCTGGGCAGGTGGACGCTCCGGTCCCCTCCATCGCGGGCAAAAACCTGGTTGCCAGGTGTGAGGGGCTTTCGGTACTGTTGTATGTGGCGCAGGCCTGGCCTATTCCCTGGACCTGCGCCGCTGCGGTCATCCGGGCCATCTTCTACTTCATTTGGGGGTCGAGGATGGACCGGGTCCGCAGGGACACTATGTACAAAGACCTGGAAAATGGGGGAAAGGGCGTACCGAACGCCACCCTCGCCCTGACGGCTACCTTTGTGTGCGGCTGCATCAAGCTGTGCGTAGATCCTCAGTACGCAAACACCAAGTGTCACTACTTACTGAGGTTCTACCTGTCCCCGGTGTTGCGAAGGATAGGCCTGGCCTCGTTGCCGCGGAACGCTCCAAGTAGTTGGACAGTCCCGTACCACCTGTCCTTCGTGGAGAAATTTTTGAAAGGAAACACCTTTGACCAC
This sequence comes from Stegostoma tigrinum, assembly GCF_030684315.1. NCBI lineage: Eukaryota > Metazoa > Chordata > Chondrichthyes > Orectolobiformes > Stegostomatidae > Stegostoma > Stegostoma tigrinum. The sequence goes on from NC_081357.1 coordinate 122,025,486, forward strand.
AAGGCCGTCAGGCAGTGGTCAGCACGTAGTATCCTCGAGACCCTTCGGGAAAAGGAGAGGGTGGATCCTGCCGTGTGGTTTCCCCACGCAGACTGCCAAAGTCATTTGGCAGAATGCCTCATCGCCAGAACTTTCAAACAAGCACAAGGACATTGCTTGGCTGGCGGTGAGAGGGGCTCTGCCAGTGTGATCCTTTATGCACACCCAGAATCTCTGCGCCACCGCACGCTGCCCTCGAGGCAGCTGCGGGGGGGATGAGACTGTCGATCACTTCCTTCTGGAGTGTGCCTATGCGCAGGAGGTCTGGAGGGGCATGCAGTCGTATTTGTTGAGGTTCATCCTGAGCAGCTCCATGACACGGGACTCCGTGCTCTACGGGCTGTTTCCCGGGATGCACGCCGAGACCAACATCAACTGTGCCTGGAGGACCATCAATGCGGTGAAAGACAATCTTTGTTCTGTCCGCAACTTGCTGGTCCGCCAGCTGAAAGAACTGAGCCCAACCGAGTGTTGCAGACTGGTGCACACCAAGGTCCAGGACTACGTGCTGAGGGACGCGCTAAAGCTTGGGGCAGCTGCCACCAAGGTACGGTGGGGAAAGACCACGGTATGAAACCCCTCGTCCAGAATAGAAAAAAGTGCCCTATCTGGTAACTGGGCCCAGCTGGTGCCTTCCCCAACCGGTCAGGGGGCCAACAGGGACTGTGCGGGGAGATGACTGCCGGGGTATTTTTCTTTGCTTTGTTTTTTTTTTCTTTTTTTCTTTTTTTTTGTTTTGTTTTTTTCCTTTAGTTGGTGTACGTACCCCTGGGTAACCCGGACCGTCTTGCATGACTGGGTAGGTGTATCCATGTTTTATTTTTTGTACATTCTATGAATAAAGTATATTTTTTCAAATAAAAAAAGTGACGAAACATCTGAAAACGAACCTTCCAGCTCAGCAAGCAAACTTACATCCAGGTGGCCCTACTCAGAACTCAAAAAACTGTTGTTATGGGTGGAAGCAAGGAAATCTGGGAAAGTAATTCATTGGCCTCAGTCCACATTGGTTCACTGAGATGATCCGTTTGTTTGGCATTCTTTCATCTTTTTCCTCCAGGCTCTTTTTCATTTTTTTTCAGGGGGCACAGGTGACTGGTATATTAATTGCAAAGTGTCTTATTTATTGATTACAGCAATTAGTGTGGGAAAATGAATTGATTTTCTTCTGGCTTTAGGTATGTTTCACTATAGAGAGAAAGACATCTGTTTCTGGAGGCATGATAACATCATGCCATATCATTCGCTCTCACAAGCTGCACAGCTATCCAGGAACCAATCATGTTGTTGTTGGCAGGCAGATTACCTTTGTCATTCCACAGGTCGCAACTCGGAGCCAATCAGCTATGTATTGTTGATTCAATCTCACTTTGTGTACACCCACTGGTGTCCCCACCACTGCTTGAGCAAAGCAACAGTGTAAACACTGCTTACAATGAGTTTTGGTACACTCTTTTAGTGTGCAGCAATCCCTCTCACAATCTTTGGTTTTTATCAACAGTCATTTTTTTCAATTTCTGTCCACAATGAAAAACACAGAAAACTAAAAGGATTTCAGAGATAGTAGGAACTGCAGATGCCGGAGAATCTGAGATAACAAGGTGCAGAGCTGGATGAACACAGCAGGCCAAATAGCATCAGGAAGGGTCTCGGCCTGAAACGTCAGCTTTCCTGCTCCTCTGATACTGCTTGGCCTGCTGTGTTCATCCAGCTCCACACCTTATTATCTCTAAACTAAAAGGATAATGTCAGTATAATATGTTTTCAGAAGCCTTCTAAATTAATTGACTTAACCTGCCAGAAGTATGGGGACAGGGAAACAAATTTCCCCTAAGGTTATCATTGGCAACACCTATGTCAGAGGATATACATTTGGTGTCTTAAACCAAAATTAACCCAAACATTTTCCTGACTATGGTTAGATTACATGGCATATTTTTCAGTGGATAATTCAAAATTAAATCCTGCAGATTTCTGTTTGTGCCAAACCTACAACTGACGCAGACTTCTTTTGGGAAAAAAAACCAGGCTGAAAGATTGTTTTCTCTTTATTATTTCAAAGCAGATGATCTGTCAACCTAACAGGTGATCACAGATGGTTTATGGCACAGAGAGTGACCACTTGGCCCAAAATGCAGAATGTTACTTGGTACTGAATGACATGATTCTGACTTTGTCCACCCCGGTCCAGCAGTGGCATCTCCGCATCCTGAAAGGCACAGGCTTTGGCCGGAAAGTTGGGGAAATCGCACAAGGTTGCCAGTGAGGAATTTCTCAACATTGAGGGCAAAATGTCCCAATTACCAACCAGGCGTTGAATAACAAGGCGGAATTCTTGCTAGTGAGGACAAGAGGGCTATAAGTACTATTTGCATGTATTAACATCTCATTATTAGTTAATATCACTTTGGTAATGTGTAGTTTTCCATTCTCCCACTCAAAGGATAAATATTGGCTTCACCATGCCAGCTTCATCACACCATCCAGATCCAGCTCGGATCTACTTACACGATGGGTTTGCACCTCAGTGCTGTACCTTCCATTGCAAAACTGTTGCAAGGACACTTTGAACATAGGGACAGACACCTGCTTCGTGGATACAACCAAGCCATATCAGAGGCAAGAGACAACAAAGTGTAGAGCTGGATGAACACAGCTGACCAAGTAGCATCAGAGGAGCAGAAAGGCTGATGTTTCCAGCCGAGACCTTCTTCAGAAAATCACATGCATTCTCCTTTGCTCATGGACTACGTGGCACTGACTTTCACACTGGAAGTAACAATGGCAAACACAGCCCTGATGAGCTTGCAGAGTGTTCCTTACCAGCAGCTGATGGCTCGGACCAAAATTGGAAGAATTGTCCCAAAGGCTACTGAAACAACAGACTGATATAGTCATAGTGCAGAGAATCATAATTGACAGACAATGTCCCAGAATATGGATAATGGGAACTGCAGATGCTGGAGAATCCAAGATAACAAAGTGTGGAGCTGGATGAACACAGCAGGCCAAGCAGCATCTCAGGAGCACAAAAGCTGACGTTTCGGGCCTAGACCCTTCATCAGAGAGGGGGATGGGGAGAGGGAACTGGAATAAATAGGGAGAGAGGGGGAGGCGGACCGAAGATGGATAGAGGAGAAGATAGGTGGAGCGGAGAGTATAGGTGGGCAGATAGGGAGGGGATAGGTCAGTCCGGGGAAGATGGATGGGACGGACATACTCAAGCCGCAACTCCATTTCCTACCTACTAACCTCATCCTGCCCCCTTGACCTGTCCGTCCTCCCCGGACTGATCTATCCCCTCCCTACTCTCCTCTCTGCCTATCTTCTCTTCTATCTATCTTCGGTCCGCCTCTCCCCCCCCCCTCCCTATTTATTTCAGAATCCTCTCCCCATCCCCCTTTTCTGATGAAGGGTCTAGGCCCGAAACGTCAGCTTTGGTGCTCCTAAGATGCTGCTTGGTCTGCTGTGTTCATCCAGCTCCACACTTTGTTGTCCCAGAACACGCCCTCACTGTTCTTAGGCATGTCCTGTCCCATCAGCAGGACAGTCCCAGGAGAGTTGGGAGCACTCAACATAGGAGTACTCAACACTGACTCCAAGTACCACAAAGTCGCATAGCTTGGGATAAACATGGACAAGGAAACCTCCTGCTAATTATCACTTCCATCCTCCCTCACTGGATGAACCAGTACTCCTCCACATTGAACAACACATGGAGGAAGCATTAAGGATGGCAAGAGCACAGACATACTCTGGTTATGGACTTCAATGTTCTTCAGCAACAGCGCCTTGGCAGCATATCTACTGAGCCTGTTGGGTTCTAATGGCTGCTTTTGTGCTCCTGAGATGCTGCTTGGCCTGCTGTGTTCATCCAGCTCCACACTTTGTTATCTTGGATTCTCCAGCATCTGCAGTTCCCGTTATCTCTGATAGCTGCTAGTCTAGATCTGCAGCAGGTAGTGAAGGAGCCAACAAGAGGTAAAAACATACGTGATCTCATCCTTATCAATCTGCCAGCTGCAGATGCAACCGTCCATGATAATGCAGAAACAGTGACCACTGCACAGCTGATGTGAGGGTGAAATCCTGTCTTCACTTTGAGAATGTCTCCATTCATAGTTTAGCTGTAGCATCATGCTAATTCAGATGAATTTTGAACAGATCCATCAATTCAAGGCTGGGCATCCATGAGGCACTGTGAGCTATCAGAAGCAGCTAGATTGTACTCCAACACAATCTGAAGCCTTATGATAAATAACACAAAAAACTTTGGATGCTGGAGGTCTGAAACAAAAACATAAACCGCTGGTGAAACTGAGCGGTTCTGGCAGCATCTGTGGGGGAAAAAAAAGCAGAGCTAACATTTTGAGTTTGATGACTCTTCATCAGAATCATTAACTCAAAGCAATAACTCTGCTTTCTTCCCATAGATGCTGCCAGACCTGCTGAGTTTCACCAACAATTTCTGTTTTTGTGTCTGAAATCCTATGACCAATCTAACTCTTAATCTACCATTACCACCAAAACAGGGGAGCATCCTTGTTCAATGAAAAGGCCATGCCAAGTGCAGTACCAAGGAATCCTAAAAATCAGGCATCAACCTGGTGAAGCTGCACACTCAGTTACATGATTCCACAATCAACAGATCAAACCTAAGCTCTGCAATCCAGTCATTTCCTGTCAATGACGATGCACAATTAAAACAAGTCACTGGGAGAAGAGTCTCCACAAATAGCCCTAGCATCAATGATGGGGAGCCCCGCGCATTCATCCAAAACATAAATCTGAAGCATTTGCAACCACCTTCATCCATTTCAGTCACCTCTGATTGTCATCACCATCACAAGTGCCAGTCTTTGGCCAATTTGATTCACTCCACGTGATATCAAGAAATGGCTCGAGGTATGAGATATTGCAAACGCTATGTGCTCTGACAGCATTCCAGCAATAGTACTGAGGATGGGTACTCGAGAACTTACTGCAACCCTTATCGAGCTGTTTTAGGAGGCTGTAACACTGACATCTGCCTTGCAGGAAGGCAGAGGTCTGAAAAGTGTGATTTACTGGTGGTGAAGCAGAGGAATGGAGACAGGGCCTTAGAAAAGTGAAGTGGGAAGGGTGTGATTCCTGGTTGTGGGGGAGTAGAGGGGTGGAAAGGGAGGTAGTGAAAGGAAGAGTCAGTCAAAGTAACAAAATGAGAATCTTATAGGGTCTTGTTGATACTGTTCACCTCAGGTTATTAACTACCAGTCCCTACAAGACTTCGAACTATTGTACAACATTTTAATTCACACAAAGACAGTGACATTACAATCTCCTTTATAGTGCATGGAAAAGGGGAAGAAGCCGAAAAATTAAACTGTGCCCTGCAGTGTGGATACCAACATGAACATTCAACAAAGAATGAATGCAAAAGCACATAATCTCTTCCACAGAGATAATAGGAACTGCAGATGCTGGAGAATCCAAGATAACAAAGTGTGGAGCTGGATGAACACAGCAGGCCCAGCAGCATCTCAGGAGCACAAAAGTTGACGTTTTGGGCCTAGACCCTTCATCAGAGAGGGGGATGGGGTGAGGGTTCTGGAATAAATAGGGAGAGAGGGGGAGGCGGACCGAAGATGGATAGAGGAGAAGATAGGTGGAGAGGAGAGTATAGGTGGGGAGGCAGGGAGGGGATAGGTCAGTCCGGGGAGGACGGACAGGTCAAGGAGGCGTGTTGAGGTTAGTAGGGAGGAAATGGAGGTGCGGCTTGGGGTGGAAGGAGGGTATAGGTGAGAGAAAGAACAGGCTAGGGAGACGGGGATGAACTGGGCTGGTTTTGGGATGCAGTGGGGGGAGGAGACGAGCTGGGCTGGTTTAACTGCACCTCCCAGTCACGAACCATTTTAACTCCCCCTCCCATTCCTTAGACGACAAGTCCATCATGGGCCTCCTGCAGTGCCACAATGATGCCACCCGAAGGTTGCAGGAACAGCAACTCATATTGTGCTTGGGAACCCTGCAGCCCAATGTATCAATGTGGACTTCACCAGCTTCAAAATCTCCCCTTCCCCCACCGCATCCCAAAACCAGTACAGTCTCAGCTATCTGAGGGATGCTCAGCAATGTAGGAAGAGGGTCAGTGCCATACTCTGCTATGCCAAGAGCACCACCATCTACTCTCTCCTACTACAAACCCACTCTATTGCTGCTACTGCACCCAGTTGCCACTGAGACTCATGTTCACCAAGATCATTGTTGCATTAACATTTACTCTCACCCACCCAGCACACATACCTCCTCCCACACCCACCGACCCTGCCACACCACTAACTGTGTGCCATCTGTGCCGCCTCCTCACTTGCTCAGGAGACCGCACTACCCTCCCTCCATTGTCACCAACAATAAGAGCAGCGCCATTCCCAGTTATCACACACAATACCTTTATTTCTCCTTTCATAGGAGGAAAACAACACACATGGTGTCAGGAAAAGCCGAGATGGGTGATGGGCTGCTGACCTTCAACTTCTCATCCCTGGCAATGAAGCAATGAGACACTCCAAGTGACGGACTGACCATATCAAAGCCTCTAGGCTGGTATTAAAGGCCCCTTTACTTACTGTATGGGGACGCCCTGACTGAAGCTGTCTCCCTTGATTTGACCGAGGACCGGTGCCTTTAGGCTTTGAGACGTGGCCATTTGGTTGATGAGCATGCAATGTGTTTACTGCTGAAGCTGCTGGTTCATGCTGGAGGTATTAGAGTGCTGTAGCTAGGTGCTGTATTACAATATGTGCACCTCTTTGATTGAGGACTGCTAACAACAGGAGCTTCTATCTGTGCCAAAAGGCATGTCAATGCAGCAGTAATGTGAGCTCACAAATAAAAACCAAAGCAAGGCAGGAATATTATCAGCATCAACATCAGCGCAAAGTAAGTGAGTGGGAAGACTTCAAGTGGCATGCCCTGGTCAGTCTGTGAGCTGGGCACCTTTCCAAATGCGCAAAGCGTCCTTGCAACACTGAAGCGCAGAAACGCAATACATAACATGTGATGTGTGTACGATGCCAAGGCCTGTGGGTGTGTGGTCCATGCAGCCTCTACTCAAAGATGTTGGTACCAGGTCGCCAAGACGGAGGTCGGGAGGAGCGGGTAGCAAGCTGGAGTCATCAGATACCCAGTCAGACGTCCTTTTCGGGAATTCCCAGTGTCATAGTTTCTGTCCGGCAGGGGTCAGAATGGAAACCAGCATAATGACGGCACGAGATGAAATAATAATGAGGGTGATATTGAGTGATAATGAGGGTGATTGGAGTGACAATGAAGGTGATAGTGAGTAATAATGAGGGTGATAGTGATGATAATGAAGGTGATAGTGAGTGATAACGAGGATGATTGTGTGATAATGAGGGTGATAGTGAGTGATAATGAGGGTGATAGTGAGTAATAATGAGTGTGATGGTGATGATAATGAAGGTAATAGCAAGTGATAATGAGGGTGATTGTGAGTGATAATGAAGGGGATAGTGAGTGATAATGGTGATAGTGAGTGATAATGAGGGTGATTATGAGTGATAACAAGTGATAGAGTGATAATGAAGGTGATAGCGAGTGATAATGAGGATGATTGTCAGTGATAATGAGGGTGATAGTGAGTGATAATGAAAGTGATAGTGAGCGATAATGAAGGTAATAGCAAGTGATAATGAGGGTGATTGTGAGTGATAATGAAGGTAATAGCAAGTGATAATGAGGGTGATTGTGAGTGATAATGAGGGTGATTGTGAGTGATAATGAAGGGGATAGTGAGTGATAATGGTGATAGTGAGTGATAATGAGGGTGATTATGAGTGATAACAAGTGATAGAGTGATAATGAAGGTGATAAGGAGTGATAATGAGGATGATTGTCAGTGATAATGAGGGTGATAGTGAGTGATAATGAAAGTGATAGTGAGTGATAATGAGGGTGATTGTGAGTGATAACAAGTGATAGAGTGATAATGAAGGTGATAAGGAGTGATAATGAGGGTGATTGTCAGTGATAATGAGGGTGATAGTGAGTGATAATGAATGTGATTGTGAGCGATAATACAGTTGATAGTGAGTGATAATGAGGGTGATTGTGAGTGATAACGAGTGATAGTGAGTGATAATGACGGTGATACTAAGTGATAATGAGGGTGATTGAGTGATAATGAAGGTCAAAATGAGTGATAATGTGGATGATTGTGAGAGATATTGAAGGGGATAGTGAGTGATAATGAGGGTGATAGTGAATTATATTAAGAGTGGTAGTGAGTGATAATAAGGGTGATAATGAGGGTAATTGTGAGTGATAATGAGGGTGAGAGTGAGTGATAATGAAGGTGATAGTGAGTGATAATGAAGGTGATAGTGAGTGATAATGGAGGTGATTGTGAGTGATAATGAAGGTGATAGTGAGTGATAATGAGGGTGATTGTGAGTGATAATGAGGGTGATTGTGAGTGATAATGAAGGTGATAGTGAGTGATAATGGTGACAGTGAGTGATAATGAGGGTGATTGTGAGTGATAATGAGGGTGATTGTGAGTGATAATGAGGGTGATTGTGAGTGATAATGAGGGTGACAGTGAGTGATAATGAGGGTGATAGTGAGTGATAATGAGGGTGATTGTGAGTGATAATGAGGGTGACAGTGAGAATGAGGGTGATTGTGAGTGATAATGAGGGTGACAGTGAGTGATAATGAGGGTGATTGTGAGTGATAATGAGGGTGATTGTGAGTGATAAATCACCCTCATTATCACTCACAATCACCCTCATTATCACTCACAATCATCTTCATTATCACTCACAATCACCTTCATTATCGCTCACTATCACCCTCATTATCACTCACTATCACCATTATCACTCACTATCACCCTCATTATCACTCACCATCACCCTCATTATCACTCACAATCTCCCTCATTATCACTCACAATCACCCTCATTATCACTCACTGTCACCCTCATTATCACTCACTGTCACCCTCATTATCACTCACAATCACCCTCATTATCACTCACAATCACCCTCATTATCACTCACTGTCACCCTCATTATCACTCACAATCACCCTCATTATCACTCACAATCACCCTCATTATCACTCACAATCATCTTCATTATCACTCACAATCACCTTCATTATCGCTCACAATCACCCTCATTATCACTCACTGTCACCCTCATCATCACTCACAATCACCCTCATTATCACTCACAATCACCCTCATTATCACTCACAATCACCCTCATTATCACTCACTGTCACCCTCATTATCACTCACAATCACCCTCATTATCACTCACAATCATCTTCATTATCACTCACAATCACCTTCATTATCGCTCACAATCACCCTCATTATCACTCACTATCACCTTCATTATCACTCACAATCACCCTCATTATCACTCACAATCACCTTCATTATCACTCACTATCACCTTCATTATCACTCACTATCACTTTCATTATCACTCACTATCACCATTATCACTCACAATCACCTTCATTATCGCTCACAATCACCCTCATTATCACTCACTATCACCTTCATTATCACTCACAATCACCCTCATTATCACTCACAATCATCTTCATTATCGCTCACAATCACCCTCATTATCACTCACTATCACCTTCATTATCACTCACAATCTCCCTCATTATCACTCACAATCACCCTCATTATCACTCACAATCACCCTCATTATCACTCACTATCACCTCCATTATCACTCACAATCACCCTCATTATCACTCACAATCACCTTCATTATCGCTCACAATCACCCTCATTATCACTCACTATCACCTCCATTATCACTCACAATCACCCTCATTATCACTCACAATCACCTTCATTATCACTCACTATCACCTTCATTATCACTCACTATCACCTTCATTATCACTCACTATCACCTCCATTATCACTCACAATCACCTTCATTATCACTCACTATCACCTTCATTATCACTCGCTATCACCTTCATTATCACTCACAATCACCCTCATTATCAGCTTCATTATCACTCAGTCTCACTTATTATCATTCACTATCACCGTCATTATCACTCACTATCACATTCATTATCACTCACTATCACATTCATTATCACTCACTATCACCCTCATTATCACTCACAATCACCGTCATTATCACTCACTATCACATTCATTATCACTCACAATCACCCTCATTAGCACTCACTGTCACCCTCATTATCACTCACTGTCACCCTCATTATCACTCACAATCACCCTCATTATCACTCACAATCACCCTCATTATCACTCACTGTCACCCTCATTATCACTCACAATCACCCTCATTATCACTCACAATCACCTTCATTATCACTCACTGTCACCCTCATTATCACTCACTATCACCTTCATTATCACTCACTATCACCTTCATTATCACTCACTATCACCTTCATTATCACTCACAATCACCCTCATTATCACTCACAATCACCCTCATTATCACTCACCATCACCCTCATTATCACTCACAATCACCCTCATTATCACTCACAATCACCTTCATTATCACTCACTATCACCTTCATTATCACTCACAATCACCCTCATTATCACTCACAATCGCCCTCATTATCAGCTTCATTATCACTCAGTCTCACTTATTATCATTCACTATCACCGTCATTATCACTCACTATCACATTCATTATCACTCACTATCACATTCACTCACAATCACCTTCATTATCACTCACAATCTCCCTCATTATCAGCTTCATTATCACTCAGTCTCACTTATTATCACTCACTATCACCGTCATTATCACTCACTATCACCTTCATTATCACTCGCTATCACCTTCATTATCACTCACAATCACCCTCATTATCAGCTTCATTATCACTCAGTCTCACTTATTATCATTCACTATCACCGTCATTATCACTCACTATCACATTCATTATCACTCACTATCACATTCATTATCACTCACTATCACCCTCATTATCACTCACAATCACCGTCATTATCACTCATAATCACCCTCATTATCACTCACTATCACCTTCATTATCATTCACAATCGCCCTCATTATCACTCACGAATGCCCTCATTATCACCATTATCACTCATAATCACCCTCATATCACTCACAAACACCCTCATTATCACTCACAATCACCTTCATTATCACTCACTATCACATTCATTCACTATCACACTCATTATCACTCACAATCACCCTCCTTATCACTCACAAACACCCTCATTTTCACTCTATCACCTTAATTATCACTCACTATCACATTCATTCACTATCACACTCATTATCACACAATCACCCTCATTATCACTCACTATCACCCTCATTATCACTCACTATCACCTTAATTATCACTCACTATCACATTCATTCACTATCACACTCATTATCACTCACTATCACCCCCATTATCGCTCACTATCACCCTCATTATCACCTTCATTGTTACACTATCATTCTTATTATCATTCACTATCACCGTCATTATCACTCACTATCTTCATTATCACTTACTGTCACCTTCATTATCACTCACAATCTCCCTCATTATCACTCACAATCACCCTCATTATCACTCACTGTCACCTTCATTATCACTCACAATCTCCCTCATTATCACTCACTATCACCCTCATTATCACTCACTCTCACCCTCATTATCACTCACAATCACCCTCATTATCACTCACAATCTCCCTCATTATCACTCACAATCTCCCTCATTATCACTCACTATCACCTTCATTATCACTTACTGTCACCTTCATTATCACTCACAATCTCCCTCATTATCACTCGCAATCACCCTCATTATCACTCACAATCACCCTCATTATCACTCACTATCACCTTCATTATCACTCACTATCACCTTCATTATCACTTACTGTCACCTTCATTATCACTCACAATCTCCCTCATTATCACTCACAATCACCCTCATTATCACTCACTCTCACCCTCATTATCACCTTCATTATCACTCAGTCTCACTCATTATCACTCACTATCACCCTCATTATCACTCACTGTCACCATTATCACTCACTATCACCTTCATTATCACTCACAATCACCCTCATTATCACTCACAATCACCCTCATTATCACTCACTATCACCTTCATTATCACTCACAATCACCTTCATTATCACTCACTATCACCCTCATTATCACTCACAATCACCTCCATTATCACTCACTATCACCTTCATTATCACTCACTATCACCTTCATTATCACTCACTATCACATTCATTATCACTCACTCTCACTCTCATTATCACTCACAATTACCCTCATTATCACCCTTATTATCACTCACTACCACTCTTAATATAATTCACTATCACCCTCATTATCACTCACTATCCCCTTCAATATCTCTCACAATCATCCACATTATCACTCATTTTGACCTTCATTATCACTCAATCACCCTCATTATCACTTAGTATCACCGTCATTATCACTCACTATCACTCGTTATCACTCACAATCACCCTCATTATCACTCACTATCACCTTCATTATCACTCACAATCACCTTCATTATCACTCACTATCACCTTCATTATCACTCACAATCACCTCCATTATCACTCACTATCACCCTCATTATCACTCACAATCACCCTCATTATCACTCACTGTCACCCTCATTATCACTCACAATCACCCTCATTATCACTCACAATCACCCTCATTATCACTCACAATCACCCTCATTATCACTCACTGTCACCCTCATTATCACTCACAATCACCTTCATTATCACTCACAATCACCCTCATTATCACTCACAATCACCTTCATTATCACGCACTGTCAACCTCATTATCACTCACAATCACCCTCATTATCACTCACAATCACCCTCATTATCACTCACTGTCACCCTCATTATCACTCACAATCACCCTCATTCTCACTGTCACCCTCATTATCACTCACAATCACCCTCATTATCACTCACTATCACCCTCATTATCACTCACTGTCACCCTCATTATCACTCACAATCACCCTCATTATCACTCACAATCACCCTCATTATCACTCACAATCACCCTCATTATCACTCACTGTCACCCTCATTATCACTCACAATCACCCTCATTATCACTCACAATCATCTTCATTATCACTCACAATCACCTTCATTATCGCTCACTATCACCCTCATTATCACTCACTATCACCTCCATTATCACTCACTATCACCCTCATTATCACTCACTGTCACCCTCATTATCACTCACAATCTCCCTCATTATCACTCACAATCACCCTCATTATCACTCACTGTCACCCTCATTATCACTCACTGTCACCCTCATTATCACTCACAATCACCCTCATTATCACTCACAATCACCCTCATTATCACTCACTGTCACCCTCATTATCACTCACAATCACCCTCATTATCACTCACAATCACCCTCATTATCACTCACAAGCATCTTCATTATCACTCACAATCACCTTCATTATCGCTCACAATCACCCTCATTATCACTCACTGTCACCCTCATCATCACTCACAATCACCCTCATTATCACTCACAATCACCCTCATTATCACTCACAATCACCCTCATTATCACTCACTGTCACCCTCATTATCACTCACAATCATCCTCATTATCACTCACAATCATCTTCATTATCACTCACAATCACCTTCATTATCGCTCACAATCACCCTCATTATCACTCACTATCACCTTCATTATCACTCACAATCACCCTCATTATCACTCACAATCACCTTCATTATCACTCACTATCACCTTCATTATCACTCACTATCACTTTCATTATCACTCACTATCACCATTATCACTCACAATCACCTTCATTATCGCTCACAATCACCCTCATTATCACTCACTATCACCTTCATTATCACTCACAATCACCCTCATTATCACTCACAATCATCTTCATTATCGCTCACAATCACCCTCATTATCACTCACTATCACCTTCATTATCACTCACAATCTCCCTCATTATCACTCACAATCACCCTCATTATCACTCACAATCACCCTCATTATCACTCACAATCACCCTCATTATCACTCACAATCACCTTCATTATCGCTCACAATCACCCTCATTATCACTCACTATCACCTCCATTATCACTCACAATCACCCTCATTATCACTCACAATCACCTTCATTATCACTCACTATCACCTTCATTATCACTCACTATCACCTTCATTATCACTCACTATCACCTCCATTATCACTCTCAATCACCTTCATTATCACTCACTATCACCTTCATTATCACTCGCTATCACCTTCATTATCACTCACAATCACCCTCATTATCACTCACAATCTCCCTCATTATCAGCTTCATTATCACTCAGTCTCACTTATTATCATTCACTATCACCGTCATTATCACTCACTATCACATTCATTATCACTCACTATCACATTCACTCACAATCACCTTCATTATCACTCACAATCTCCCTCATTATCACTCACCATCACCCTCATTATCACTCACAATCACCTTCATTATCACTCACAATCACCTTCATTATCACTCACCATCACCCTCATTATCACTCACTGTCACCCTCATTATCACTCACAATCACCCTCATTATCACTCACAATCACCCTCATTATCACTCACAATCACCCTCATTATCACTCACTATCACCTTCATTATCGCTCACAATCACCCTCATTATCACTCACTGTCACCCTCATTATCACTCACAATCACCCTCATTATCACTCACAATCACCTTCATTATCACTCACTATCACCTTCATTATCACTCACTGTCACCCTCATTATCACTCACTATCACCTTCATTATCACTCACTATCACCTTCATTATCACTCACTATCACCTTCATTATCACTCACAATCACCCTCATTATCACTCACAATCACCCTCATTATCACTCACCATCACCCTCATTATCACTCACAATCACCCTCATTATCACTCACAATCACCTTCATTATCACTCACTATCACCTTCATTATCACTCACTATCACCTTCATTATCACTCACAATCGCCCTCATTATCACTCACAATCACCCTCATTATCACTCACAATCACCCTCATTATCACTCACAATCACCCTCATTATCACTCACAATCACCCTCATTATCACTCACTGTCACCCTCATTATCACTCACAATCACCTTCATTATCACTCACAATCACCCTCATTATCACTCACAATCACCTTCATTATCACTCACTGTCACCCTCATTATCACTCACAATCACCCTCATTATCACTCACAATCACCCTCATTATCACTCACTGTCACCCTCATTATCACTCACAATCACCCTCATTCTCACTGTCACCCTCATTATCACTCACAATCACCCTCATTATCACTCACAATCACCTTCATTATCGCTCACAATCACCCTCATTATCACTCACTATCACCTCCATTATCACTCACAATCACCCTCATTATCACTCACAATCACCTTCATTATCACTCACTATCACCTTCATTATCACTCACTATCACCTTCATTATCACTCACTATCACCTCCATTATCACTCACAATCACCTTCATTATCACTCACTATCACCTTCATTATCACTCGCTATCACCTTCATTATCACTCACAATCACCCTCATTATCACTCACAATTTCCCTCATTATCAGCTTCATTATCACTCAGTCTCACTTATTATCATTCACTATCACCGTCATTATCACTCACTATCACATTCATTATCACTCACTATCACATTCACTCACAATCACCTTCATTATCACTCACAATCTCCCTCATTATCACTCACCATCACCCTCATTATCACTCACAATCACCTTCATTATCACTCACAATCACCTTCATTATCACTCACCATCACCCTCATTATCACTCACTGTCACCCTCATTATCACTCACAATCACCCTCATTATCACTCACAATCACCCTCATTATCACTCACTATCACCTTCATTATCGCTCACAATCACCCTCATTATCACTCACTGTCACCCTCATTATCACTCACAATCACCCTCATTATCACTCACTATCACATTCATTCACTATCACACTCATTATCACTCACAATCACCCTCCTTATCACTCACAAACACCCTCATTTTCACTCTATCACCTTAATTATCACTCACTATCACATTCATTCACTATCACACTCATTATCACACAATCACCCTCATTATCACTCACTATCACCCTCATTATCACTCACTATCACCTTAATTATCACTCACTATCACATTCATTCACTATCACACTCATTATCACTCACTATCACCCCCATTATCGCTCACTATCACCCTCATTATCACCTTCATTGTTACACTATCATTCTTATTATCATTCACTATCACCGTCATTATCACTCACTATCACCTTCATTATCACTCACAATCTCCCTCATTATCACTCACAATCACCCTCATTATCACTCACTGTCACCTTCATTATCACTCACAATCTCCCTCATTATCACTCACTGTCACCCTCATTATCACTCACTCTCACCCTCATTATCACTCACAATCACCCTCATTATCACTCACAATCTCCCTCATTATCACTCACAATCTCCCTCATTATCACTCACTATCACCTTCATTATCACTTACTGTCACCTTCATTATCACTCACAATCTCCCTCATTATCACTCACAAACACCCTCATTATCACTCACAATCACCCTCATTATCACTCACTATCACCTTCATTATCACTCACTATCACCTTCATTATCACTTACTGTCACCTTCATTATCACTCACAATCTCCCTCATTATCACTCACTATCACCTTCATTATCACTTACTGTCACCTTCATTATCACTCACAATCTCCCTCATTATCACTCACAATCACCCTCATTATCACTCACTCTCACCCTCATTATCACCTTCATTATCACTCACAATCACCCTCATTATCACTCACTGTCACCCTCATTATCACTCACAATCACCCTGAATGAATGTGATAGTGAGTGATAATGACGGTGATAGTGAATGATAATAAGTGAGACTGAGTGATAATGAAGCTGATAATGAGGGTGATTGTGAGTGATAATGAAGGTGATAGCGAGTGATAATGAAGGTGATAGTGAGTGATAATGAAGGTGATTGTGAGTGATAATGAGGGTGACAGTGAGTGATAATGAGGGTGATTGTGAGTGATAATGAGGGTGATTGTGAGTGATAATGAGGGTGATTGTGAGTGATAATGAGGGTGACAGTGAGTGATAATGAGGATGATTGTGAGTGATAATGAGGGTGATTGTGAGTGATAATGAGGGTGACAGTGAGTGATAATGAGGGTGACAGTGAGTGATAATGAGGGTGATTGTGAGTGATAATGAGGGTGACAGTGAGTGATAATGAGGGTGATTGTGAGTGATAATGAGGGTGATAGTGAGTGATAATGAGGGTGATTGTGAGTGATAATGAGGGTGATTGTGAGTGATAATGAGGGTGATTGTGAGTGATAATGAAGGTGATAGTGAGTGATAATGAGGGTGATTGTGAGTGATAATGAGGGTGACAGTGAGTGATAATGAGGGTGACAGTGAGTGATAATGAGGGTGACAGTGAGTGATAATGAGGGTGATTGTGAGTGATAATGAGGGTGACAGTGAGTGATAATGAGGGTGACAGTGAGTGATAATGAGGGTGACAGTGAGTGATAATGAGGGTGACAGTGAGTGATAATGAGGGTGATTGTGAGTGATAATGAAGATGATTGTGAGTGATAATGAGGGTGATTGTGAGTGATAATGAGGGTGACAGTGAGTGATAATGAGGGTGACAGTGAGTGATAATGAGGGTGATAGTGAGTGATAATGAGGGTGACAGTGAGTGATAATGAGGGTGACAGTGAGTGATAATGAGGGTGATTGTGAGTGATAATGAGGGTGACAGTGAGTGATAATGAAGATGATTGTGAGTGATAATGAGGGTGATAGTGAGTGATAATGAGGGTGACAGTGAGTGATAATGAGGGTGACAGTGAGTGATAATGAGGGTGATAGTGAGTGATAATGAGGGTGACAGTGAGTGATAATGAGGGTGATAGTGAGTGATAATGAGGGTGATTGTGAGTGATAATGAGGGTGACAGTGAGTGATAATGAGGGTGACAGTGAATGATAATGAGGGTGATAGTGAGTGATAATGAGGGTGATTGTGAGTGATAATGAGGGTGATTGTGAGTGATAATGAGGGTGACAGTGAGTGATAATGAGGGTGACAGTGAGTGATAATGAGGGTGATTGTGAGTGATAATGAGGGTGATTGTGAGTGATAATGAGGGTGACAGTGAGTGATAATGAGGGTGATTGTGAGTGATAATGAGGGTGATTGTGAGTGATAATGAGGGTGACAGTGAGTGATAATGAAGGTGATTGTGAGTGATAATGAGGGTGATAGTGAGTGATAATGAGGGTGATTGTGAGTGATAATGAGGGTGATTGTGAGTGATAATGAGGGTGACAGTGAGTGATAATGAGGGTGACAGTGAGTGATAATGAGGGTGATTGTGAGTGATAATGAGGGTGATTGTGAGTGATAATGAGGGTGACAGTGAGTGATAATGAGGGTGACAGTGAGTGATAATGAGGGTGATTGTGAGTGATAATGAGGGTGACAGTGAGTGATAATGAGGGTGACAGTGAGTGATAATGAGGGTGACAGTGAGTGATAATGAGGGTGATAGTGAGTGATATTGAGGGTGACAGTGAGTGATAATGAGGGTGATTGTGAGTGATAATGAGGGTGACAGTGAGTGATAATGAGGGTGACAGTGAGTGATAATGAGGGTGATTGTGAGTGATAATGAGGGTGACAGTGAGTGATAATGAGGGTGACAGTGAGTGATAATGAGGGTGACAGTGAGTGATAATGAGGGTGATTGTGAGTGATAATGAGGGTGACAGTGAGTGATAATGAGGGTGATTGTGAGTGATAATGAGGGTGACAGTGAGTGATAATGAGGGTGATTGTGAGTGATAATGAGGGTGATTGTGAGTGATAATGAGGGTGACAGTGAGTGATAATGAGGGTGATTGTGAGTGATAATGAGGGTGATTGTGAGTGATAATGAGGTGGACTTGATAATGATGGAATGACAGTGAGTGATAATGAGGGTGGACAGTGCAGAGATAATGAAGGTGATTGTGAGTGATAATGAGGTTAAAGTGAGTGATAATGAGGGTGACAGTGAGTGATAATTGAAGGTGACAGTGAGTGATAAGAGGAGTGACAAGTGAAGATGATAATGAGGGTGAGTGAGTGATAATGAGGGTGACAGTGAGTGATAATGAGGGTGACAGTGAGTGATAATGAGGGTGATTGTGAGTGATAATGAGGGTGAAAGTGAGTGATAATGAGGGTGATTGTGAGTGATAATGAGGGTGACAGTGAGTGATAATGAGGGTGATTGTGAGTGATAATGAGGGTGACAGTAAGTGATAATGAGGGTGATTGTGAGTGATAATGAGGGTGACAGTGAGTGATAATGAGGGTGACAGTGAGTGATAATGAAGGTGATAGTGAGTGATAATGAGGGTGATTGTGAGTGATAATGAGGGTGACAGTGAGTGATAATGAGGGTGATAGTGAGTGATAATGAGGGTGACAGTGAGTGATAATGAGGGTGACAGTGAGTGATAATGAAGGTGATAGTGAGTGATAATGAGGGTGATTGTGAGTGATAATGAAGGTGATTGTGAGTGATAATGAGGGTGATTGTGAGTGATAATGAGGGTGATTGTGAGTGATAATGAAGGTGATAGTGAGTGATAATGAGGGTGATTGTGAGTGATAATGAGGGTGATAGTGAGTGATAATGAGGGTGACAGTGAGTGATAATGAGGGTGACAGTGAGTGATAATGAGGGTGATTGTGAGTGATAATGAGGGTGATTGTGAGTGATAATGAGGGTGACAGTGAGTGATAATGAGGGTGACAGTGAGTGATAATGAGCGTGACAGTGAGTGATAATGAGGGTGATAGTGAGTGATAATGAGGGTGACAGTGAGTGATAATGAGGGTGACAGTGAGTGATAATGAGGGTGATTGTGGGTGATAATGAGGGTGACAGTGAGTGATAATGAGGGTGACAGTGAGTGATAATGAGGGTGATTGTGAGTGATAATGAGGGTGACAGTGAGTGATAATGAGGGTGACAGTGAGTGATAATGAGGGTGATTGAGAGTGATAATGAGGGTGACAGTGAGTGATAATGAAGGTGATTGTGAGTGATAATGAGGGTGACAGTGAGTGATAATGAAGGTGATAGTGAGTGATAATGAGGGTGATTGTGAGTGATAATGAGGGTGATAGTGAGTGATAATGAGGGTGATAGTGAGTGATAATGAGGGTGACAGTGAGTGATAATGAGGGTGACAGTGAGTGATAATGAGGGTGATTGTGAGTGATAATGAGGGTGATTGTGAGTGATAATGAAGGTGATAGTGAGTGATAATGAGGGTGATAGTGAGTGATAATGAGGGTGATAGTGAGAATGAAGATGATTGTGAGTGATAATGAGGGTGATTGTGAGTGATAATGAGGGTGACAGTGAGTGATAATGAGGGTGATAGTGAGTGATAATGAGGGTGATTGTGAGTGATAATGAGGGTGACAGTGAGTGATAATGAGGGTGATAGTGAGTGATAATGAGGGTGATTGTGAGTGATAATGAGGGTGACAGTGAGTGATAATGAGGGTGATTGTGAGTGATAATGAGGGTGATAGTGTGTGATAATGAGGGTGATAGTGAGTGATAATGAGGGTGACAGTGAGTGATAATGAGGGTGACAGTGAGTGATAATGAGGGTGACAGTGAGTGATAATGAGGGTGATAGTGAGTGATAATGAGGGTGATTGTGAGTGATAATGAGGGTGACAGTGAGTGATAATGAGGGTGACAGTGAGTGATAATGAGGGTGATTGTGAGTGATAATGAGGGTGACAGTGAGTGATAATGAGGGTGATTGTGAGTGATAATGAGGGTGACAGTGAGTGATAATGAGGGTGACAGTGAGTGATAATGAGGGTGATAGTGAGTGATAATGAGGGTGACAGTGAGTGATAATGAGGGTGATAGTGAGTGATAATGAGGGTGACAGTGAGTGATAATGAGGGTGATAGTGAGTGATAATGAGGGTGATTGTGAGTGATAATGAGGGTGATAGTGAGTGATAATGAGGGTGATTGTGAGTGATAATGAGGGTGATAGTGAGTGATAATGAGGGTGATAGTGAGTGATAATGAGGGTGATTGTGAGTGATAATGAGGGTGATAGTGAGTGATAATGAGGGTGATAGTGAGTGATAATGAAGGTGATTGTGAGTGATAATGAGGGTGATTGTGAGTGATAATGAGGGTGACAGTGAGTGATAATGAGGGTGATTGTGAGTGATAATGAGGGTGACAGTGAGTGATAATGAGGGTGACAGTGAGTGATAATGAGGGTGATAGTGAGTGATAATGAGGGTGACAGTGAGTGATAATGAGGGTGATAGTGAGTGATAATGAGGGTGACAGTGAGTGATAATGAGGGTGATAGTGAGTGATAATGAGGGTGATTGTGAGTGATAATGAGGGTGATAGTGAGTGATAATGAGGGTGATTGTGAGTGATAATGAGGGTGACAGTGAGTGATAATGAGGGTGATTGTGAGTGATAATGAGGGTGACAGTGAGTGATAATGAGGGTGACAGTGAGTGATAATGAGGGTGACAGTGAGTGATAATGAAGGTGATTGTGAGTGATAATGAAGATGATTGTGAGTGATAATGAGGGTGATTGTGAGTGATAATGAGGGTGACAGTGAGTGATAATGAGGGTGACAGTGAGTGATAATGAGGGTGATAGTGAGTGATAATGAGGGTGACAGTGAGTGATAATGAGGGTGACAGTGAGTGATAATGAGGGTGATAGTGAGTGATAATGAGGGTGATTGTGAGTGATAATGAGGGTGACAGTGAGTGATAATGAGGGTGATTGTGAGTGATAATGAGGGTGATTGTGAGTGATAATGAGGGTGACAGTGAGTGATAATGAGGGTGATAGTGAGTGATAATGAGGGTGACAGTGAGTGATAATGAGGGTGATTGTGAGTGATAATGAGGGTGACAGTGAGTGATAATGAGGGTGACAGTGAGTGATAATGAGGGTGATAGTGAGTGATAATGAGGGTGATTGTGAGTGATAATGAGGGTGATTGTGAGTGATAATGAGGGTGACAGTGAGTGATAATGAGGGTGATTGTGAGTGATAATGGAGGTGATAGTGAGTGATAATGAGGGTGACAGTGAGTGATAATGAGGGTGATTGTGAGTGATAATGAGGGTGATTGTGAGTGATAATGAGGGTGACAGTGAGTGATAATGAGGGTGACAGTGAGTGATAATGAGGGTGATTGTGAGTGATAATGAGGGTGATAGTGAGTGATAATGAGGGTGATTGTGAGTGATAATGAGGGTGACAGTGAGTGATAATGAGGGTGATTGTGAGTGATAATGAGGGTGATTGTGAGTGATAATGAGGGTGACAGTGAGTGATAATGAGGGTGACTGTGAGTGATAATGAGGGTGATTGTGAGTGATAATGAGGGTGATTGTGAGTGATAATGAGGGTGACAGTGAGTGATAATGAGGGTGACAGTGAGTGATAATGAGGGTGATTGTGAGTGATAATGAAGATGATTGTGAGTGATAATGAGGGTGATTGTGAGTGATAATGAGGGTGACAGTGAGTGATAATGAGGGTGACAGTGAGTGATAATGAGGGTGACAGTGAGTGATAATGAGGGTGATTGTGAGTGATAATGAGGGTGACAGTGAGTGATAATGAGGGTGACAGTGAGTGATAATGAAGGTGATTGTGAGTGATAATGAAGATGATTGTGAGTGATAATGAGGGTGACAGTGAGTGATAATGAAGGTGATTGTGAGTGATAATGAGGGTGATAGTGAGTGATAATGAGGGTGACAGTGAGTGATAATGAGGGTGATTGTGAGTGATAATGAGGGTGATTGTGAGTGATAATGAGGGTGACAGTGAGTGATAATGAGGGTGATAGTGAGTGATAATGAGGGTGATTGTGAGTGATAATGAGGGTGATTGTGAATGATAATGAGGGTGACAGTGAGTGATAATGAGGGTGATAGTGAGTGATAATGAGGGTGATTGTGAGTGATAATGAGGGTGATTGTGAGTGATAATGAGGGTGATTGTGAGTGATAATGAGGGTGATAGTGAGTGATAATGAGGGTGACAGTGAGTGATAATGAGGGTGATTGTGAGTGATAATGAGGGTGATTGTGAGTGATAATGAGGGTGACAGTGAGTGATAATGAGGGTGATTGTGAGTGATAATGAGGGTGACAGTGAGTGATAATGAGGGTGACAGTGAGTGATAATGAGGGTGATTGTGAGTGATAATGAAGGTGATTGTGAGTGAATGTGATAGTGAGTGATAATGAATGTGATAGTGAGTGATAATGACGGTGATAGTGAATGATAATAAGTGAGACTGAGTGATAATGAAGCTGATAATGAGGGCGATTGTGAGTGATAATGAGGGTGATTGTGAGTGATAATGAAGGTGATAGTGAGTGATAATGAAGGTGATTGTGAGTGATAATGAGGGTGATTGTGAGTGATAATGAGGGTGATGGTGAGTGATAATGAGGGTGATTGTGAGTGATAATGAGGGTGATTGTGAGTGATAATGAAGGTGATAGTGAGTGATAATGAAGGTGATAGTGAGTGATAATGAAGGTGATAGTGAGTGATAATGAGGGTGACAGTGAGTGATAATGAAGGTGATTGTGAGTGATAATGAGGGTGATTGTGAGTGATAATGAGGGTGACAGTGAGTGATAATGAGGGTGATTGTGAGTGATAATGAGGGTGATTGTGAGTGATAATGAGGGTGACAGTGAGTGATAATGAGGGTGACAGTGAGTGCTAATGAGGGTGATTGTGAGTGATAATGAATGTGATAGTGAGTGATAATGACGGTGATTGTGAGTGATAATGAGGGTGATAGTGAGTGATAATGAATGTGATAGTGAGTGATAATGAATGTGATAGTGAGTGATAATGACGGTGATAGTGAATGATAATAAGTGAGACTGAGTGATAATGAAGCTGATAATGAGGGTGATTGTGAGTGATAATGAAGGTGATAGCGAGTGATAATGAAGGTGATAGTGAGTGATAATGAAGGTGATTGTGAGTGATAATGGAGGGTGACAGTGAGTGATAATGAGGGTGATTGTGAGTGATAATGAGGGTGATTGTGAGTGATAATGAGGGTGATTGTGAGTGATAATGAGGGTGACAGTGAGTGATAATGAGGGTGATTGTGAGTGATAATGAAGGTGATAATGAGGGTGAGAGTGAGTGATAATGAGGGTGATTGTGAGTGATAATGAGGGAGATTGTGAGTGATAATGAAGGTGACAGTAAGTGATAATGAAGGTGATAGTGAGTGATAATGAGGGAGATTGTGAGTGATAATGAAGGTGACAGTAAGTGATAATGAAGGTGATAGTGAGTGATAATAAGTGAGACTGAGTGATAATGAAGCTGATAATGAGGGTGATTGTGAGTGATAATGAAGGTGATAGCGAGTGATAATGAAGGTGATAGTGAGTGATAATGAGGGTGATTGTGAGTGATAATGAGGGTGATTGTGAGTGATAATGAGGGTGACAGTGAGTGATAATGAGGGTGACAGTGAGTGATAATGAGCGTGACAGTGAGTGATAATGAGGGTGATTGTGAGTGATAATGAGGGTGACAGTGAGTGATAATGAGGGTGACAGTGAGTGATAATGAGGGTGATTGTGAGTGATAATGAGGGTGACAGTGAGTGATAATGAGGGTGACAGTGAGTGATAATGAGGGTGACAGTGAGTGATAATGAAGGTGATTGTGAGTGATAATGAGGGTGATAGTGAGTGATAATGAGGGTGACAGTGAGTGATAATGAGGGTGATTGTGAGTGATAATGAGGGTGACAGTGAGTGATAATGAGGGTGATTGTGAGTTATAATGAGGGTGATAGTGAGTGATAATGAAGGTGATTGTGAGTGATAATGAGGGAGATTGTGAGTGATAATGAGGGTGATAGTGAGTGATAATGAAGGTGATTGTGAGTGATAATGAAGGTGATAGTGAGTGATAATGAGGGTGATTGTGAGTGATAATGAGGGTGATAGTGAGTGATAATGAGGGTGACAGTGAGTGATAATGAGGGTGACAGTGAGTGATAATGAGGGTGATTGTGAGTGATAATGAGGGTGATTGTGAGTGATAATGAGGGTGACAGTGAGTGATAATGAGGGTGACAGTGAGTGATAATGAGCGTGACAGTGAGTGATAATGAGGGTGATAGTGAGTGATAATGAGGGTGACAGTGAGTGATAATGAGGGTGACAGTGAGTGATAATGAGGGTGATTGTGGGTGATAATGAGGGTGACAGTGAGTGATAATGAGGGTGACAGTGAGTGATAATGAGGGTGATTGTGAGTGATAATGAGGGTGACAGTGAGTGATAATGAGGGTGACAGTGAGTGATAATGAGGGTGATTGTGAGTGATAATGAGGGTGATAGTGAGTGATAATGAAGGTGATTGTGAGTGATAATGAGGGTGACAGTGAGTGATAATGAAGGTGATAGTGAGTGATAATGAGGGTGATTGTGAGTGATAATGAGGGTGATAGTGAGTGATAATGAGGGTGATAGTGAGTGATAATGAGGGTGACAGTGAGTGATAATGAGGGTGACAGTGAGTGATAATGAGGGTGATTGTGAGTGATAATGAGGGTGATTGTGAGTGATAATGAAGGTGATAGTGAGTGATAATGAGGGTGATAGTGAGTGATAATGAGGGTGATAGTGAGTGATAATGAAGATGATTGTGAGTGATAATGAGGGTGATTGTGAGTGATAATGAGGGTGACAGTGAGTGATAATGAGGGTGACAGTGAGTGATAATGAGGGTGATTGTGAGTGATAATGAGGGTGACAGTGAGTGATAATGAGGGTGACAGTGAGTGATAATGAGGGTGATTGTGAGTGATAATGAGGGTGACAGTGAGTGATAATGAGGGTGATTGTGAGTGATAATGAGGGTGATAGTGTGTGATAATGAGGGTGACAGTGAGTGATAATGAGGGTGACAGTGAGTGATAATGAGGGTGACAGTGAGTGATAATGAGGGTGATAGTGAGTGATAATGAGGGTGATTGTGAGTGATAATGAGGGTGACAGTGAGTGATAATGAGGGTGACAGTGAGTGATAATGAGGGTGACAGTGAGTGATAATGAGGGTGATTGTGAGTGATAATGAGGGTGACAGTGAGTGATAATGAGGGTGATTGTGAGTGATAATGAGGGTGACAGTGAGTGATAATGAGGGTGACAGTGAGTGATAATGAGGGTGATAGTGAGTGATAATGAGGGTGACAGTGAGTGATAATGAGGGTGATAGTGAGTGATAATGAGGGTGACAGTGAGTGATAATGAGGGTGATAGTGAGTGATAATGAGGGTGATTGTGAGTGATAATGAGGGTGACAGTGAGTGATAATGAGGGTGATTGTGAGTGATAATGAGGGTGACTGTGAGTGATAATGAGGGTGACAGTGAGTGATAATGAGGGTGATAGTGAGTGATAATGAGGGTGACAGTGAGTGATAATGAGGGTGATTGTGAGTGATAATGAGGGTGATTGTGAGTGATAATGAGGGTGACAGTGAGTGATAATGAGGGTGACAGTGAGTGATAATGAGGGTGATAGTGAGTGATAATGAGGGTGATTGTGAGTGATAATGAGGGTGATTGTGAGTGATAATGAGGGTGACAGTGAGTGATAATGAGGGTGATTGTGAGTGATAATGGAGGTGATAGTGAGTGATAATGAGGGTGACAGTGAGTGATAATGAGGGTGATTGTGAGTGATAATGAGGGTGATTGTGAGTGATAATGAGGGTGACAGTGAGTGATAATGAGGGTGACAGTGAGTGATAATGAGGGTGATTGTGAGTGATAATGAGGGTGATAGTGAGTGATAATGAGGGTGATTGTGAGTGATAATGAGGGTGACAGTGAGTGATAATGAGGGTGATTGTGAGTGATAATGAGGGTGATTGTGAGTGATAATGAGGGTGACAGTGAGTGATAATGAGGGTGACTGTGAGTGATAATGAGGGTGATTGTGAGTGATAATGAGGGTGATTGTGAGTGATAATGAGGGTGACAGTGAGTGATAATGAGGGTGACAGTGAGTGATAATGAGGGTGATTGTGAGTGATAATGAAGATGATTGTGAGTGATAATGAGGGTGATTGTGAGTGATAATGAGGGTGACAGTGAGTGATAATGAGGGTGACAGTGAGTGATAATGAGGGTGACAGTGAGTGATAATGAGGGTGATTGTGAGTGATAATGAGGGTGACAGTGAGTGATAATGAGGGTGACAGTGAGTGATAATGAAGGTGATTGTGAGTGATAATGAAGATGATTGTGAGTGATAATGAGGGTGACAGTGAGTGATAATGAAGGTGATTGTGAGTGATAATGAGGGTGATAGTGAGTGATAATGAGGGTGACAGTGAGTGATAATGAGGGTGATTGTGAGTGATAATGAGGCTGATTGTGAGTGATAATGAGGGTGACAGTGAGTGATAATGAGGGTGATAGTGAGTGATAATGAGGGTGATTGTGAGTGATAATGAGGGTGATTGTGAATGATAATGAGGGTGACAGTGAGTGATAATGAGGGTGATAGTGAGTGATAATGAGGGTGATTGTGAGTGATAATGAGGGTGATTGTGAGTGATAATGAGGGTGATTGTGAGTGATAATGAGGGTGATTGTGAGTGATAATGAGGGTGATAGTGAGTGATAATGAGGGTGACAGTGAGTGATAATGAGGGTGATTGTGAGTGATAATGAGGGTGATTGTGAGTGATAATGAGGGTGACAGTGAGTGATAATGAGGGTGACAGTGAGTGATAATGCCCATTAATTGACAACTTGCTGCTCCACAGCAAGAAACCGATCTTGACATCCTGGGCTTAGTTGGAAAATGTGACTTGTTTCCACTGGCATCAGGAGAAACCTCGCTGGAATTCACATTTGACTTTCTCAGATTTCTCACCAGAACCCACAACCTTCAGTGTCTGAATATCCTGAATGCCTCTTGCCCAAACTTATAGAATTTGCAGGGTGAATATGCTTGTGAGAATGATTGTGAATAATGACTAACCAATGGCACATTGTGCTCCTGAGATGCTGCTGGGCCTGCTGTGTTCATCCAGCCTCACATTTTATTATCTTGGAATCTCCAGCATCTGCAGTTCCCATTATCTCTGAACCAATGGCACATATTGTGCAAGCCAGGAAATTCTGACCCACTTAGTTTTGTTTCAATATGCAAATATTTTAATTCTTCCGTACATTTCATCAGCTTATAAGAGGATGTGTGTGTGAGGAGCTGTTATAAAGCTATATACTCATTCCATCAAATATAACTGCCAACACCCATCAGTGAAGACAAGAATTGATCAAAACTACTCTAATTGACTAAATCCAGTGAAAATCTCAATCTTTTACCTGTTTTAACTGAACAACAGATGATCGGAAAGATCTGAAACCTCTGTGTCAAATGTGAGTATAAACTATTGGCCTCTTTAAGATAATAAAATGTGAGGCTGGATGAACACAGCAGGCCAAGCAGCATCTCAGGAGCACAAAAGCTGACGTTTCGGGCCTAGACCCTTCATCAGACCTCTGATGAAGGGTCTAGGCCCGAAACGTCAGCTTTTGTGCTCCTGAGATGCTGCTTGGCCTGCTGTGTTCGTCCAGCCTCACATTTTATTATCTTGGAATCTCCAGCATCTGCAGTTCCCATTATCTCTGATACAATGGCACATATTGTGCAAGCCAGGAAATTCTGACCCACTTAGTTTTGTTTCAATATGCAAATATTTTAATTCTTCCGTACATTTCATCAGCTTATAAGAGGATGTGTGTGTGAGGAGCTGTTATAAAGCTATATACTCATTCCATCAAATATAACTGCCAACACCCATCAGTGAAGACAAGAATTGATCAAAACTACTCTAATTGACTAAATCCAGTGAAAATCTCAATCTTTTACCTGTTTTAACTGAACAACAGATGATCGGAAAGATCTGAAACCTCTGTGTCAAATGTGAGTATAAACTATTGGCCTCTTTAAGATAATAAAATGTGAGGCTGGATGAACACAGCAGGCCAAGCAGCATCTCAGGAGCACAAAAGCTGACGTTTCGGGCCTAGACCCTTCATCAGACCTCTGATGAAGGGTCTAGGCCCGAAACGTCAGCTTTTGTGCTCCTGAGATGCTGCTTGGCCTGCTGTGTTCATCCAGCCTCACATTTTATTATCTTGGAATCTCCAGCATCTGCAGTTCCCATTATCTCTGGCCTCTTTAAGAATTTGATTGTACAATTCCATCTATGTAATGCTTCTCAGGAATTAATGCAGAAACAGCAAGAAGGCTTTCTTAAGAGCAGTTCTTACAGCATTTCGGAAAATGCTCAATTGTTTAGCTACAGCACATCGATAAATCCTTAGATATTGTCTTCAGGGACCCCAGACTGAATTTCCCTGAGCTTTCTTAAGCAGCTGCCTGTCATTGAACTTACTGGGTGGTGCATTGTCACTTGTGAAATGGATGTAACTTCTGTTTTTAAATGAATCTTCTCATCTAACATCTGAGTTTATGGAGTTTGTGAGGTTGCTTGAAATCTCCTTAGCAAATAGGATTAAGGAGAGTCCCAGAGGCTGTTTTGATGTGTATTAAGAGGAAGGGGGTAGCTTGGGAAAGGATGAGTCCAGTTCAGGACAAAGGAGAGTGTGCGTGGAGTAGTTGAGATCCTTAATGAGAATTTTGATGCATAAATTTTAGCAAAGCTTTTGCTCAAGCCCGACATGGCAAACTGGTTGAAAAAGTTAAATCTCATGGAATCCAAGGGCGAGTTGGATCCAAATTGGCTCAACATCAGAAAACAAAGGCTTATCATTGTTATGGTAATAATTTTGTGGTTGTAAGACTGTTCTTAGTGGGGACACACAGGCTTAAATACATGTTCCTCTGCTGTTCCTGGTTTATATGAATGATTTAGAGTTAAAGTGGACGAGGGATATAAACGAGGGGCAGACAGGTGGGACTGGTTTAGCTTGGGATTATGTTCAGCATGGAATAGTTGGACTGAAGTGTCTGTTTCTGTGCTGTATGACTCTGTGGCATGATGAAAAACATTGCAAATTATATGAAAATTTGCCAAACAATTGATAGTGAGGGAGAATACAGAAAGGTAACAAAGGTCCAGTGTGGTTGAAAGAGAATGGTATACATAACTCGTTCAAAAGAAGTATGAAGAAATTTGTTTAGGAAGGATAAACAAGGAAATAAATGGCAGAATTCTGAGAAGTACAGGGGATCCTGAAGTGCTTGTCTATTGACCACTGAAAGTAGTGGGGTTGCTGGACCAGTGTTCAAAAAGGCACATGGAATATATTTCTTTGTTGAAAAGAGCTATATTTTGTTAAAACCTTTCATCTTGCATTGATCAAGGCAATTTGCAATACCAAAGTAAAAGGAATACAACATCTATATGGTCTGAAATGATAATGGAAATTAGTTGGTAAGTGGGCACCAATTTTTAGAAATATTGCCATTGTTATTGCATTAGTTGATTTCAACTGACAGCTAGCTACCAAGAGCAAAAACAAATTTGCTGGACAAGCTCAGCAGGTCGGGCAGCATCTGTGGAGGAGAAAACAAGGTTAATGTTTCGGCTCCGGTGACCCTTCCTCAGGACTCTTCTGAGGAAGGGGCACCAGACCTGAAACGTTAACTCTCTTTTCTCCTCCACAGATGCTGCCAGACCTGCTGATCTTCTCCAGCAACTTTGTTTTTGTTCCTGATTTACAGAGTCTGCAGTTCTTTTGGTTTTTAGCTAACTACCAAGCTTTGTTTAAATTTTAAATTAGGCAGGTTGATCTAAACCACTTAAGGAACTGCTCTGTGAATTGAACCAGAAAATGGCTGTCATCCAATTTGTTGAGTTTTTTTTAATTTATTCGTTTGGAGATGTGTGCATTGTTGACTGGGCCAGCATTTATTGCCTATCCCTAGTTGCCTTGGGGAGGTGTTGTGAGCTGCCTTCTTGAACTGCTGCAGCCTACCAGCTTTAAGTTGACCCACAGTGCCACTAGGGAGGGAATTCCAGGATTTTGACCCAGTGGCAGTGAAGGAATGGCAATATATTTCCAAGTCAGGATGGTGAGTGACTTAGAGGGAAACTTGGAGGTGGTGGTGTTCCCATATGTCTGCTGCCCTTGTCCTTCCAGATGGAAGTGATTGTGGGTTTGGAAGGTGCAGTTTGAGGATATTTTAAGAACGTCTGCAGTTCATCTTGTAGATAGTACACACTGCTGCTACTGAACGTCGGTGGCAGAAGGATTGGATGTTTGTGGATGTGGTGCCAATCAAACAGGCTGCTTTGTCCTGGACGGTGTCAAGCTTCTTGAGTGTTATTGAGGCTGCACTCATCCAGGCAAGTGGGTACTATTCCATTACAATCCTGACTTGTGCCTTGTAGATGGTGGACAGGCTTTGGGGAGTCAGGAGGTGTGTTATTCGCTGTAGTATTCCTAGCTTCTGACCTGCTTTTGCAGCCATTGTGTTTATCTGGTGTGTCCAGTTCAGTTTCTGCTTAATGATGATCCCCAGGATGTGGACAATGAGGAATTCGGTGATGGTAACACTATTGAATGCCAAGAGGCGGTGGTTAAATTGTCTCTTATTGGTGATGGTCAAAGCTTAGCATTTGTGTGGCAAGCCCGGATATTGTCTAGATCTAGTTGCATTTGAACATGATCTACTTGAGTATCTGAAGAGTCATGAATTTTGCTGAACATTGTACAATCATCAGCAAACATACCCACTTCTGACCTTATGATGGACGGAAGGTCGTGGATGAAGCAGCTGAAGATAGTTGGGCCTAGGACACTACCTTCAGGAACCCCTGCAGTGAAGTATTAGAGCTGAGTATTAACCTCCAACAACCACGACCATCTTCCTTTCTGTTAGATATGACTCTAACCAACGGAGAGCTTGCCTCCAGATTCCCGTTGATTTTAGTTTTGCCAGAGCTTTTTGATGCCACACTTGGTCAAATGTAGCCTTGATATCAAGGGCTGTCATTCTCACCTCACCTCTGGGGTTCAGCTTTTTTGTCTGTGTTTGGACCAAGGCTGTAATGAGGTCAGGGGCTGAGTGGTCCCGAGGGAAGGCAAATTGGGCACCACTGAGCAGGTTATTGCCGAGAAGGTGCTGCTGATAGTGCTGTTGATGACACTTGCCATCAATTTACTGTGATCAAGAGTAGACTGATGGGGACAGTAATTGGCCAGGTTGGATTTTTCCACCATTTTATATACAGGACATACTTGTGCAACTTTTCATAATTTCAGGTAGATACCAGTGATGTAACTGTATTGGCACAGCTTGGATAG
The DNA here is from genome assembly GCF_030684315.1 of Stegostoma tigrinum. Classification (NCBI taxonomy): domain Eukaryota; kingdom Metazoa; phylum Chordata; class Chondrichthyes; order Orectolobiformes; family Stegostomatidae; genus Stegostoma; species Stegostoma tigrinum. The sequence goes on from NC_081357.1 coordinate 122,058,216, forward strand.
GGCAGCAACAAGTTCCGGAGCACAAGACTTCAGTGCTATTGCTGGAATATTGTCAGAGCCCATAGCCTTCACAATATCCAGTGTCTCCAACTGTTTCTTGATATCACATGGACTGAATCAAATTGGTTGAAGACTGTATCAGTAAGGCTGGAGGCCCACTGGAGGAGGCCGAGATGGATCATCCACTCGGCACTTCCGGCTTAAGATTGTTGTGAAAGCTTAAGCATTATCTTTTGTTCTGATGTGCTAGGCTCTTCGATCATTGAGTATGTGGATGTCTGTGGAGCCTCCTTGTGAAGTTGCAACAGTTATACAGAGTGTACAGGTTATTTTAATCTGCACTAAAACAGGATCTGTATATCAGTATACGTAGCTTCCATTACATACAGGTGCTCCATTGTGAGAGCCTGACTGACAACCCTAAATTAGTCACCACCATCAGGTTTTAGCACAGGATTATTTAGCACATTGTATCCAATCACGGCATTAGATCTAATGTTGGACATGGAGAAACATGGTATTGATATGATCTGCCAGTGTTTGGAATGTATAGCCTATATACCTAGCATCACACAGGCACTAAAATTCATATATCACGTTACTCATTTGTTCAGTAAGGCGACTGTTTCTTTGGTTGACAGAGGCATCCTGTTAGTGGTGAACACCATAGTAGCACCATGAATTAGCTAGCTTCACCTGTCACTGAAACTTTTGAGATATTTTACCCTTTCAAGGTAATCTGAAGCAAATTACTGTGGGCAAGTTTCAGGATCAAATGTGATAGTCTTAGGCTTGTTCATGAATATATGATTTACAGGGAGAGAAAGTCTAATAGCCACTGCCCTGCTGGATGGCTTTGATGTGTTCTATTTCAGCATCAAACTTGCACAGTGAGCAAATGGTTCAGGCCTGTGTCTAAGATTGCTGATAAAGATATTTTTAACATAGAACATAAAACAATACAACACAGGAATGGGCCCTTCAGCCCACAAAGCTATGTCAAACATGACACTAAATGGAACTTATTCCTTCTGCAAGATTTTTGCACAGAGGGTGGTGGGTGCTGGAACTTGCTGCTGGGGGAGATAGTGGAAGTAGATACTATGGTTACTTTTAAAGGGCATCTTGACAAATATATGAATAAGATGGGAATAGAGGGATATGGTCTCTGGAAGGGGAGGAGATTTTAGGTGTTCGGGGAACTGCAGATGCTGGAGAATCTGAGATAACAAAGTGTAGAGCTGGGTGAACACAGCAGGCCAAGCAGCATCATAGAAGCAGGAAAGCTGACGTTTTGGGCCTAGGTCCTTCTTCAGAAAGGTGTGACAGGTTGTAGGTTTTAGGCTTTCTGTGTGACAGGCCTATTGGTGCAGCCTAGGAGGGCTGCAGGGCCTGTTCCTGTGCTGTAATTGTCTTTGTTCCTTTGTTCTTCAAAATGTTCTGGTGGCTGTAGTGATACTTAGTCCAAAGGAAGATGGTTGTGGCAGTTGGACATCAGTCATCTCAACTATAGGACATTTCTACATGGGTTCCCCAGGGTAGTGTCCTAGGCCCAACCATCTTGAACTGCTTCATTAATGACCTACACTCCATCGTAAGGTCAGAACTGGGGATGTGTGCTGATAATTGCACATTATACAGCACCATTCACAACACCTCACATGGTAACACGTATCTAGCATGCATGTCCATATGCAACAAGACCTAGACAAAATCCAGGTCTGGGCAGAGAAGTGACAAGTAATTGTGTTCCATCAAATTCCAGGCAATGACCACCTCAAATAAGAAGCAGCCCAACAATTGCTCTGTGATATTCTATAGCATTACCATCACTGAATCCCTGACGATCAATATTCTGGAGGTTCCCATTGGCTCGAAAATAAAGTGGATAAATCATATAAATACTATGGCTACAAGAGCAGATTAGAGGCTAAGATATCGTACTGAGTAAGTCACCCCTGGCTCCCCAGATCCTGTCCACAATCTACAACGCACAAGTCAGGAGGTGATAGAATCCTCTCTGCTTGTGTGGATGGGTACAGCTCCAAGAACACTCAGAAAGCTTGACACCACCTAGGAAAGCAGCCGCCTTGTTTGAAACTTCATTTATCACCTTCAACATTCACTCCCCTCACCACTGATGCACAGTAGCAACACTATCTGCATGATGCATTATAGAAATTTCCCAACTTCCAACACTGCCATCTTGAAAGACAAAGGGCAAAAGTCATTTGGGAACACCACCACTTGCAAATGCCCCTTCAGGCCACTCACCATCCTGATTTGGAAACATATTGCGGCTCCTTCACTATCATTGAATCAAAATCCTGGAATCCCCTCACGAACGGCATTACAGATGTGCCTATGCCAAGTACACTTCAGTAGTTCGGAGAAGCAACCGTGCCTCCCCTAGTTGTAGAATATCCATACTGTGGGGATTCTATGATTAGGGGTGGCATGATGGCTCAGTAGTTAGCACTGCCACCTCACAGCACCAGGGCCACAGGTTCGATTCCAGCCTTGGGCAACTGTCTGTGTGGACTATGCACATTTTCTCCATGTCTGCAAGGGTTTTCTTCAGGTGTACTGGTTTCCTCTCACAGTCCAAAGATATGCAAGCTAGGTGGATTGGCCATGCTAAATTGCCCATAGCACCTAGGGATGTTTGCGATAGGCATGGGGAATCAGGGGTAAGATAATGGGTCCGGGTGGGATGCACGTCAGAGGGGCGGTGTGGACTTGTTGGGCCAAATGACCTGTTTCCACAGTGTAGAGATTCTATGAAGGCAACTCAGCACCACTTTCTCAAGGCCAATTTGGGATGGGTAATTCACACTGACCCAGCCAGCGATTCCCCACCTCTCCTGAATGGGTAAAGGAGGTAATTGTCGTCACAGGATTATTTTGCTTTGTTTTCCTGTGTACCATATTGTACTTGTACATTCAAATTCTCCCGCATCTTTTCTTGCTCCAACTTGGAATTATTATGCAAAGTGTTTATCACATTTTGGGGATTACTGTCATTTGGAAACTTGACCTAACCAGTTACATTGGCATAACGGCAATAATAGAAGTACAGAAGCAGTGTGATCTGTGATAAATAGCTCACCTCCTTTCTTGGTTCAAGTGACAATTAAGTCCACTGGAATACCTGCTAATTGTATGGATGGGTGAAGCTGCAATAGCAATTGAGAACTTTGACAATATCCATATGGAGTAGGTGACAGCACCTCAACATTGTGGTTGTAGTGTCTAGGGTCTCTATATGATTCTCTTCAACATGTTGACAAGTGGCATCCCCTCCTCCATAACCTGGGAAGAACAAATGCAGACGTGTGGTTGAAATGCCATCAACTCCAAGTCACACATCACTGGGTGTAGTTTGTCATCATTGGGGAATATTCCAGCATCCCCATCTGGGAGAAGCACTACTGGACGGAAGTACAGTTGTTCCATGAGAAGGCCGCCATTTCAGGATAACTAAGGAGTTAGCGTTGCTGGCACTGAGGAAAAATAAAATTATTCAATAAATAAAAGACATTGGAAGGAAATTAATAAGGACAGGAGTCGGATGTGTTACTTTTCTGTCATATTGACTCCCCCACAAAGCAACGAGTAAGGGCAACTGTTTCAAGATCACCACAGTTTTGTCAATTTCTGCAAAAGCATCTATAATTCAACAGGACAAGAAGGTTCAGCTTCAGCTTCAATTCAGCTTCTGCCTTTGCCTTTTCCACTTTTAACATAGGAATGACCTGCAATGTGTTGTGCACATGTTAATGTAACCAATGCCTAATCAATAAGCATTGTCAGAAATATTGCCACTTTTTCCACTGAGCAAGAACCAGAGCACATTATGACTGTCATTGGCAACACCTTACTCTCGTCTCTAACTCCCACCTCCTTCAGGCAACGTGTCCATATAATGTTCACTTCCTCTATGGAGGTGTACATTGCCTGCTTTCAGCATAGGTAATGAAGCAGATGTGTTCTAATGTTATCCTCAGGGTAGGCAGCTCCAGATGACTGCACATGCGAATCCCTCTTTATGCCTATTTCTCACAGGAGCACATTGCATCAATGCCATGGAAAGCAAATTTCATCTACCACCCCTGCACTGTCTCACAAATCCCATTTCAAGTCTCTCCATCCATTTGCCATCCATGTTATTTTTGTAGTGCTTTTGTTTTCTGCCCTGAACGTCTGATGGAAAAATTGAAAAGCTTGACCCGACTCACCTCTACATGATTGCATCATGTTAAAGGACTTTCTTTCCAGCCACCTTTGTGTCCTAGAATATTTGATTTTTTTTGTCCTTTCGGGTCTGATCCAGTTTGAAGCTTATCATGCATAACAAATAAGAACTGAATCCAGTTATGTCAACCCTTCTTGATACACACAAGCTGTCTGAATTTTACATTTGTCGCCAGCAAGATTGCTCCTGCCCCAGTTGCTTCATTTCAGACCCTGTGTACCTCCGAGGTATAATGTCACCACTTTCTAGCCCGGTGTTTCACTTCTGTCCAACTGCTCATTGCTTCATTGACTCAGACAATGTGGGACATTAGCTAGTGTAAAGTAAGACAATAGTCGTTTTGTCACCCGACCTTTACAGTAACATCGTCCAACACGCAGCTAAATCTACTTCATTAACCCAGAGCTAGATAACTGTTTTCACTGTTTCTCTTTATTTCAGATAAAGAGCAAAACCATGGCCAGGATGTTCTTTGTGACTGTGCTTTACTGCCTTTTGCTGCCCCTTTTCCAGTCAAAGATTGAGGAGAGTCAGTATTGCTCAACACAGGGGTCAATGGTAAGACATCACTTTTTAACATATGTCTTCCAGATGTTAACAGTTCTAATATACATGATGTTACGGCCTGTACATTATTACCCTCAGTCAAACGCCACCTTCCAAATGGTGTTCCAAAAAGTAACAGAAGAGAAATGGGCTAGAGACCTGGGATCCATCCTTTGCTCCCATTCACACATGGTGAGCTCGATTGGGAAGGTGAATTGAGCCCCCATTCTGAAGAACATAACTTGTTTACAGATAAATGCACAGATATTTCATTTAATCGTATCTTCCACGCCATTAAAGACAGCTCTGCTTTTTAACACAAAGCCCCCTTCCCGCAAAGGCTCATCAACATCAGCGGAAGAAAAATAGCAAAATAACGATCCGGATTTTCCAAAGGCCAGACAGATTTTTTTTCTCTGCAGCATAGGCTGGAGTTGTGCATTTAGGCCCAGTGGAATCCCTGATGTCTCAGACTCCGAGGAAACTCTTCAGGAAATTGCAGATTCCAATGGGCCGCTCCCCTGCACCTTGAAGGGTCTGAAAGTATCTTTTCAAATTGGAGACTCTGGAGGTTCCACTGCTGTTAAGTAAATAGTTACACAGGAAAATTAAACACCTGGTCTAACTTCGTGGTAGCTTTCCCTTGACTAACCTATCCCCACCCTAACTCCCCACCTACACTCACCTTTACTGGCTCCATCCCCGCCTCTTTGACCTGTCTGTGTCCTCTCCACCTATTCTCTCCTCTATCCATCTTCTATCCACATCCCCCACTCTCCCTATTTATTTCAGAACCCCCTTCCCCTCCCCCATTTCTAAACAAGGGTTCAGATCCAAAACGTCAGCTTTCCTGCTCCTCTGATGCTACTTGGCCTGCTGTGTTCATCCAGCTTTACACCTTGTTATCTAGCTTTTAAAATGACTCTTCCCCACAACCCGCTTCCCCTCTTACTACAGGGACGTCTAATTATACATTCTCCAAACCCTTTAGACTACCCCCATATCCCGACACTTACCCAAAACTGCTCCTTACCCAGGGCCCAAAAACACATCTCTCCACACAATCTGAAGAAGGGTCCCAACCTGAACCATCAAACTTTCCTGCTCCTCTGATGCTGCCTGGCCTGCTGTGTTCATCCAGCTCCACGCTGTGTTATCTCAGACTCCAACATCAGCAGTTCTTACTATCTCCATACAATCTGGAAGTTGCCCCTCCGCACAGATGAATACTTCATGGTTGTTCATGGCACTCCTCTATAACTCCAGTTCCTGACAAACTCGTCTCACCACAGGACCCGATGTGAACACCCCACAGCACCCCTCCCCCATCTTCCCTGGGTAATGATATCTACGCTGTTCCTCTCTATCCTTTCCCCTCAAACGCCAGCAATTCCCAATGTTACCAGGACTAGAGGGCTTGAGTTATAAGGAAAAGTTGGATCGTCTGAGGCTTTTTTCACTGGAGCAGAGGTAGTTGACAGGGTGTCCTTATCGAGGTTTATAAAATCATGACACGCATAGATAAATGAAAAGCTAATGCCTTTTCCCTAGGGGTGGGGAGTTCAAAACTAGCGGGTATATTTTTATGGTGAGAAGAGGAAGATTTAAAAGCCACCTGAGGGGCAATTTTTTCACACAAAGCTTGGTCCTTATATGGGATGAGCTGCCTGAGGAAGTGGTAGACGCAGGTACAGTTACATTTAAAAGACATTTGGAGATGTACATGAATGGGTAAGTTTTACATGGATACCGGCCAAATGCTGGCAAGTGGGACTAGTTTAGTTTGGCAACTTGGTCAGCATGGATGACTCGGACCAAAGGATCTGTTTCTATGTTGTATGACTCTATGATTCTATAACTCACTCCCCTGCCACTGGATCCAAACCCTCCCCAACCTCCTTAACCCCAGGATCAACATCCTCTTCCTCCCCTGGACCTAACAACCCCTTTTCCACCAAGAACATGCCACACCCTCTCCCTGTCTCTCTACCCTTGCACTTAGACCTGACAAACACTGCCCCCTTTTGCCAGGTATGATACCGTCCCCTCCTGCTGCCCACCTGGCTTAACTTACCTGAACCCCTTACTAGCTTGCACCCAGACACCCTATCATCTACTATCCTACTGACTTGTTACCCTACATGCCTGGCACCCTGACACTTAGCAACATGGCACCCTAACACTATATCCACCTAGCAACCTAACCACATAGCACCCTTGCCCACATGGCAGGCTACTAGCTGGTATCCAAAGTGCATACTTGCCTAACATGTATATCCTTTCACGGAGCATTTAAATCATAGAATATCAGAGCTGCTACCAAAAAAGAAAGGAGCATAGTATGACTGTTCTGACCATCTGATACAACATTAGATTTAAGGTGCGCTCCATGTTACTAAAGGAGCCAAGATCAGAATTTCCTGCCAGAGTTGCAGAGGTCTGCCTTCTTGGAAAAACTTGGAGCACAGTGCCAATCTGATTTGTTTGCTGCTCATTGGAAAAACTACCCAGTGTTATTCTCTTTCATTAACATGTTTCTAATTCAACAGAAGCTCCTTTACCATAATGCCCCCCGGCTTTGTCCTTAGCTTTCCATAAAAAAAACTTCCGTAAAATACAACTCCCACCATGTGCCACTGAGTTTCAAGAAACCTAAAGTTCAGGCACAAATAGTTTCATACGTGGAGCTACAGCACAGATATAACAGAATAACCAATCGTAAATCATTATTTGTCTATCTTGCAGGCCTCTGTTTATTCACCTGTGAGTTCAACAAATGGTAAGAAATAAAACACAGTACTAATTTCATGATGCCTAGTGACTAAGGGTTTTTTTTGGTTAATTTCCATTGCCAGCTAATAATCTACAAAAAGTGCAGTATTGGATGAAGCAAAAGGATTTGGCTCACTAAATGCAGTAAAAATTCCAAACAAGCGTATTTTTCTTCTGTTTACATGTTCCATGCTTCTTATAAATAAATGATAAAATAAATGCACCAAAGATGTTTTCAAATTAGTAATTCCAATAAGAAAGAATTTGAATTTTCAACTGATGAAGTTGCTTCATGAATACCTCACTAGAGAAACTGCTTTTGCATCTCTCACACGCGCTACAGATAGGCCCTGAATTGAAGCTCACACCCAACGAGTGAAATCCGATAGTGTTGACATCAACTCATAATTGGCTTCAAAATGAAAGAAAATAGATTGGGAAATGAAATGTGCTGCCAATTCACAATGAACAATTTTGTGTTACTTCAGAGGAGGAACTTCATATCCATTTTCTTTGCATAATATTCACAATGAGTGTCTCATTCTTTCTTTCCTTTCATGCTTTCGATAATCGATATGCAGAGGGATTTTTTCATGCAGATTTGAATTTGGAAAAGAGTCTGTTTGAGACTGTTGCTGCATATGTGGAAAGAATAGTTCTCCCTATTTTTGTTGCTATTCCCGGAACAGACACTAATATCATTATAAGGAAACTCAACATCATAAAGGGTAAGTTATATTGAATGCAGTATGCAGATGTTAATACCTTACATAAGATTGTTAACTGTGCTTTGGAGATGAATTTAACCTCAATTAGGCAGACAGTGAAAACCCATTTAGATTAATTACCCACTATTGTAATTTACAATAATACCTGCTCATTTGAGCAGGTGGCCAGGACAATTAGTGGGATCATTTTTCATAACTGCATTTTGCCTAGCGAGATAAGCAAAATCTGACTGTTTAACACAGTGAAATGATTGTGCAATGAAATGAGTTTGATTTACATATACTATTTTTTTAAGAAACCTTTGGACTTAAAACTAGTGACACATGGGTGTTAGTTATTTTTGTGAAGAGTACTAAAAATCAAGGCCAGAGAGTCCTTTCTTGATCAGTGACCTAATATCATGTATGCCTGAGAACAAGTGATTGCAAACCTCTGGAGAATTAATGGAAGTGCCAGCCCCCTAATCCTAGCTTCATAGCCCCATCCTTGCTAGGGCTAATCCACATAGCCTACACCTCCTTGGGCACAATGGGTACTTTAGCTTGGCCAATCCACCTAACTTGCACATCTTTGGACTGTGGGAGGAAACCAGAGCACCCGGTGGACAGCCACGCAGACACTGGGAGAATGTGCAAACTTCACACAGACAGCCACCTGAGGCTGAAATCAAACCTGGGTCCTGGTGCTCTGAGGCAGCAGTGCTAACCACGGAGCCATCATGTTGCCCCTGGGTATGCCATCATTTATTGCCCCTCCTTAAATATTTGAACCGAGTGCTTGCTAGGCCATTTCTAAAGATAAGTAAAGGTCAACCACATTGCTGTGGATCTGAAATCACATGTAGGCCAGACCAGATAAGCACGGCAGATTTCCTTCCCTAGAGGATGTTGGCAAAACCAGATGGCTTTTTATGACAATCATTATATGGTACCCATTAGATTCATCTTTAGCTCCAGGTTTAGAATTTCACCAGGTGCCATGGTGGAATTCCAAGGCATGTTCCCAGCACATCAGTATAGGATTATGGATTGCTAGTGCAGGGACACTAACACAATGCTACTGCCTTTCCAGTGAGGAGACCCTCAAGTTCTCTAGGCACATCTCAGGATATCTGAAGCAAACTTCCAAAATTTGCCACCAACAGCCGTATTTAAGTTGAACGTTTTTGAAGTGGAAACCTTTCACGATGATGGACTCTATAGGTGTGTGATCAATGTGGGTTCAGTTGATAGTGCCCTGCACCAGGAGGAAGACAGCGATGGTGGACAATCCCATTGCTTGGACTGCTTGACTTTCCTCATTGTGGGGGAAGGATGTAAACAGTTGTGACCTGGTGAAAATAACATCCATTGCACCCTGGAAGTGTACGTCATTTGACTATTGGATCATGTCACAAAGACTTCCAATTGCTCCTTGAAATAAGTCACTAACATAAAAATTCAGGGCAGCTCTGACCTTGACAAAGGGATGATGTCACCATCTAGTCCCACTGAGCACAGGTCTGCACCAGTAAATGGTAGAATATGGTGATAATGGAGTGGGACATCATTAATTGGTACCTGTAATGTCATTCAAGCCATTGCAACAAAATGCCAGCAAAGCCTGTAGAAGCAGGGTCTCATCATTATTCTCCAAGTCCTTGATGGACCTTCACCTGACGCTTTACTGTCTGCAGGATACATGCCAGCAGCAGAGACATAGAGATGCACAGCCATTGGAAGTTATTGTTCTTTCTGGGCTTGCTGGTGGATTTTTTATTGCTGTCTTCTTCTTCGCTGTCTTCCAATTTGAAGCAAAACCACAAGAACTTTGCAATGTCCCTGTCAGAAGTAGATAATCTGTGGGGAAGTTCAGAATAAGTCAATTCTATTAAAGAAACTCATGAGTCCTCACATCCATGACAATGACGCCTCATGTTATGCCCTCACCCTGTGGATTGGAAGCTTCCCAAGGAGGTCATTGTCATGTCTCTGTTAGAAACATTGATGTATGTCACCTAAACAAAATATATATTGCACAACTAAAGTGGTCATGCTGCATTGGGGGTGTAGAATCCTGCCAGTGAGCCAATGTGATAGCACACTCCAGAAAAGAAGAGACTCTCTTCTATAGTGATTGTAATGATGTCAGCCAGCTGGTCCTCATAGAATATGAGTTCCCTGATTGGGGCTATTAATCTGGCTAACAGATAAAAAAGGGAGTGTCAGTGGCACTGACAGTCTGAAGAGACACTAGAGACAAGGACTGTTCATGTTGAAATAAAAGGTGAATTGGTAATGGGATATTGGCTTCTGTGAAGTTACCTCACCTTCCATAGTTACAGTTAAGCATGTCAATGGGGCAGCTGGAAAGATTTGTCTCCTACTCCTAACTGTGGAATGTGTTTCTGATATCTGAAGCTTATATTCACTTAACAACCTGTTCAGGGGCATTGTTGCAGCTGCTGGAGCAAGACAGACTTGAACCAGGGAAGTTATAGCCCAGCTTGGGCACTACCACTGCACCATTACAGTCCCCTAGAACATGCTTTTAAGCATCTTATTATATGGTCTTGGCTGACAAGACAAGGTGTCAATTAACACACGTAATGAAATGCTAATTTATAATGTCCTAATTAATCCAGTTTCTGGAATAATGGCTGATTAATTGCTGCAGAGAGACCAGCTGGCTTACTCCCTATCAACATTATTCTGGCTGTTGAGCAAGATGAGAAAGTTACTGTTCGGATTAATTGATCATTACCATATCAAATCAGTAGAGCCCCGAAAAGCACGAAAGGTGAACAATCCTGAAAATTTTCAAAATATGGAAAGAATATAGAATAGAATTCTTCTCTCCCTGGTGTGCTGTGAGCACTGACTTAAAGACAACCAATCTTTGTGAGGGATACATTGTTTTTTAGCGTAAAAGGCCTCATATGTTCAGTTCAGTCTTTGTGCCTTGAATATTTTTTAACATAGAGGGAGAGGCAAGCAGCTTGTCATGTTCGAGTGTTCTGAACTGTCAAGAGAGTGAACATATCACTGTGTGGTACCGTGCCACATTGACATCACCCCTGGAGCATGTGCCAGCAGTTTAGATAACAAACACTCCAACACAGTCAGTCAAAAAGATTGATCTGAGACCAGTCCAGGGAGTAGAGCATGGTTAGTCAGGTGCTCAGTCATACCAGAAGCTATAGGTCTGGCCTCTTGCTGTCAGTGGACTGGGCCATGATCCATCCTGCAGCTTAAGTGCAGCCATTCGATGGATGGCATGCAGTTAGTGGGGTGGGAGAAGGTGGTGTAGGGAAATAGGTTCGGGGATTGGTTGTGGTACAAAGTCAGCCCTGAAGGTTTGGGGCTTATCAATGGGCTGTTCAATGATTCCGGCAGAGTTGGGACTAGCTGGTGGAGGTAGAGAGGCCATGCCTCGCTCCTATGTTTGAAGCCCAACCACTTCAGATGCTACAAACCTGTGTGGCTCATTCTCCCCATAGATTCCCACTGACTCCACGCTGTTGCCCTGGCCAAGGTCCCTTATGCCCTTTTTGCTTTGCTACAGACACTGAGAAATTTTGTCTGTAGATACGGTGCGTGTCCATACACATGTTCAGTAGACACTAAATGTGCTGGACACAACCTGTCCTTAAAAAACAGGCAGACACATGCATGTTGAAACCAGAGTGGTACGGACGGCATTGGTGGATTTCTCTATCCTTCACTTCAGCTTATTGACTGTATCTGAAATACCTGCCTGCTGTTGCTTTGCCTGTGTGTAGAATTTCACAAAGTCATTGAAGGTCATAAAGATCATCTTCTGCCTGGGCTGTCCAGGTGCCTGGCCTTTGGCAGTTCTCCATGTGTCAGTAATCTGGACTTTTCTCCCTTGACAGGGCAGGTCAGTGATGTGCTCACTGGATTGTGCTCACATGACTAACCCAGCTGGAGACCTAGCTTTTACCAAAGTAAAAGCCTCCGAACTAGTGGAGAGTGCAGCTAAAAGTCTTGCCAGAGCATCTTATGAGGGTTGAGTGGCTTCCTCCTCAGAGTTGGAGATGGAGTTAAGGGTCTGCAGCCTCCTTCTATTGGTTTGCTGGATACTACTGTTGCTTGCATTAGAGAGGGAGCAAATTAGTTTTCAAAGATGTTTAATTGTTATCCATTAACAACACCTAATCCTTATACAAATAGTTACTCTTTTCTTCAGATAATGTAAGAAACTTCTTGCATGGAATGAACAGCCTAATGTTCACTACTCTTCCACTGTTCGAGGACCTCTAACTTGCTTATGTGTCAATTTTCCTTGCAATGAGACAAAGGGATGGATTGAATGCGATGGAAGTGGATTGAACAGCAGTTAGCGGTGATGCAGAGGCAGGAGATGTGGTGAGTTGTTCCCAGTGAGGGGATAGGGAACACGAAAGAAAGGAAGGGTTACTAGTTTAGGAGTGCGAGGTGAGTGGGTGCCATTGAATTGATATGATATATGAATTAGGAAGAGCTCTAGTCCATGAACCTTGGAGAGAAGCATCTTCAGTGGCAGAGTTAGAGGGAGAGGCAGACCTTTGAGTGTGACGCTACAGAAAGAGAGAAGATGGAAGCAGTTAGCTTTGCACAGCTAAATCATTGAACTTATTCCTGTACTATTGGGTATCTCTCCTCACTCAGGTAACAGCACTGATCCAGGCTACTCTGTAGGTCTAGGCTGGCTTGGTCTGGTGGGGTAGACTCCTATCAATGATCTGCAGGACTACCTCCTCTCCACCATCACATCCACCAACATCACCAACACCTTGTGGTCCAGAAAGATTTATAACCCTCTGTGCTGTAATGATCGGGCAGGACTGTGTGAAAGGCAGTTCCTCGTTTGTAGCATCTGAAGTGGTTGGGCTTCAAACATAGGAGCGAGGCATGAACACCAGACAATCTGGCAGTTGGGGGTGTTTCCAATTCTCCTACTGTGCAATTCCATGAGAAGTGGTAGCTTGCAAAATTAATGAGATGGAGAACAGATGATTTAAAGAGAAAGACAAAATATGGGCCATGAATCACATGAGAAAAACACTTTAGCTGAAAATGGAACATTTCACCTGTAATTTGGACATTACTAAGTCAGCACCTTAATCTATAAAAATAGGATTGCTGAAAATTGCCTATAGTTTTTCAAGATTAATCATTACATAAGTTGCTTCTAAAAGTACAGTATGTTCATTCAGTGGCATGCTGTATTAATACACTAGGAATGACAACGTATCTCACACATTATCCCATAAATGTTTTCTTGCTGCAGCTGAGGTAATTTTAAAAACAATTTTAGAGCATTCTGCTCTGAAGAAGGGCCACTGGAGTCAAAACATTAATTCTACGTTCTCCCCACAGATGCTGCCAGACCTGTTGAGCTTTTCCAGCAATTTCTGTTTTTGTTTCTGATTCACAGCATCCGCAGTTCTTTGGATTTTTGGCTCAGGTTATTTCAGGTTGTGCCAAATGAAGGTAAATCCCTTTACCTTCATAATAAAGTAAATGTCTTGAGAAAGCAGAGTTATGTGTTGGAGGAGTTAGTATGGAGATATGTTTAAGGGTGTGAATTTAAACTGAACTGAAAAATTTCATCCAAAACAGGCTGAATAGATGACCTCATTATGAATAAAAACCAAGATTACTGTGAATGCTGTAAATTAGAAATAGGATGGGGGTTGCTGGAGGGGCTCGGTGGGTCTGGCAGCATCAGTGGGGAGAGGTCAGGGTTGACACTTCAGGTCTGATGACGTATCATCAGAACTGAGAGTTGCCAATGTTGGCTCTGGTTTCTCTTCGCAATGCTACAAGGCCTGCTGTCCTTTTCCAGCAACTTTTATTTTTGTACCTCATTATGAATGTTTGGCTGATCTCCAAGAATGGATAATGAACTTGGATCTCAGCAAGCAATGTTTGTACAGGGGCAGAAGTTACTGAAAACTTTGGCAGTACTATTGCTTTATATGAACATGCTATTTGTTTGAAGAATTTTTTTCACTGTTTTACATAACATGAAGAGGTCTGATATGGGTGAAAGCTTCTGATATTAATAATTTGAATGCCTATGACTAACAGATTTCTGAGAAGGTTAAAGAATGGTAATGTCTTTTTTGTTTTGGCTCCCCACCAAGTCAAGGGCTATGTCATGCCAGGACTCTTATGAAATACTGTAAACCATCTCTACCCAATAGAATGGAACGGTTTCTATCAAAATTCCAGGGAGGTTTCAACTTCCCAACCCTTCAGAAGAGCTATGTGCATTCTGACACCCAACCCAAAGATTGTTGGGGAAATGTGGGCAGGAATCCCGGAATTGTACTCACCTGCTGTTTTTAAAGGACTCCCGACTTGACAAAACCTGGGCCCATGTTTTCAAGATATTAGCTGTAGCCTTTGGCTCATCAGTCCAGTAGTACTATCACTCCTCTGCTTTGTCACATTCCAAGAATACTATCTTACATCTTGCCCTTGCCAGAGATCTGCCAATATGAGCCATAGATGGTGAAGAAATAGAATAATTGAAATCTCAGGGATTTGGGGGCTGTTTTGGTCCATTATGCCTGCACTGGAGTGACTCCTTGACTGAAAATATATCTTCTGATCTCGGTCAGACTCCCCTTTTTCTGGTATTTCTCCATATTCTTCCTTTTTCAGCTCCCAACTAAATGATACATTCTTTTTGGACTCGAGTTCTTTGTGGTGAAACATTGCATGTTTCAACCACCGTTGTGTGAGAGTCTATCCAACCTGTGTTTTCCTGTCATTATCCTTGGTTACTGCCTTGCCATTATTGATGAACCAAGCACTATGTCCAATCAGCATTGCCATCTCTATGGCTCAAATGTTAGCACTGCTGCCTCACAGTGCCAAGGACCTGGGTTCAATTCCATCCTCTGTATGGAGTTTACACATTTTCCCTGTGTCTGTGTGGGTTAACTCTGGGTGCTCCCATAGTCCAAAGTTTGCAGGTTAGGTGGATTGGCTGTGTCAAATTGCCCATAGTATCCAGGGGTATGTAGGCTAGATGGAGTAGTTGTGGGAAATAAGTGTCATGGGATGGGTCTGGGTGAGCTGGTCCTCAGACGGTCAGTGTGGTCTCAATGGGCCGAATGGCCTGCTTCCACACTGTAGGGATCTTATGACTGGCATGCAATGGTGGAGTGGCGGGTTAGGTAAATATCTTGTTTTTTTGACCTGTGTGAACTTGGCATCAAAGTCAGCTCATATCAAAAAAGAAAAGTCATTCATCTCTTTTAGATGTAAAACTTTCACACAAAATGTAAATGAGCTGCTGCTTTCCTGGAAACAGTATAAAACCTCTGAAATTCAGTGTTACTAAATTGTCAGGATTATGCTAGGTCTACGTGCATATTTAATTTGCTACTAAATACATTTGCATTAAATTCCTGCCTGTCCGTTTTTAACTGTGGACATATGAAAAAGTGTCATGATTTATTTCAAACAGCAGATAGAATAAAACACCATGGCAACACAGGAGCTTGACTTGATTGCTGAGTGTCAACAAATGCAGGCGCTAGATCTCAAATGTCAAAAAAGGTTGCAATCCCAGCACAGGCATCTCTCCCCTTGATAGAAATTAGCAAAAACCTTGAACATATAGAAATTTAAAAAGGGGCCAAGTTTGGGACATAATTCACACAGGAGAGAAGCTTACTGTTGAACAGGGGTTGTCAGCCCCTTTTCATCGTTGTAACCACAAGAGTTCACACACCGAGGTAACAAGGTGTGAAGCTGGATGAACACAGCAGGCCAAGCAGCATCTTAGGAGCAGGAAAGCTGATGTTTCGGGCCTAGACCCTTCATCAGAAAATGAGTTCACACTCCAATCTGTTTGAAGTTTCTTTGACACTTTTAGGTATTTCATTCCATCAGCCCCAGGCAGGATTTCTGACAGCCACCAAATTGACACCTGCAGTTAGTTCATCTTTGTAGCAGCCCTCTTTGAAAAAGCACATTTTGGAATTAAGGGTTTAGAATGTCTCTCAAATGTTGGGGTTTAAACCAGTTATGAAAATATTTCTGATAGAATTTTAAATTGCCAAATCATGCTTTTTAATACCATTTCCAAAATGTTCACAATTTTGGTAACTGACTATTCATTATATTTGTTCAGAATGCAATTATTTGGACAACAATGCAAAATGCATCTGCTTTGATGAAGACATGCAGAACAATACAAAGTACAGTGTACCATCTTCAGAAATGCCCTGCGACACTAATTGTAGCCATCTGTATATGGATGGAATGAAATTCTGTCCAGAAAATGTGAAAATTCTAACGATGGAAGGTAATTCATTCTGTTCTTTGCACCGCGAAGAATAATTTTTGAAATTAAAAAAAAATGCTTTTAAATCTAGTTGCAACAGTGAAATTCAGCAAGTCTCAGATTTGGTTTGGTCTTCTCAATAAACATTAAACGATGTACTAGCTTATCATTTGCATACACTTGAAAATAATTTAGCGGTGGAAAAAATTAAGACGTCAAATAACTGGACAAAGGTATCTCTGATGTACTGTTGTAAACATCTTTACAGATAGAAAATATGGTAATTTGTGTCTAAAATTCCTCAATTCTGAAGTGCAACCGAACTGAAAGTCCAGGTTACAGAATTGTAACATCTACTTAGCATACTTTAAAAACTGCTTTTTTAAAAAAAATCTTTGATGGGATGTAGGTATCACTGGCTAGACCAGCATTTATTTCCCATCCTTAATTGCCCAGAGGGCAGCTAACAGACAACCACATTGCTGTAGGTCTGGAGTCACATGTAGACCAAACCAGGTAAGGTTAGCGTTCTCCTTCCCTAAAGGACATTAGTAAACCAGATGGGTTTTTCTGAAAGTTGGCCATCATTAGACTCTTAATTCCAGATTTTTATTGAATTCAAATTCTCCCATCTGCCATGGTAGGATTCAGACCCAGGACCCCAGAACATTACCTGGGTCTTTGGATTAACAGTCAGCAATAATACTACTAAACCATTGCCTCCCCTGAAATTGATTATTTTATTTGTTTAAAATGCAAACACTTAGGGCAGTAGATCAATGTGCAGTTAATCTCTCAACCAAAAAACAATGCTTCTTACAATGAGATAGTAGGAACTGCAGATGCTGGAGTCTGAGATTACAAGGTGTAGAGCTGGATGAACACAGCAGGTCAGGCAGCTTCAGAGGAGCAGGAAGGCTGACGTTTCGGGTCTGGACCCCTCTTCAGAAATGGAGCAAAGGAAGGGGAGTCTGAAATAAATAGAGAGGGGGGGAGGTGATGTTGGAAGGTGGGTAGAGGAGCAGATAGGTGGAAAGAAGACTGATAGGTCAAGAAGATGGGGATGAAGTCAGTAAAGGTGAGTGTAGGTAGGGAGTTGGGAGGGAAGTTGGTCAGTGAGGAGGGAGGGGCGGGTAGGTGGGAGAAAAGATGGACAGATCAAGAAGGCGGGGAAGAGCTGGTCTTGGGATGTGATTGGGGGAGGGGAGATTTTGAAGCTCGTAAAGTCCACATTGAGACCATTGGGCTGGAGGGTTCCCAAGTGAAGTATGAGGTGCTGTTCCTCCAGCTTTTTGGGTGACATCGTTTTGGCACTGGAGGAGGCCCAAGATGGACATGTCGTCCAAGGAGTGGGAGGGGGAGCTGAAGTGGTTTGCGACTGGAAGGGGCTGTTGTTTGTCACGAACCGAGCAAAGGGGCTCCACAAAGCTGTCTCCAATCCTCTGCTTGGTGTCCCCGATGTACAGGATACCTACTTAAAATGTTGCACTAAAGCACACTGGCATGTAAATCATATGGTCAATGCTGTTTGTGCCAGTGCTCTTGGAGCTGACCTCCCAGCTTCCACTGGCATTTGCTTACCCATATTTTTCTGCTGCCCACACCCTAGTTCATATCATCACCTGGCACCCCATGCTTGCTGATTACATTAGTTTCCTGCCTGTCAACACCTCCATTTTAAAATGTCCATCCTTGTCTTCAAACCCTTACATTGTCTCACACCCCACTTCCTGTCTTATTTGAGATCCTGACACTGCTCCAAATCTTGTCTCTTGTGCATTTCCCAATTTCAATCGCTGCTGTGGCTTCAGTTGGGCTTTAAGCTCTTCAAGTCCCTGATTAAACCTTTCTTTCTTCTTCTAATCTTTTGCTTAAAACCTATTGTTTGACTAAGCACTTGTATTCCAAACCTAATAACTTCTTATTTGGATTTCTGTCAAACTTGGGCTGATCATGCTCCAGCACTTTGGGGCATTTAAAGCAGTTCTATAAATGCATATTGTTGCCATTGTTCTTGGAATGGGTCTTAAAACCCATGTTAGAGTTAAAGCTTTTATTGTGTAGGCCATTGCAGAAAACTCTGCAAGCAAGTACCCCTCCTCACTAGCTGGCATTGTTGTGAGCCACTTGTGTTTGCTGCCATCCTGTCTGCATTGTGGTTTGCCAGCTTTATGGAACTCAGGCCTGATTTTTATGGGCCAGTACATTCTTGGTGTGAAGCTATCTCAGTGTACCCTTCTCCATAGATTGTCTCTGTCTCTCCTAAATGCCTATCTGATCACCAGTAGGTTCCCAATCTGAATACCTCACTTCATTGTCACCAACCTAGTAGATCACTGATATTCCCAATCTGAATGCCTCACTTCATAGTCACCAACCTAGTAGATCACTGATATTCCCAATCTGAATGCCTCACTTCATAGTCACCAACCTAGTAGATCACTGATATCCAGTTCCTAATAAAACCTCTTACAACTGCATGATTCCTGTCTGCTGATAAATTACTTTGAGGTGCGCATCAAGCCAATCTTTTATTAATTGATCTAATTGTTCATACATTAATTTAGGGGAGGCAATGGTCGAGTGGTTTTGTCACTAATGCCAGGAATATTCTGTGGAGCTGCGTTCGAATCCCACCATGGCAGATGGTGGAATTTGAATTGAATTTTTTTAAAAAAAATCTGTGATTAAGAGCCTCATGAAACCGTTGCAAATTGTCAGGAAAAACCCATCAAGCTCACTAATGTCTTTAAGGGAAGGAAGCTGCCATCCTTGCCTGGTCAGGCCTACATGTGACTCCAGACCCACAACAATATGATTGACTGTTACCTGCCTTCTGGGACTGGTAATAAATGCTGGCCTAGCCAGTGACACCCTCATCTCGTAAATGAATTAAATAAAAACCCAG
This sequence comes from Stegostoma tigrinum, assembly GCF_030684315.1. Taxonomy (NCBI): domain Eukaryota; kingdom Metazoa; phylum Chordata; class Chondrichthyes; order Orectolobiformes; family Stegostomatidae; genus Stegostoma; species Stegostoma tigrinum. The sequence continues at coordinate 122,077,712 of NC_081357.1, forward strand.
AGGTGGGAGATGGCGAAGGTGTCAGAAAGACTGAGACAAGAAGTCCATTCAGAGCAGCAGGAAACTACATTATTTATGGAAGGTCATTTTTACTCCTCCTAGCCTGACAAAAACAATTTGCAACTTTCAAATGCTGGGCTGCTCCAGATCTGTCAAGCATGCAGCTGATCGGTGAGTCATAACACACTGAAAAGCTAAAAGAGCCGTGCTATTTATTCCCAACACTGCTTCACCCATCAAACTGCTCGGCAGGTTCAAAACAGCATTGACTGACCACTGTTAAGGCCTCCAATACTTTGCTGCTTCTTCGATGGTGATTATACCCAGGGATAACTGGTCACTCAAACTTTGCCGTTTCTAACATTAAACTAGAAGCTCAAAAACAGTTTTGATGCTGTTTATTCATTTGCTTGAGCTTTGAGCTCAGTTTTAACCTGAATTTTTCTTTGTTCTTTAATAATTGGAGGAGTGTTCTGCTGACCAAGCAGCATCTATTGCCCAGAGGGCAGTTAACAGTCAACCACATTGCTATGGGTCTGGGGCCACATGCAGGCCAGATCAGGTAAGGATGGCAGCTTCCTTCCCTAAAGAACGTTAGTGAATCGGATGAGCTTTTCCCCCAACAATTCGCAACAGATTTATGGTCATCATTAGATTCTTAATTCCAGATATTTTATTGGATTCAAATTCCACTATCTGCCTTGGTGGGATTTGAACCAATGTCCTCAGAATGCTATCTGGGTCTGTGGATTAATAGTCCAATGATAATACCTCTAGGCCCCTGCCTTTAATTTATGTTAAACTTCTCAGTTTCAGTGATCAATGGCAATTATAAGTAGCAAAGAATAAACATTGATCAACAACATGTTTGCACATACAGTGCAGACTGTTTCACAACATGTCAATATACAAAACACGTCATCCAAGCCATTAATTATAGTATTTGGTCAGAGAGCAGATGTTTTTGGCGACAAAGAATTTCTAAATATATCATGAACAACAAGATGAGTATTTTCTACACACTATATTGATTTGTATTTTATCAAGGCTTTGGCATTGTGAACAACCTCAGAACAATGAGCTGTTTGGCTGATATTTAAACTAATCGCGGCAACTCCCATGTTGGTTTTATTTGAGGCTGCATTATTCAGACTAGAGTGAAGTTTGTGGCAATGAGGACGGTATGTTATGTGCTTCCATGCAAATATTTCTGAGAGAGAATGCAAAACATATTTAAAACTTTTTTCCTGATGGATAAACCACCTGAATATTCTGGCTACATGACCAGGTTAGAGACTGGAAACTCTGAGGTGACTAAGCTTCCTGCTGGTCCAAAAAGCCTGTGAGCCATCTTTAAGGGGCAATATTGTTGAATATGCTTCAATCACCTGGATGAGTGTGGCTCCAAGGAAACTCAAATTACCCAAAACAAAGCAACCCACTTTGACGGGCACCACGTCCATCGATCTAAACATTCAGCTCCTTCATCGCCAATCCACAGTGGTTCAAAGCTGGTGGAAAAAACCCTAGTAATTTCACGTCTATCATCCACCAGCCAACATTTTATATTGGCAAAGATGGAATTAAGCCCTTATATGTCCAATTAATGTGTTGTTAAAGACCTCAATATCCTAAAGGTAGGTAGACCAGTAGACATGTTAGTCATCTCTTAGAGGAGGTTGTTTGGAAGACACAGGGCTAATCGGCTTGGGGTGGGAGGAAGGGATGGGTGAGAGGAAGAACAGGTTAGGGAGGCAGAGACAGGTTGGACAGGTTTTGGGATGCAGTGGGTGTTGGGGAAGAGCTGGGCTGGTTGTGTGGTGCAGTGGGGGGAGGGGACGAACTGGGCTGGTTTTGGGATGGGGTGGGGGAAGGGGAGATTTTGAAGCTGCACATTAAGCAGAGGTTCACCTGCACATCTGCCAAGGTGGTATACTGCATCCACTGTACCCGGTGTGGCTTCCTCTACATTGGGGAAACAAAGCGGAGGCTTGGGAACCGCTTTGCAGAACACCTCCGCTCGGTTCACAATAAACAACTGCACCTCCCAGTTGCAAACCATTTCCACTCCCCCTCCCATTCTTTAGATGACATGTCCATCATGGGCCTCCTGCAGTGCCACAATGATGCCAACCGAAGGTTGCAGGAACAGCAACTCATATTCTGCTTGGGAGCCCTGCAGCCCAATGGTATCAATGTGGACTTCACCAGTTTCAAAATCTCCCCTTCCCCCACCCCATCCAAAAACCAGCCCAGTTTGCTCCCTCCCCCCACTGCACCACACAACCAGCCCAGCTCTTCCCCTCCACCCACTGCATCCCAAAACCTGTCCAACCTGTCTCTGCCTCCCTAACGTGTTCTTCCTCTCACCCATCCCTTCCTCCCACCCCAAGCCGCACCTTCATCTCCTACCTACTAACCTCATCCCACCTCCTTGACCTGTCCGTCTTCCCTGGACTGACCTATCCCCTCCCTATCTCCCTACCTATACGCTCCTCTCCACCTATCTTCTTTTCTCTCCATCTTCGGTCCGCCTCCCCCTCTCTCCCTATTTATTCCAGAACCCTCACCCCAACCCCCTCTCTGATGAAGGGTCTAGGTCCGAAACGTCAGCTTTTGTGCTCCTGAGATGCTGCTGGGCCTGCTGTGTTCATCCAGCCTCACATTTTATTGTCATGTGCGTTGTATAAGGCATTCGGCCCAATAAGCCCATTCCACTATTCAACATGATCATGACTGGTCCTCTAGCTCAACACCATCCCCTGTTCTCTTCCTATACCCTTTGACACCTTTAGGTCTAAACACACAGTCATAGAGTCATATAGATGTAAAGCACAGAAACAGACCCTTCAGTCCAACTTGTCCATGCTGACCAGATATGCTACATCAATCTCGCCCCATTTGCCAGCTATTGACCTATATCCCTCTAAACCCTCCTTGTTCATATACTCTTACAGATGCCTTTTAAATATTGTAATTGTACTAGCCTCCACTTCCTCTGTCAGCTCATTCCATATACACACCACCCTTTGCGTGAAAAAGTTGCCCAGTAGGGATCCTTTTTACACTTATCCCCTCTCACCTTAAATCTATGTATGCCATCTAGTTTTGGGCTCCCCTACCCCGGGGAAAAGACATTGACTATTCACCCTGTCCATGCCCCTCAGGATTTTATAAACCTTCATAATGTCACCTCTCCACCGCTCCAAGGAAAAAAATCCTCAGCCTATTCAGCCTCTCCCTATAACTCAAACCGTCCAACCCTGGCAACATATTTGTAAATCTTTTCTGAACGCTTTCAAGTTTCACAACAACTTTCCTACAGCAGATAGACCAGAACTGAATGCAGTATTCCAAAAGTGGCCGAACCAATGTCCTTTGGAGTTACAACATAATCTCCCAACTTCTATACTGAATGCAGTGACATCTATCTGTTTCTTTCATAAGTATGTTCAGGTACACAGTCACCTCAGTCTTCTGTGGCAGAGTGTTTCACAGGCTCACCACCCCCTGAGTGAAGAAGTTTCTGCCTAACTCATCAGCTTCTTGCATATTCTGAGAGCACGGCTCCTTGTTCTGGATTCCTCCCTGCTCTGCCAATCCTTTCCCACTGCCCCAGTCAGAAGAAACCTCATCCCTGCAACCACTCTATCCAACACTGTCAAAATTTCATATATTTCAATGAAATCCCTTACATTCTAAACTCCAGTGAATACAGGCCCCCTGGACCCAATCCCTCCTTATCCGGAAAACATATTTCCTGGCCGCCGTCCATTGAATATTCACGACACACTCTCTACGGAAGGTATAGTCCTTCTAAAGAAAGGAGATCAAAACTGTACTCAATACTCCAGAGTGGTCTCATCAACGCCATGTACAGCAGCAGTAAGATTTTTCCGCTCCTGTACACAAACCAACTTCAAATAAAGGCCACTGCATTATTTGCTTGAATGGCATAGATAAGGTGAATAGCAAAGGCCTTTTCCCTAGGGCAGCAGAGTTGAAAACTAGAGGCATATTTATAAGGTGAGAGGAAAATAATTTAAAAGGGACCATTTTCACTCAGGGGGTGGTTCGTGTGTTGAATAAACTGCCTGAGGAAGTGATAGATGCAGGTAAAGTTACAATATTTAGAAGACGTTTGGATAGGTACATGAATAGGAAAGGTTTAGAAGGATATGGGCTAAATGCAGGCAAGTGGGACGAGCTTAGTTTATAGGCATGGGCAAATTGGACCAAAGGGCTTGTTTTCATGCTGCATGGCTCTATGGTTCTAAATACTTGCTACACCTATGTGCTTGTTTTCAACGATTAGTACACAAGGACATTTAGGTCCTTTTGCACATTAACCTTTCCCAACCTATTGCCATTTAATTAATACTCTGTCACTCTGATTTTCCTACTCAAGTGGACAACTTCACTTATGCACATTATACTACATCTGCCATGCACTTGCCCACTCCCTTGTCTTATCTAAATCACCCACAGACCCCTGAAATTTTTCAAATGCTTAATGAAAATATTTAGAAAAAAAAGATGAATATGAAAAGAATAATTGGAGTGCATTTTCAGAGAATTCCACTCATGCCATGCGCCAAGTGGCATCCTGCAGTGCTAGCAAATTCCGTGGGAGTGAATTTCTGTTAGAGTTTTCCTGCTTAAGCACTGACCATAGGAACCTGGGAATAGTAATATAGGAATAGGAGTAGATCATTCAGAAATTCGAACCTAACTCACCAGTTAATTAGATGGTAGTTGCTTCATGTTTCAACTGCTATTACCTGCCTTAGTTTCATAACTGAATATTCTGACTGAACATAATGCTATCATAAATCTCCCCATTGTTGGACCTAAGTCAAATGAACTGCAACTGTTAAAAAAGTAATTTTCCACTGCTCTCTCAAGTATGTTAATGATGAGTAACATGTGCAACTGTGTCAGCAATGCTCAAATCCCATGAAAATAATAAAACAATGTGTCAGTATTGAAAATTTCAAAACCACAGGGTTTTTGATGAAGGAATTTTAGATTTCCACTACTTTGTATGAAGAATTGCTTCAGATCATCACTCCCAAATGGCTTATTTCTGATTTTAAGGTTATGACCCCTTGTTCAAAAATCTTCGCCACCTCAAAAACCCCGACAATTTTTTTTATTATTTGTGCTATTAAATCCTTTAGTGACGTTAGAGACACCATTTGGATCATGCCTTAATTCTCAATACTAAAGGCAATAGACTTCTGAAATTAAGAGTCTAATGATGACCATAAATCCATTGCCGATTGTTGGAAAAACCCATCTGGTTCACTAATGCCCTTTAGGGAAGGAAATTGCCATCCTTACAAGATCTGGCCTACATGTGACTCCAGACCCACAGCAATGTGGCTGACTCAACATTGCCCGCTGGGTAATTAGGGATGGACAATAAGTGCTGGCCTATCCAGCCATGTCCTTGTCCCACAAATGAATTTCTTTTAAAATAAAACTATGGCAAAAGGTAAAACGAAACCTCTTCTTTAAAAAAATGTACATGAAAATCATGGCTGATGAGCTGAACTGTGCTGGAGATTCACTCCACACTCCATTCCAAAGACTCCTCTCTCCTCCCCTTGCCCTTATGATTGCCTCCTTCAATTTACAGAAACTTAACTGAAGCGTTTTAAGAGAATTTCAATTACTTAGCCTTCTTCTAACCTTGGGTACTCTGATGGGAAAGCCTCAAGCAAACTCTGTACATACATACTTCACCACATTTCCATTTTATAGGTATGTAAATTCATGAGTGTGGACATTACAGGCAATACCAGCAGCTTTCGCCCATCCCTAGCTGCCAGGGTGGTGTAGGTGGTAGTAAGTGGCTTGCTAGGCCATTTCTGAGAGCAGTTAATAATCAAGCATACTGCTGCAACATCGGAGATCACTCATAGGCCAGATCAAGTAGGAACAGTGGATTTCTATCCCTAAAGGATATTTATGAACCCTATGGATTTTGACAACAGTCAATTGCTTGCAATGACCACCTTTACCAATACTCAATTTTTTTCCAGATTGTTCTAATGGATTGAACATCCTAGTTGTTATGGAGGGATAAATAGCTCAAGCATAGAATTATGAACCAAATAAAATAATAATTCTGTTTTACTCAAATGGTGGAATGGGGCCAAGGATTTGAGGCATGCAAATTCTGCCTGAATTCTGTTTGGCAACAAAAACAGTCATTTAAAAAATCTGATATTTGTCCTGTTGTTCCTTTGCAGTTAAGGCAACAGGTTCATTTAAACTCAGTGAAACTTCTGATGCTGAAGACCATAAGACAAATCTGACCACAATCGTATGTATTTCACAATATAATTTAGCTCTGGGAAATAAATATAACCAATTCCTATGCATATTGCTGACAAGTTATTGTGTACTGCCTAAATAGTTCATTCAGAAATTATAGTTTTACACGACTAATCTTGACAATTCTACCATTTTAATAGATACCTCAAATTTCTGATGGAGTCAATGGGTTAGAGTTAGTTGGTGCATAAAGAAAACAAAACTGATAAAATGAAAGATTATACAAGCTGAATTATTTGATAGCTCCACAGCCAGGCTGAATCCTGACAATCAGTAATGTCGTAAATATGCATAATGTCCAGTGTTAGAATGTTAATAGTGGAAGATTTCTTCTCCTTACAGTTGTTATTTCAAATATTTAAGTTGACTAATTTTGATAACTGTTACAATCTTTGTGATACCGATCTTTAGTTTAAAAGTTCATCCAAAATTCATAACTTCACGCGGCCCAGATGATTGAAGTCTTCCTTAAATGTAGTAATGATCAGTCATGGGAATAGTTTTACATTCCGAGTGAACAGCTTCAAAATGAGACTATATATCAAAACTTTGCTTTGCTTGGTTTTTATGAAAATGAAAGGCCCCAAGTTTTCAATACAACTTTTGTTGCATACATTTCCATTTCCTTGACATGACCTCAGCCTGAAACTAGACCTGCTCTTAGTGGGGTTTCTCAATGGCTGACAGCATTGCTCTGCCACATTTTATTTCCATTATTTTTTTCTTTTTCAAGAACAGGAACCCCCTTCCACCTTCTCACATCCTTCCTCGACACTGCCCCCCTAAACAGCCTAAAGTCCTCTCTACCTTAATCGAAGGCCCAGGTACTTCTCCTTATCTGCTTGATCCATCACAACCCCAACACTCCTACCTCCTACACCTCTCTCAACCACGCCGAAAGACCTTGGACATTCCTGTGTTCCAACACCCTGACTCCAGGAACACCTTGTCACCCAGCAGCGACCACACTCCCAGTGGCATCACTTTGACTGCATAGTTATGAGCTAAATGTGTTGGTGCATTGATGTGTGGCAAGACATGTGACCAAGTGAAAGCTAGAGGTCCTGCCTCCAGCCAATCAATGGTCACCGGATCAGTTTAATGGACTCAAGGCAGCCCTGACCAGTGGGGATGTATTCCTTTCAATGGTATAAGGCCTATCACTTTTCTACCCCCTTCAGTTGTGAAGAAGTCATATTTGACTCAAGATATTAATTCTGAGCTGGATATTACATGCCCACCAATAGGCAGTTTTCTATGCAAGGCTGTAATGTAATATAAGAGGTGCGGTAAACCCACCTCTTTCCCAATCACCCACATTAAACTACATCCAAAAATTGGCGGCCCACTCACCTTATGTAATTAAATAATTAATGGTCGATCGAGCTTATTTAAAGCTCAATATGGTTGGCAAGGGCAATGAGATGAGTGAGATTCACAACTTTTTATAAAGTACAAACAATGGTGGGACCAAGGTCTGGGGCAGCTGTTATTGGTGGTTGCCTCGTTCTCAATGAGCAAAGCTTGCAAAAAGTTCGGAGCGTTGCTACTTTCCTATTTGTCCATTCTTTAAAACACACACTCTCCCCAATCTGTTAAATCCCTTTTGTTGATGATACAAGGGAATAGAAAGATTTGAATTGCATTCCTGAAGGTAACTTTCATGTATTTTCACTGTTTGCAGCTTGCCAGCTCTTACAGCAACTTGGTTGGCTTCCGCTGTGTCAAAATACTTCAGATTCGGTAATTGTTTTAATAATTGGATTAAGATTAATGGGCACAAAACATGCATTCAAATGTGAGATAACGCAGTGTGGAGCTAGAGGAACACCACAGGCCAGGCAATATTAGAGGAGCAGGACATTTCCGGTCAGGACCCTTCTTCAGGGAAGGGAACTCCGAAATAAATAGAGAGAGGAGGGCTAGGGCTGCGGAAGGTGTGTGGGATGATGATAGATGAGTGCAGGTTGGCAGTGGTGGGAATTGGTCAGTGGGATAGGTTGGAAAGAAGATAGACAGATTGTGTCAGGTCAATGCGGCAGGGATGAAAGAGACGGTTGGTCATGAGATGTGGCCAGGGGTGGGGAGATTTTAAAACTGGTGAAACCCATGTTTAGGCCATTAGGCTGTAGGTTTCCGAGGCACAATATGAGATGCTGCTCCTCCAGTTTGCAGGAGGTGTCATTGCGGTGGTGGAGGACACCCAGGATGGACATGTCACCAAGGGAGTGGGAGGGGAGATGGCTGGTGACCTGAAGGTGTTGCCATTTGTCACAAACAGTGTGCAGATGCTCTACAAAATAGTTTTCTAGTCTCCCCTTGGTCACACCAATGTACAGAAGGCCACATCAGGAGCAGCGGATACAGCTGATGGATGTACATCTCATACGAAAAATTTGTTTTGTGTCTTAAATGGAGGTGAAGGGTGAGGTGTAGGGGCAGGTGTAGCACTTCCTGCGGTTGCAGGGAAAGTTGTCGGGTGTGGTAGGCTTAGTGGTAAGTGTGGAGCAAACGAGGGAGTCATGGAGAGAGCGGTCCCTATGACAGGCAGATAGGGGTGGGGAGGGAAATATCTCTTTGGTTGTGGGGTCGGATTGCAAGTGGCAGAAGTGGCAGAGAATAATACATTGAATACGGAGGTTAGTGGGGTAATATGTGAGGACAAGGGGGATTCTGTCTTTATTTTTGTTGGGGGGAGGGAATGTGAGAGCAGAGGCACAGGAAACGCAAGAGATGCGTTTGAGGGCATTTTTGATCACTGGAGGGAGGATGTTACAGTCCTTGAAATAAGAGGACATCAGGGGTATTTGGAAGTAGAAAGCCCCATCTTGGGAGCAGATGGAATGGAGGCAGAGGAATTGGGAGTATGGGATCACATTCTTGCAGGAAGGTGGGTGAGAGGAGGTGTAGTCCAGGTAGCTGTGGGAGTCAGTGAGCTTGATTTAGATGTGGTTTTAAGGTGCTTACCAGAAATGGAGACAGAGAGGTCCAGGAAGGAGAGGGAGGTATCAGAAATGGTCCAGGTGAAAGGTGTTAGTAAAGTTGATGAACTGCTCAAGCTCCTTATGGGAGCATAAGGCAGCACCGATACAGCCATCGATGTAGTGGAGGAAGAGGTGGGGGATAGGGCCAGTGTAGCTTTGGAGTAAAGAGTGTTCCACGTCTCCTAAGAAGAGACAGGCATAGCTTGGGGACAGGTGGGTACCCATGGCCACCCCCTTAGTCTGTAGGAAGTGGGACAATAGTGATTTTTTTTTGACAGTCGTTGCTGGATTTTATTTAGCTTTTATCTCTTTGACAATTGTTTCCTCAGATAAAACACATTTAGAGCTAATTTAGTTGCTTACAGCCTGCTTATTATTGGAAAATATTTGTATGTTTTGTATTAATTTTGCATTCCTAGTTCTGAGGCGTTTCTTCATCTGAGCGCCACTAATGGAAAGTTCACATTTATTTCAATGGGTTTGGAATATAAGAGTAGGGAAGTTTAACAGCAACTGTACAAGGTGCTGGGGAGAACACAGATGGAGTTTTGTGAGCAGTGTAGTTCCCCCTATTTAAGGGAAAATATTTCATTAGAGGCAGTTCAGAGAGGCTCACTACAATGACACCTTGTATGGAGTGATTATCTTATGTGAAGAGGTTAAATCGATTGGGACTCTATTCATTGGAATTTAGAAGGATTAGGACATTGAACATAGAACGTAGCACAGTACAGGCCATTTGGCCCACGATGTTGTGCCAAACTTTTACCCTAAACCTAAGTCCATCTAACCTCCACTCCACCTTATACTATCATCCATATGCCTATCTAATAGCTGCTTAAATGTCCCTAATGAGGCCAACTCCACTACCTTCTCTGGCAATGCATTCCACGCCCCCACGACTCTCTAAGTAAAGAACCTACCTCTGACGTATCCCTTATATCTACCTCCACTCATTTTAAAACTATGCCCCCCTCGCAATAGCTCCCTCCACACTTTGATTCTTAGGGGACTGTTGAGAGGATGTTTCCCCTTATGGAAGAGTCTAGGATCAGAGGGAATAGCCCAGAATTAAAGGGTACCGATTTAAGACTGAAATGAGGAGGAATTTCTTCTCTCAGAGAGTTGTGAGTCTTTGGAAGTCTGTGTGTGCAGAGTCCGTGTGTATAGTTGCAGCTGAGATAGGTAGATTCTTGATCAATCAGGGAATCAAAGGTTGCAGGGCGAAGGCGGGCAAGATGTGAAGAATGTCGGATCAGCCACAATCCTTTTGAATAGCAGAACAGGAATGAGAGGCCAAACAGTTCCCTTCACTTATTTCTCCAGGCCTTCTGGTGTTATGGGCTGTTTTGTAGTATTCACCGCCACGAAATCCATATTTGCTAATAGGTATGAATGGAATAATTAAGTACAAATATGCGTGAAAATAAAAACATGAAAACAAGATACAGACAGACATCTGGTAAAACAAAATTCAAATGGTAGGACAGTACTCATGACCTGAAGTTATTGAACTCAATCAAAATCAATTGTACAATTATATCCTGAGTGCTAACCACTCAACCACCTGAATAGTGGATGGAGGGAGTGATTGGGATTGGATGGGGCTGTGGAAACAGCAAAGCCATTTATTAATTCTACCTCTAAAATTAAAACCTAGCATCAAAACAGGTGGCAACAATATTCTTCTGAATTGTGTTGTGAGGAATGTTAAGTCCTGGGGGAATATTGGAGACAGGTTCTGGATCTAACCCTGAGGGTTGGTGTGGGAGGTTCAATGGCGGATGCCCTGAGCCAGTAGATAAACTGCCTTAGAGTCTTATCTGAGCAAAATGATCTCAATAGATGTATACTGATATAATGTTCACCTGGGGTGTCTGGGCACCACAGCTTGTTAGTGTTAAAGCAGCTCTTCCCAATTTCGAAGGAATTTAAATGACTTTCATTGTTCTTTATTCTAATATATGTGCATTAAAAATACTTCTTAAAATTTTATATTGACTAGAAATAGAAACACAGTTGACTATGAACTTACAGTCAATGGACGGACAAAGTCAAAAAACTTATGGAGTCACACCCAAGATGTAGCTTATCTGACCAATCAGAGTTTCAAAGTGGATTTAAAATCCTTTCAAGTGAAGTCAACAGGTAAGAACTTGAAGTTACAAAAACAAAGTTGCTGGAAAAGCTCTGCAGGTCTGGCAGCATCTGTGAAGGAGAAAACAGAGTTAACATTTCGAGTCCGGTGACCCTTCCTCAGAACTGAGGAAGTTCTGAGGATTGGTCACTGGACCCGAAATGTTAACTCTGTGTTTTCATGCTGTACATCTCTATGACTCGACAATTCTATGGATCTGGATTACAAGTCCAACAGTCTAACAATTATCCTATAGTTCCTACTAAATGCCTCCCCAGTTACAATTGTGATGCTGAGTAATAATGAGTTGTTAAAAGTGTTTTTTAAGGTGAGCTTCCAACATGTTAATTGTATAACAACTGAAATTTTCTTTTAGGACTGGTGACGATTGAAATATCTCCTAAAATCGTTCATTATAAGAAACCCCTAACTATAAATTGTACAATTGATGATAATGTAGAATCCGTGAACTGGTTCATTTTAGGACCTGGAGATGAGGAAGAAGCAAATATTTCTGCACGTCATTATAGTTTTGAGAACAATTCTGCATCTAATTCCATTCTTAAAATAAATGCAACTTCAATATGGAAAGGTAAGGCCATTTATGCAAGTTTACTGCGTAGAACAAGTTATCAATTTCATCATTTATAAATAACTGATGCTTCCAAATTCCAATAGCATACATTTATGCCATTATTCCACATGCTATAGCCTTTGGCAGTTGGGCTTGAATACTATTTCACTTTTGGATTTTTCCAACTATTTTCGCTCAATTCTTTTGAATCTTAGCATAAAAGGCCTGGATGGACCATTCTGTTAGAATTTAGGTTTGGCAGCAGACATGAAAGGAAGTGTCATTTCCAGTTGGGTGGTATTTACCTTCTGCAATTGCAAGGCTCTCAGCTCACCACATATGTATGCACATCCAGCATGGCAAAGATGTGGCGGAAACAGGCCTGAAACTCCACCTCTCACCACTGCGTTCCAGGTTTGAATGTTCTGCCACCTTATTTAAGGGACACTGAGCCAGCCATTCACTCAATATAAGCCAAAAGCTTTTGCTTAGCCTGTGTTGGTCCCTGCCAACGCCACCAAGCTTCACATTCTTCCCAAACCTGAAGCTGTCACAGTCACTGCAGGAAATGGATCATGTGTTTTAGCAATGATTTGCAGTGGCCTCTCCTCCAGGTTATCTGGGAATGTAGGGAAGACCTATTTCCCAGAGATAGCAACAGCAAAGGCCTACAAGATATAGATGGAGGTAGCAGTGCAGGTCAGCACGAAACATGGCTCCAGGCTGAGAGAATGTGCTGAGCTGCATAATGGAAAATGGCACTGTCTAGTCGTTACTACGTGACACTCATAGGGGCTTTAAGCTGAGTAACAGTGTGAATGCAGAGAGATTTCAGGTGGGAGGACAGTGTGCAGGCCTCAGCAGCAGATGGACTACGTGGATTGAATGAGTGAGAACCATTTCATGCTGTCAATGTTCTACCAGTTGCAGGGCAACTTGGTTATAAATCAATTAATGGAGAGAGTTCAGGAGTTGGTATAGATGTTCCTGCTCCTAAACCTTTCATGTGCCCAATCAGAAACCACATCTGTCCTTTTGTATCTCTGAAGGAAAGGAATGCTCACAATTGGAGGCGATGGCCACAAATTGGTGAAGGGGCATTATGATGCCAGCTGCTCACACCTTAACTCCTTTCAAAGCAAACCGGCAGGGAAGGACTGGCATCTGTATGGAGAGAGTTTTAAGAAGAAGCAAGTGAGAATTCATTTAGTCTGCCGATGTCAGATGAGATAGTATTTAGAGAAGGGAGTGTGTATGGGCATTGAGTGATTCCTTCTCATCTCCACTCCTGCTACCAGCAGACAAGCCAAGCAGGTTATGAGACAATGTCTCTCCAACTTTACCTCCAGGTCCTTCTCAGTCAATAATGCCAGCTCTGCCACCATTGCCACTTCTGAAGATAAACTCTCAGAGGATGCAGAAGCATCTCCCCTCACCTGAGATAAGGCGACTCTCAAGTTAAACCATCACTCGTCATCTCTGTCTAATGAAAGAGCAGCCCCTATTATTCATTCCATCATTTTATTGAACATGCTTTTCTGTTTCATGTTGCATTATGTAGGTAAATACTACTGTCGTTTTTATTTCGCACGTGGATCACTTGTCCATGAAGCTAGTGGAGATTCAAACATTTACCTTCTTCCTGAGGAGATCACAACAATTCCAACACAATACTCAGTTTCAGGAAATGAGAGCATCCCTGCCAAATGTTGCATCAAGGATGATGGAGAAAATTATGCTGTCACGTTGGAACCAAAAGGCAGCTCAGGTGCACCTACATAATTTTAGGTTTTATGCATGTTTCCCTGAAGAATTACATAAATATTAAGAACTTCTGAAATATACTGATTCCTCATCTTAACTTAAAATGTTAAACGCCTTCTATTTTGTGATTATGAAATATTACATCTAAACTGTGAAAATTTTCAGTAAGCCAAGGTTTATAACCTCTCATTCCAAATCACTGCTATGTAAGACAAATACATACATTCGAAATGGGAAGTGAATGATTGCTTCTGTGAATTTTATCATAAAAGTGAAATTTGCCTTTATTTATCCCATCTACTTTATATGAATAAATGCATTTATTCCAAAATCTTCAAGGCCATGTTAAAGTTACATCAAGACCTAGTTATGTTTGCAATTTCAAAGTGGCTTTTTCGTGATTAAATTACTAATCTATCTCAAACATGGCCAATCCTGGACACATATTCAGAAGTTAAGAGATCTCGGGAGTAGGCGTGTCAGGGATTGCATCCAGAATCAAGTTTACTTTACATCAGATTTTACAATACCTTCCAAGATATTAACAGGAAAAGACAAGGTAGATACATTTTTCCACTGCATGGCAACTCCAGAACTAGGCGACATAGCCTGAGAATTAGAAGAGATCTTAAGAAGCACTCCTATATACAAAGGGTTGTAGATATTTGTAACAGTGGATGCTGGACAGGTGTTAATTTTAAATTGGAGGCATAATATGGGCTAAAGGCTGGTATATATTTTTAGGCCACAGATCAGCCATGATCGCATTGAATGGTGGAATAGGCTTGATGGGCTGAATGGCCTACTCCTGTTACTATTTTCCTATGTTCCAATGCCATGAAATTTCAAAGGGACTCTGCCCATCCAGGCATAATGTTCCTATCCGATCTGATGGTAATACTGAGCCAGCTAGATCTACAAGTGAAACCCAGCTTGAAAAGTCATAAATTTTATTTTTGCGACAGTGGTTCTTCAATGAACATGATCGCGTAAGGTTGCCAAGGTTCTTTCAAGAAAATAACATGACATTATCAAAAAAAAGAAAAGAAATTCAAAAGATATACTAGGTAGTTTTGAAAGATCTTAACATAAACAGCAAAAACATTAGTTCTGCAATTTTTATTATTTACAAGCTAATGAGATGTGGTGGTTGCTGACTAGGCCAGCATTTATTGTCCATCTTTAATAGTCCAAAGGACCAATAGCAAGGACAAGATCCAAAGGACAATTAAGAGTCAGCCACATTGCTATAGGTCTGAAGTCACTTACAAGATCAGCAATTTCCTTCCCTAAAGGACATTAGTGAACCAGATTTTATTCCTCCCTAATAATGGTTTCATGGTCATCATTAGACTCTTAACGCATATCTTCATTGAATTCAAATTCCACCATCTGCCATTGTAAGATTCAAATCAGAATCCAGATTAATTGCCGAGCGATAACATCACAAGATCATCGCCTCCTCTTGCCCCAATTAGACAATTGTCTAAACAGCCTTCTGTCTTGTTTCTGTGAATCATGTGTATCTCTGTGGCCAAGAAGGAACGTGCAAACTCTTTCTTCTCAATGAGGCAGCTGCAGATGATGGAAGGTCTTTGCTTTGAGTTGTAGCTTGTAAGTTTAACATGGCCATCCAAAAGTCTTGCTAAATTGCCTTACACTGTGAGCATTCTAAGACTGAGAATGACAGCTGGCACTGACAGGGAATTGGAATGTTCAATCAACATCAATTGAGTGGTGGTGTATCACTAGTGTGAATATTAATTATATTTTCTTACTTTTTAGGTATTTCAGCAGTAGCTCAATTCATATCAACTTTGTCACTGAAGCACAAGGTTAGGGCTTCAATTGCCCCTCCCAGAATTTTAGCTGCAAACATTTGAATTATTAATTGGGAGCACTTTTGAGCGGGTGCTGCACTTCTGAGATCATTTTTTTCCAGATTCTGTTTGAGATCTATAACTGTATGCCTTCTAAGGTTGATTATGAAAGTTCCCATGCTATTATTTCAAAGAAGGAAAAGGTGAATTATCCCTGGTTCTGGGACCATATTTATCCCTCAATCAATATCACAGAAAAGGAGACTCTCTGATCATTATCCAAATTACTGCTTCTGAGATCTCACTCTCTGATCATTATCCAAATTACTGCTTCTGAGATCTCACTCTCTGATCATTATCCAAATTACTGCTTCTGAGATCTCACTGTGTGATAATTATTGTTAGCATTCCAACCTTCGACTGTGACTATGCTTCAAAGATATAATATTGACTGTGACTGTTTTCAGATAGCCTTATATCATGAAATACTCCATTTTAAATGAGGATTTTTTAAAATTTTAGATGGAGATTCAGGTGAATTGGAATCAACTGTCAATGGCACAAAGTGTTGGAAATACGTAATAAATTTCAATTTTGCAAACACTACTGTGTACAGTTGTACATTCACAAATATGGTAAAGCAAAGCACATCTGGAATGATAACTATTTCTGTCCTAAAAGGTAAGTAAAGCATTTGTCTCCAAATTCAATAAAATATTTCTTAAATAATGAAGAGCAAAGAAATCACTCTTGTTCATTTCTTTTCCGGACTATCAGTTACCATCAGAGAAGGTTTGCTTTAAGGCTTCAGTCTCTCCTGCTATATTAATAATTTAATAATTTATAATAATAATTTATTTCACATTCATATTTTGGTCTGCTTCTCTCTTGGAAGTTGGCCACTTTGAAATCCAAATCAGCAAAGATGCTCAGTGCTTCACAAAAGGAGAAATAATAGTAAACACTGTTAATACTGGTGATTGAGTTCCACATTCATTTGGCTGGTCCTTTCAAAGTATACAAAACCAGTCAGACCAGAACTGAAAACAGAAACTGCAGGCAAAACTCAGCAGGTCTGGCAGCCTCTGTGGAGACAAAGCAGAGATAACATTTTGGGTACAGTGACTCTTCTTCAGAAAACCAGTCATACCAGTATGTGGGATAATAAAATGTGAGGCTGGATGAACACAGCAGGCCCAGCAGCATCCCAGGAGCACAAAAGCTGATGTTTTGGGCCTAGACCCTTCGTCAGAGAGGGGGATGGGGTGAGGGTTCTGGAATAAATAGGGAGAGAGGGGGAGGCGGACCGAAGATGGAGAGAAAAGAAGATAGGTGGAGAGGACCGTATAGGTAGGGAGGTAGGGAGGGGATAGGTCAGCCCAGGGAAGATGGACAGGTCAAGGAGGTGGGATGAGGTTAGTAGGTAGGAGATGGAGGTGCGGCTTGGGGTGGGAGGAAGGGATGGGTGAGAGGAAGAACAGGTTAGGGAGGCAGAGACAGGTTGGACTGGTTTTGGGATGCAGTGGGTGTTGGGGAAGAGCTGGGCTGCGACTGGGAGGTGCAGTTGTTTATTGCGAACCAAGCGGAGGTGTTCTGCAAAGCGGTCCCCAAGCCTCCGCTTGGTTCCCCAATGTAGAGGAAGCCACACCAGGTACAGTGGATGCAGTATACCACATTGGCAGATGTGCAGGTGAACCTCTGCTTAATATGGGAAGTCATCTTGGGGCCTGGGATAGAGGTGAGGGAGGAGGTGTGGGGGCAAGTGTAGCATTTCCTGCGGTGGCAGGGAAAGGTGCTGGGTGTGGTGGGGTTGGAGGTCAGTGTGGAGCGAACAAGGGAGTCACGGAGAGCGTGGTCTCTCCGGAAAGCAGACAAGGGTGGGGATGGAAAAATGTCTTGGGTGGTGGGCACGGTGGCTCAGTGGTTAGCACGACTGCCTCACAACACCAGGGACCTGGGTTCAATTCCAGCTTCAGGCGACTGTGTGGAGTTTGCACATTCTCCCAGGGTCTGTGTGCGTTTCCTCTGGGTGCTCTGATTTCCTCCCACAGACCAAAGATGTGCAGGCTAGATGGATTGGCCATGTTTAATTCCCCATAGTGCCCAGGGATGTTGAGGTTAATTGGGTTAGACATGGGAATGGGTCTGGGTGGAATGCTCTTCAGAGGGTTGGTATGGACTTATTGGGCCAAATAGCCTGTTTCCACACCCTAGGGATTCTATGGTTCTGACCAGGTAGCTCAGAGCCAGTCCCTAGAATAGGGAGACTCTTTGAATCTCCTATTCATTGTTTCTTATGTGCAGAGTAAATGGGCTATGACCGGTCAGAGATAAAGTGTGGAGCTGGATGAACACAGCAGGCCAAGCAGCACAAAAGCTGACATTTCTGGCCTAGACCCTTCATCAGAGAGGGGGATGGGGATGGGGAGACGGTTCTGAAATAAATAGGGAGAGAGGGGGAGGGGGACCGAAGACGGATAGAGGAGAAGATAGGTGGAGAGGAGAGTATAGGTGGGGAGGTGAAATTCCTTCCTTATGTTCAATGACAGGTATATTAGAATATTCATAGTGCATGACCAACACATAGCTGCTCAAATGTATGATAACATATGGTGAGCGGATGTAGAATTGGCCATTCTGATCAAAGAGATGCCAAAAGGATCACCAGGGGCAAAGCCCAATTACAGAATAACATAGATGCAATAAAATTTATTTATAAAGAGGTAAAGAAAATGATTTCAATGTGTTTTGGAGAAAAGAAAAGAAATTGAGCTATAGGGAGAGGCTGAACAGGCCGGGGCTAGTTTCCCTGCAGCGTCGGAGGCTGACGGTGACTTTACAGAGGATTAGAACATAGAACATAGAACAGTTCAGCACGGTACGGGCCCTTTGGCACACAATGCTGTGCTGACCTATTATCCTACTAAGACCAAACTACCCTGCATAGCCTACATTATACTATCATTCATGTGCCTATCCAAGAGTTGCTTAAATGTCCCTAATGTATCTGACTCCACTCCCACTGCCAGCAGTGCATTCCACATGTCTACCAGTCTCTGTGTAAAGAACCTACCTCTGACGTCTCCCCTATACCTTCCTCCAATCACCTTAAAATTATCCCCCGTCGTCATAGCCATTTCAGCCCTGGGGAAAAAAAGTCTCTGGCTAGCCATTCTATTTATGCCTCTCATCATCTTGTGCACCTCTATCAAGTCACCTCTCATCCTTCTTCGCTCCAATGAAAAAAGCGCTAGCTCCCTCAACCTTTCCACATAAGACCTGCCCTCCAGTCCAGGCAGTATCCTGGTAAATCTTCTCTGCACCCTCTCTAAAGATTCCATATCCTTCCGATAATGAGGCGACCGGAACTGAATACAATATTCCAAGTGTGGTCTAACAAATGTTTTATAGAGCTGCAGCATAACCTCACGGCTTTTAAACTCAATTCCCCTGCCAATGAAAGCCAACACATTACATACCTTCTGTACAACCCTATCAACTTTGATAGCAACTTTGAGGGATCTATGGATGTGGCCCCCAATACCCCTCTGTTCCTCCACACTGCCAAGAATCCTGCCATTAACCCAGTATTCTGCATTCAAATGTGACTTTCCAAAATGAATCACTTCACACTTTTCTGGGTTGAATTCCATCTGCCACTTCTTTGCCCAGCTCTGCATCCTGTCGACGTCCTGTTGCAACCTACAACAGCCCTCCATGCTGTCCACAACTCCGCCAACCTTCGTGTCATCAGCAAACTTACTTCGACTTCCTCATCCAAGTCATTTATAAAGATCACTAAGAGCAGAGGTCCCAGAACAGATCCCTGCAGATTTACAAAATCGAGGGAAATAGATAGGATGAAAAGCCAAGGTCTTTTCCCCAGGGTAGCAGAGTCCAAAATTAGAGGGAATAGAATTACGGTGAGAGGGGTTAGAATTAAGAGGAATGTAAGGAGCAACTTTTTCTCACGGGCGTGGTGCATGTGCGGAATGAGCCACCAGAGGAAGTGGTGGAGGCAGCTACAATTACAATATTTAAAAGGCATCTGGATGGATGCATGAGCAGGAAGGGTTTAGAGGGAGATTGGCCAAATGCTGGCAAATGGGCCTAGACTAATTTAGGATATTTGATCGACATGGACAAATTGGTCCAAATGGTCTGTTTCCATGCTGTACAGCTCTATGAATCTATGACACTATGATTGCCCATTATGGTCTGTTTTCTATTTTAAATTTCCGTTCAGAGAATGAAGCATCATGCAAGGGTGAACAGATTGCAGGTTATAAGTGGCAAACTACCGCAGCTGGCCAGTATGCAGAAAGCAATGACACCTGTGAAGAAGGAAAAGTTGGAAAAATAATAAGATTTTGCAATGAGGGAGGCAAATGGAGCAAAGTGTTTGTCAACTGTACAAGCAAAACGCTCATCAAATTATTGTTCTGGGCCCAGGTAATCTTCTTTGTTACTAGGGGCTTTGATGTAATTTACTTGCTTATGTATGAGGAAAATAGTTGACTCAGCTCTTGGCTTTATTTGAAAGTCAGTCTTGTTCCTGAGACCAAATTCCATATGTCTTGGACAGGAATGTTTACATTTATTTCAGTGTATTTCAACTGAAATAAACCAAAAGATGTAGTAATTTCAAGTTAGGTCCAATACAACTTGAGTTTCTGTGATGTTTTTGCTCTGTTTAAGAAACAATGCACATAAAGCTAGAAATGGGAATTGTCTGTCCGCCATCACATTTGTTTGTCACTGAAAATCCAACTGTATCCAACTGAATTAATTAGGACAATGTGCAAAATTGCAGCTAGTTGTGAACCTTTAAGGAGGCCCCAACAAGAAAGTCATTCTTTTAGACGTATTTCAAAAGACTTTAGATTTCATTTTACATACTAGGAAATTGGCATCTGTACACCAGTGTAACTAACAATTGATTCTTTGTAGTTTTCAGCTATTTAAAATACTTGTAAATGGCAGTGTGTGAAAACATTTTTCTCACATCATCTTTGCTTCATTTCCACATCACCCCCTCCCCCCAGTTATCTTTCATGCTGAGGGTTTTCCTTAGAGTTTCTCCGTCTAGTGGTTAGCACTGTTGCTTCACAGCGCCAGGGACCCGGGTTTGATTCCATCCTCTGGCGACTGTCTGTGTGGAGTTTGCACATTCTCCCTGTGTCTGCGTGGGTTTCCTCTGGGTGCTCCGGTTTCCTCCCACAGTCCAAAGATGTGCGGGCTATGTGGATTGGTTATACTAAATTGCCCATAGTGTTCGGGAATGAGTATATTAGGTGGGTTTGTCGGGGGATGGGTCTGCGTGGGATGTTCTGAGGGTTGGTGTGGTCTTGTTGTGCCGAAAGGGCCTGTTTCCACACTGTAGGGATCCTATGATTCTATGATGGTTCAAACTTAGAGTGAGAGGTCAACCATTTAAGACAGAGATGAGGAGTAAAATATGTGGAATTCCTTAACACACAGGGCTCTATGTAAGTATATTCAAGATTGACATTGACAGATTTTTAATTGAGTGTTATGGGCATAAGGCAGGAAAGTGGAATTGAGAGTTTCTTGATCAGACATGATTGCAATGAGCAGACTCAATGGGCCAAATGGCCTATTTCTGCTGTCATCTCTTGTGGCCTTGTGTTGGGTGGAGCCTGTCTACTGGGCTTGAAGGACCTGTAGCTTACCTGAAGCATTGGAAACAGCTTCAAGAAAGTTGATCTTTTTCATCCTCACTCCCTACCTGCTGTATTGGCAAACTGGGGTCTAACTGGAGAATCACAGTTGGCCTTCTAAACCTACCAATAATAAGATTTTTAAAGAGTGTCATTGCCAGCTCACCTCGCAGCCCACCTCAGGAATGAATTTAGAAGGCTGGTGTACTAGCCAGACTGGTAAGGTTTGGATTCTATTTGCCTCCACTCCTGGAGTTACAGACTCGAAGACAGAAGCCGGTGTGTGTGACACCACAGGATAATAAGTGATATCCTAATACATGTTACTAAAGCTTGGTTTTCACAAAAATGGACAAAGCTGTGGAATTTGGTCACCGAAGCACAATTTGGAAAGGGCAAATAGTCATTTAATAAAAATGGAAATTGACTTGCCCAGTTGCTGTAAATCAGGAATATAATCTCTGGCAAGGCACAATCATTCTTATTGTTGTAAAGCTTACCTTGAGATACACCTTAAGTGGTGTTAATAGCAAAAGTCCAACATTTGGTGCTGACTAGTAATGTGTAGTACAGAATGTATTTTATTTTATTTGGTTTAAATTGTCTTTCAGGAGCTAAGCAATGGACGTGATTCAACTTTCCATGGGCTGCCATTTGTATTGAAAAACCTAACTGACTTTAATGACAAGCAGGAGAACACTTTTCCAGATAATATTGCTACAATTAAAATTCTGGATACACTGACCTTAGCCACAGAGAGGTCAAATTCTACATTTAATGAAAGTGTTATGTCAGTAAGTACTTTTCCTTTGTTTGTAAGAAAAGCAAAGCTCCTAACTTGACAATTAAATTCTTTTGCATTTTATTTGTAGCTAATCTGACTAAAAGGACAATGTTCTAAGTTATAGTGCCTATTTAAGAAATAATTTGTGATGAATTGTTGTATTTTATCATGTGATGAATTCTCGAGGTGAGATGTGAGTATTAAAATTATCGCTATTAAGGTCACAGTTGACTTACTGCAAGCTGTCACTTTGAGAGGTGGACAACTTCAAGTTTTCAGGTGGCATGGTGGCTCAGTGGTTAGAGCTGTTACCTCACAGCGTCAGGGACCCACCTTCGATTCCACCCTCAGTCGACTGTGTGGAACTTGCCATTCTCTCCGTGTCTACATGGGTTACTTCTGGGCGCTCCAGTTTCCTCCCATTGTCCAAGGATGTGCAGCTTAGGGTGGATTGGCCATGCTAAATTACCCATAATGTCCAGGGATATCAGTCTGGGTGGGTTAGCCATTGGAAATGCAGGGCTACAGGGATAGAGTACGGGGTGGGTCAGGGTGGGGCGCTCTTTGGAAGATTGGTGTGGACTCAGTGGGCCAAATGTCTGCTTCCACAATGTAGGAATTTGATTAAATCAGAGTGACTGTCCTTGACATCAAAACCACATTTGACCAAGTGCGGTAACAAAGAGATGAATCAAAACTGAATTCTTCACGCACTTACGATAGTGCAGCAGATGTTGTTCAATTATGGGAGAACATCTGATGTAGGTTACTGCATTGTGACCTTCATAAGTATGGGCTGGTTGGGTACAATTAGAACCTTTTTTATTGCAAACAGCCAAAGGTTATGCTGTTTGATATGATCCACAAATCGCTGGGATGTACGGCCACTTACTTAGGCAACATCCTGATGACCACGAACACCAATGGTGTTGACACTGTGTAGTTATAGGACAAAACAGTGGCCTCGACCTGCCGCTCAAACCTAGTTTCCAGTCACTCTGGGTATATTGATCTTTAACATCTCATTGCTTTCATGAAAATCCCTGTAGTTTGGAGTTGAGAGAAAAACAGTTCAAACTGATTTTAAAATGGCCACCAAAGTTAAAGTACCTCCACAGAGACCGGCACGCTGTTTATTTACATTTGGTAAGTGCTTGACACTGGTCCAGTTTCCTCAGAGCCAGCTTTTAGAGCATCAGAATGTCTGACACTCCTCCTTTTATCTGTTACAGCGATCCCGGATTAGATCAAATTTTGATTTGATTTATTTGATTTATTATTGTCGCATGTACCTAGGTACAGTGAAAAGTTTTGTTTTGCACGTTGTGCAGGCAAACGTATAAGACAAAGTACATAAGGGTAATTGAACAGAATGAAGAAGACAATGTTACAGCTTAAGACAAGGTGCACAGAGAGCAAGATCAACATTAAATCTAAAATTTGAGAAGTCCATTCAGAATTCTAGTAACAGCAGGGAAGAAGTTGTTCTTGATCCTTTTTGTACGTATATACAAGCTTTTATATTTTCTGCCTGACAGAAAAGGGTAGAAGAGAGGATAACCAGGGTGGGAGGGGTCCTGGATTATGTCGGTTGCTTTCCTGAGTCTAGATGGGGTCAGTGGATGGAAGGCTGGTTTGTGTGATGGATTGGTCTGTGTTCACAACTCTCTGTAGTTTCCTTTCAGAATAAAAGACCCAATCAAGGTACTTACATTCTGTGATGTCCCACCTGGCTAAGCCTGTTGCCATCACTTCATCTCTCCCTCTCTGAGTCCAAGAACATGGGTGGGTCCTTTTTCTTGTAGGGCCTCCTGGGATGTTTTAGCATCAGGTCAGACTACTCCAATCCTGCCTCTGATACGGGTGGCATATAATGCGTAGGAGTTTGCCTCTTGGCCCAGAGTGTCAGGAGAAATTCACTCTCTTCTTCCAACAGCTAAGGGTTCAATGGTGTGGGATCCATTGTGTCCATCTCAGATTCAGATATTTCTTTGATACTAATGAAGAGGGAGAACTTATGAGCTCCAAAGCCTTTCCAACTGTTCCGAGGAGCAGGGCACATTTTTCCCCCACACTGTTTGTGAGCTTGCGCCTTCCATATAGTCCAGCTTTTTGTTCAGGGCTGTCACTCCTATGCAAACTTTGTATGTCACTGGTCCTGGCC
Organism: Stegostoma tigrinum; assembly: GCF_030684315.1. Taxonomy (NCBI): domain Eukaryota; kingdom Metazoa; phylum Chordata; class Chondrichthyes; order Orectolobiformes; family Stegostomatidae; genus Stegostoma; species Stegostoma tigrinum. The sequence continues at coordinate 122,101,962 of NC_081357.1, forward strand.
TTGCATCAACCAAGCCTCTTACCCATGCAGGGCCATTTCCGTGGTTCCTACAACAAATTTTATCCAGTGTAGTAAACTGTATCTCTCGTATGGCAGAGACGGCCATCTGACATTGATGTTCCTGGTGCTTTTCACCCTCCCCCAGCTACTCCCCAGGCCTGGGAAGATTGAATAATAACCTGGTGTAGAGTATTCTCCCCATTAGCAACTCTGCTGGTGCCATCCCTGTAGTTGAATGAAGGGTGATCTGACAATCAAATGGGAACCAGGACAGTTTGATGTCCAGCACTGCTCTTGACTGTTTTTGGAACCCTGCCTTCAAAGTTTGGAGTGTGCCTTCTGCCAGACCATTGGATGATGGATGGTGTGAAGCTGTCCTTATATGCCAAATCCCATTTGACTTTAAGAAATATTTAAGTTCCCTGATGGTAAATGATGCCCCGTTATCTAAGACTAATATTTTCAGGAAGTATTGCAAAAGATGCACGCAGATTTTCTATCACCACTCCTGTGTTTGATGAATGAACATTATTCACTTCCAGTCATTTTTTGAGTGGGCATCTACAATGACTAAGAGCATTGAGTCCATGAAAGGACCTGCATAATTGACTTGTAATTGAGTCCAGGACATTCTGAGCACTGCCCCACTAACACAGCTATATCTGTATATAACCTGACCACCAGACATAGCTTCTTGCCAACATATTCATTTTGGAAATCCCTGGATGACCCTGGTGGAGCTCAGCTAGGACCTGGCCACAACCTTTGCTCAGGCCAGTCACCCTCATTCCCTGTAATTACCTGCCGTCCTCTACCGTGTTCTGGTCTCTCTGGGTCCTAAAAGGTTTCATTTCTGGTAGTGATGATTCTTTGGTTTCCCCCCAACACCACCAGCTATTTCAGTTTTGCCAGGATTGGACCTTCTTGCGTCCAAAGCCTAATGTTGTCAGCTGTGATTGGAAGTGCATCCAGAAGATTTAAAACCATTATGGGGTCTTCTAGGGGCGATGCCACTGGTGGTGTATCTGCCAGCAGGTGGTGACTCAATGCGTTGACTTTGGTTTCTTGGCACCCCAGACAGTGTACCAACTTGCAATTATATGCACTTAGTATTAGGACTCACTGCTGAATTGAGCCTGAAGCTATGGACAGTACTGCCTTGTCCTCTTTAAGTAGACCTGTCAGGGTTTATGGTCTCATTATTACTTCCTTTAAGGTATTGCTGGAATTTCTTGACTTGCAACATGGCAACCAAACCTTCCTTCTCTATCTGAGCACAGTTATGCTCTGCATTAGCCAAAGCCCTGGATGCAAACGTTATTGGGCGTTCATCTCCATTGGGCCACATATGAGCAAATACTTCCCCAATGCTGTACGGGGACACGTTGCGTGTCTATACCAGGTCACACTTGGGATCATAGTGTTGCCAACGCCTTCGAGGATGGTAACTGTTTCTTCACTTCCCTGAAAGCTATGGCTTGGCTACTCAATCGTTTCCAAGGCTGACCCTTTTTTTTTAGGGGTTGATGCAAAGTGCCAGGATGGAGGCCAGATTATGTATGAACTTTCCATAATAACTCACCAGCCCCAGGAAAGACCGAAGCTCCGATGCAAAAGTGGGAACCAGGGTACCTTTGATGGTGCTCACTTTATCTTTCAATGAATGTAATCTGGTTGTGTTGGCCGTGTAACCCAAGTAGGTCACTTAGGGGTGCCTGGAATACACATTTCTCCCTTCTAGGTATATGCCCGTCTGGGATAAATATTTAGGGACTGTGCCCAAGTTCTCTAAGTGCTCCTTATTAGTATTTCCTGTTATTAGCGGGTCACCTAGATAAGTGGCGACATGGGGTAGACCATCCAAAATGTTCTCCACGGTCTGCTGAAAAATTGGACAGGCTGATGACGCCCCCCCAAATGGTAGCTTCAAAAGTTGGTGCAAGTCCTTATGGGTATTAATTGTAACGTACTTTTGGGAATCCTCACCTCACTGCAAAGTGTAAGTGTGCACGGGTCATGTCGGGCTTTGTGAAAGATAGCCTCTCTGCCAGTTTTGCATATGAGTCCTCTACGCAAGGGATTGGGCATTTATCCAGCCTCAAAAAGTGGTTTACCATTTGTTTAAAATCCCCACAAAGGCAAACCAACCCGTCAGGCTTCACAATCCGTACGTCTGGTGCTGCCCATTCTGCAAACTGGGCTGGTTTGATGATCCCTTCGCTTTCCAGCCTGCTGATTTCTGCCTCTACTTTTTGCCCGTAAAGTAAATGGCACTGGGCGGGCCTTTCAGAATTGTGGTTTCAAGGTGCCCTTTGGTCCTTCGATAGTCCCTAGACCTTCCTGAGAGACTTCCGGGCATTTAATTAGGACTTTCGAACCGGAACCAATCGAGGTGAATCTCTCTCTTCCAATTTCACACCATCAGGCTTGGGTCTGTGCCTTTTACCACCATCATGGATAAATGAAGCAGCTGCAGCTCACAAGAGACCAGAACCGAAGCTGTACCCTTAATCTGTAAAGGTTCCCCAGTGCAGGCTCTCAGTCTACCCAAGGTCTTATGCAAACTTAAGGGTTGGAGTCCAGAGTGAATCTGACTGGTTCTAGAACATAGAACAGAGAACAGTACAGCACAGTACAGGCCCTTTGGCCCACAATGTTGTGGCGAACTTTTACCGTAAACCTAAGGTCTATCTAACCTCCCCACCTACCTTATACTATCATCCATGTGCCTATTTAATAGCCGCTTAAACACCCCTAAAGAGACCGACTCCACTACCCTCTCCAGCAATGCATTCTACGCCACTACCACACTCTGATTAAAGAGCCTACCTCTGACGTCTCCCCTATATCTAACTCCATTCACTTTAAAACTATGCGCCCTCATAATAGTTACCTCCACTTTAGGCAAAAGTCTCTGGCTGTCCACTCTATCTACACCTACGATCATTTTGTACATCTCTATAAAGTCACCTCTCATCCTTTGTTGTTCTAAAGAGAAAAGCGCTAGCTCTCAGAACCTTTCCTCGTAAGACCTTCCCTCCATTCCAGGCAACATCCTGGTAAATCTCCTCTGCACCTTTTCCAAGCTTCTGCATCTTTTCTGTAATGAGCTGACCAGAACAGAGAGAGAGAGAGAGACAATCGAGATTTCAGCTTCTTTTCAAGTATCTGCTAACACCTCCATTGAAATACTGCTTCCAGTTTATATTTCTGAGAAATTACTTTGGGACAATGCGATAGCTGAAGCCTAGCTGGACTTCAAAGTGAATCTGCAATCACTGAAATGACCACACTGGTACAGACCTCCATTAGAACCCGATGGCCATTTAATCAGATGTTCGTTTTGATTGGTTCTGATTTGGATGTTGCTAAGATATTCCACTGTTCCGAACCAGCTGTAGGTGGAATTTCCAGGGTGTGCACACTCCTGGATACCACCCCATGAGACCTCTTAGTAAGCCCAGTAGGATTCTTTTGCAGAAGTCTGCATACCATTATCAACTACAGTCACTTGCTGGCCCAGATCCTGAAGAAAATTTTAACCATTTGGCCGGGGCTTGGCTTTGTTTTGGGGTTTTGCTGTGGGCTGACCTAGTGTCCCTCTGTTCAGGATATGTCCTAAGTGAGGCTATGGAAATGCTTTCACCCGACTGGTGTTCCCCAAGCTCAGCCAGCCTGGCAAGGGTGTCCACTTCCATCAGAATGTCCTGCAACTCATACGGTCCACTTTGCTGCGTTTTCCAATGATAAAGCCAGTCGTAGTGCCTGCCTGAAGTCCAGCTAGCCTTCAGCTATCGCACTGTCCCAAAGTAATTTCTCAGAAATATTAACTGGAAGCAGTATTTCAATGGAGGTGTTAGCAGATACTTGAAAAGAAGCTGAAATCTTGATTGTGTCTGTCTCTCTCTCTCTCTCTCTCTCTCTCTCTCTCTCTCTCTCTCTAAAATATGTCATCACCCAGTCCTCACAGAAACAGCTATACTAAAAAAGTCATTGAGAATCTGAGAATTTTAATAACTGCAATATTCACTGTGACAAACTCAATTCAAGAAACCAGCTAATCAACTTCAGCCTCAGGTTGAAATATTACATCTTAAGGAGAATGAAAGGATTCTTAGCAAACTATATGTTATCTTCCTTCAAATGGGGCACTATCCCCTTTTAACTTTGTATGCAAGCTTGTATGAAAACTATGTGTTTGACAACACATTTTTTCTTGGCTTTCATAGTTAATGACATTGTTCTTTCTCTCATTGAATAAAGTCATGTTAATTGTCTTATTCAGAGATAGTAGGAACTGCCGATGATGGAGTCTCAGTTAACAAGGTGTAGAGCTGGATGGACACAGCAGGCCAGGCAGAATCAGAGGAACAGGAAAGCTGATGTTTCGGGCCTGGATCTTCTTCAGAAATAACCATATCAAAGAATAACAGAATGATAGAGCACAGTAAAGGGCAAGAGAAACCAAGGAACTGGGCCTGCTGGAAAAGGGCACATGGCCTCAGAAATAACCATTTCTGAAGAAGGGTCTAGACCTGAAACATTAGCTTTCCCACTCCTCTGATGCTGCCTGGCCTGCTGTGTTCATCCAGCTCTACATCCTGTTATCTCTTAATTGTCTTATCATTGCTTATAAAACAATCGACTGGATTTCTTTAAAAATTGGAGAAAAATATGATCTGATGGGAAAGAACTTACACCTTTGTAGTGAAGGAAGGTGTTAAACATAGGAGAGACAATTTACTCCTTACCTGGACACAAGGAAGAAAAAAAAGTTAGCGGAAAGAGTCAGACTACTTTGAATCAAAAGTATAATGGGCCAAATGCCCTTTTTTCTGTAAATATATCAGGTGCAGTGACCCTTCTTCAGAACTCAGTGTAGTACCCTTTCAAGGTGTGCATAGTTCTTCAGTTCTGAAGAGGGGTTGCTGGACCACAAACATTAACTCTACTTTCACTGCACAGATGCTACCAGGCCTGCTGAGTTTCTCCAGCAATTTCTGATTTTGTTTCTGATTTCCGGCAGGCCCAGTTCCTTGGCTTCTTCCACCATTTACTGTGCTCTATCATTCTGTTATTCTTTGGTAGGGCATACTATTGGATTGTCTGAACTTGGAACTAATTGACAATACATTCAAATACAATGTATAAAACTGTAATTGGGGTTGCTCCCATGGAGTTATAAAAGGACCATTATGAGACAAGGATTGAAACTTGCTGGTGGTAATCAGTAGGAGAAATTTTACTCTGCAGATGGTCTTACGTGAAAATGTACTGTGCTGACAGAGGATTAAAAACCAGAGTGTTTCAATCGTTAGTATTGGTAGTTGCACTTTTTCAAAAAATTAACAAATTTAACAAAAACCGGAATATTCATATCAGTGATAATCAATTATAAAGTGGTATATATGCAGCCAGCATATAATTAGGATTGATTTTCCATTTAAACATGGCATTTTTGGTGAAGTATTGAAGATTTTGTTCTTATTCCATGACTTGTCATTCTAATTTTTCAGAGAATACTCCATGTATAATATTATTGTGTCACATTTATTTCCTTACAGGATTTCTTCTCAATAGCAAGCAATGCAACACAAAACGATGCAAAGAACAAAGAAAACAGTAGCATCCATTCAAGCTCATTGATGAGGTCTGTTGAAAAATTCAGTGAAGCATTTCAGGCTCCTCAGGAAAACTACAGTCTGAATCTTCCAAACATTAAGCTTAAAGGGCAAATGTTTAACACTGTTCCCTCAAAAGGTTATCGTGAGATCTTTTCTGAAAATTATACATCTACAGTAGAGATAGAAAGCAACAGTTTGAAAGATAGAGTAAATAATAATTCTTTCACAATATCAAGCATCCTATATTCAAACTTAGATCAAAGTTTATCTGCAAGAAACAATCTACCAGAAGATGTTAAAGATTACTTTATAAACAGCCTGGTCCAATCAACTACATTGAAAATTAACAATGGAACACAGAACATGAACTCCAAGATTACTATCAACATGTTTTTCTCTCCAAGATCAGAGACAGGCAATCCAAAAACTGCAAAGTGTGTATTTTGGAATTATGATCTCTTTGAAGGGGAAGGTGGCTGGTCAGATGAAGGTTGCAAATCAGTTGTTACTGAGAAAGGAACAAACTGTACCTGCACACACTTGACATCATTTACTGTGCTCATGGCTGCAAAGAAAATAATTATTCCATTTCTTGAGGAAATTACCTACGCAGGATTGTTCATTTCCATTGGGTCCTTGATATGTTTTATCACTATTGAAGTTGTTGTGTGGAAAACAGTTGTCAAAAACAATGTCACCTGTTTTCGTCACATTACCCTCATCAATACTGCTATTGCTTTGTTATTTGCCCAATTGTTCTTCCTGATTGGTTCAATTCAACCTGTTAAAGACAATGAAACATTGTGTACAATTGCTACAATTTTCACCCACTACTTTTTCCTTTCTGTATTCTTTTGGACATTGGCTCAAAGTTTAACACTTCTCTACCGGCTTATCTTTGTTTTCCATCAGATGAGCAAGACAACCTTTATGTCATTTTCTTTTATTCTTGGCTATGTTTGCCCCTTGGCGATAGTCATTGCTGCAACGACAAACTTCATCAGCAAAGGCAAATATAAGAGAGAAAACATATGTTGGCTAAATGTCATTCCATTTGGAAAAGTCACTGCCTTTCATACATTTATCGTACCAGTTGGATGCATTATTGGAATCAATATGTTTATCCTGACAGCGGTCATTGTGAAAATAATGAGGCCATCTGTATCAGAAGGAAAAAACAAGGAGGATAAAGAAACGCTTAAGAAAATCATTAAAGCTGTCCTTATTCTAACACCAACTTTTGGATTGACTTGGGCCGTTGGATTTCTCTTAACTGAGAATGCTCCATATTTTCTCCACTACGCATTTGCTATTTTAAATTCAGTTCAGGTAAAGTACATTTATGACATGAGAATGATCTGAACTTTGAAAATGATATTGGAGTGTAATGATATTTAGCTATTTCTCTTTCAGGGTTTATTTATTTTACTAACTTCCAGTTTCACAGAAACAAAGGTAAAACATTTTGAGCTTTGTTTTGCTATTTTAAGCATGTTTGCTTCTTACACACACAATTAACTTTAAATGTTTATTTCTTTCCGTTAATTGTAGGTACGGGCAGCCTTCATAAAGCACTTTAAGTCAATGGTATGTCTTATATTTAAATCTCATATCTCATTATAAGCAGTAAGATACATTAGGTAAATTATTGCCTTGATAAAAAAAGTGTGGAACAAAAATTTCAACTGAAATGATGCCATTGAAAATTCCTGTATATAATCTTTAGAAATTATTTAGGTTGAAACTTCTTTGCGAATCAGGGTGGGCAAAGACAAGTTAGGGCACGAATGGGGAAAGGGTTCAATAACGAACTGTTCATTCCAAAGGAACTGGAAATAACATTTCCTGTAGATTTAGAGGCAGTCAAATAACATCTCCTGGTAAAAGACACACAATCTATAGCCATAATCCAAAAACAAATTATTTTTAATGAACATGTTCAGACATGTTATGACACACCTCCAGGACAGGGTAGGACCTGAGCCATGAACTTCTAGCATAGAGGCAGGACTACTACTGTAACATTATGATTCATTTTGACAACAAGCAGGTATGCATAACCCCTTTGTGAAGCAGAAGGAGTGCAGAAAAGTATTTCCCATTGACTGTATGTCTTGAAACATCAGAGGGGCTTAGAGAAAGCAAACGAAGAATACTAGTTACTGATAGTTTTTATAAGATTTCCAATTGGTTTGGTAGGCAAAAGTTCAACAAGTGTCATTTTTTAAGCTTGCGCCTTTCCCCGAACCTAAATGTAACCTAGTAGGAAGGAGAAAAAAGGTGTGTAATTACATTGCACCTTTCAAAAGCTCAGAAGTTTCCAGGTCACTTTGCAGCAGCTAATTAACTATTTTGAAGGGTCATCCCCGTTTCAATGTAGGGACCAGTTTGGGCACAACCAGATTTTACAATTAACCATCAGGTAATGACCAAATAGCTGGTTTATACTGACATTGACTAAGAAATAACTACTGGCCAGAATACCAAGAGAGCTCCTTTTGTTCCAAAAGTCTCTTGGACTCTTTAAGCAGATCGGACCTTTGGTGTCAAAGGTTGAAGATAACACTTCAACAGTGCAGCGTTTGCTGACTATTGTGCAGCAGAGTCAAAGCTGTCAGCATCCTGTCAAGTCCTCAATACAGAAAGGGAGATCGTGTCAGACTTGTAGATTACTGATGGTGGAGAAAGTTAATAGTTGTACTTAACCATGGTGCAACATGTGTCTGCGTGGCTTTCCTCCGGGTGCTCAGGTTTCCTCCCACAGTTCAAACATGTGCAGATTAGGTGAATTGGCCATGCTAAATTGCCCATGGTCAGGGATATGTAGATTAGGTGAGCTATAAGGGAAATGAGACTGGGCTAGAAGCTCTGAGGATCGGTGCAGAATTATTGGACCAAAGGGCCTGTTCCCACACTGTCGGGATTCCATGATGATCTATGATGATTTATTGGTTCTGAAGGACTGTCGTATCAGAATTGAAATATTAACTCTGTTTCTCTCTCCACAAAAGTTGCCAAGCTAGTTGAGTTTCTCCAGCATTTTCAGTGTTTGTTTCAGATTTCCATCATCTGCAGTATTTTGCTTTCATTTGAGAGCAACAATTCTAACTGTGTTCACTATATTGGCTAACAAACTTTCCCTGTGCAACTGGAATACTTCTGTGCTAAATCACAGTCCAAATTTGTTGATTGAAGAGCATATAGGGTGGATTTAATGTCACCTCGCCCCCTTACCCAGATAATGGTCACAGTAGCAGGACAATTAATGTGGTGAGAAGGTATGGGATGGACGGTCTATCACATTCTCGTCCGCCTTCAGTTAAGGTGGAGGAGGTCAAGGTTAGTCTACCCACCCTAGGCCAACTGAAGCCATCAAGCGTCTAGTTAAAAGCCAGTTAAAGGCCTCAGCCCTCTGTCACTGACATTCTACTGGGATACATTGCAGATGCCTGCTTCATTGAGCCCATTATCCATGTATTTGTGATAATGGGAACCGCAGATGCTGGAGAATCCAAGATAATAAAATGTGAGGCTGGATGAACACAGCAGGCCCAGCAGCATCCCAGGAGCACAAAAGCTGACGTTTCGGGCCTAGACCCTTCATCAGAGAGCATGTTGAAGGGTCTAGGCCCGAAACGTCAGCTTTTGTGCTCCTGGGATGCTGCTGGGCCTGCTGTGTTCATCCAGCCTCACATTTTATTATCCATATATTTGTGTTGCTCATCTTTCCAGGTTTCATGCAATACTATCAGAGATAATGGAAACTGCAGGTGCTGGAGAATTCCAAGATAATAAAATGTGAGGCTGGATAAACACAGCAGACCAAGCAGCATCTCAGGAGCACAAAAGCTGACGTTTCGGGCCTAGACCCTTCATCAGAGAGGGGGATGGGGAGAGGGAACTGGAATAAATAGGGAGAGAGGGGGAGGCGGACCGAAGATGGAGAGTAAAGAAGATAGCTGGAGAGAGTATAGGTGGGGAGGTAGGGAGGGGATAGGTCAGTCCAGGGAAGACGGACAGGTCAAGGAGGTGGGATGAGGTTAGTAGGTAGCTGGGGGTGCGGCTTGGGGTGGGAGGAAGGGATGGGTGAGAGGAAGAACCGGTTAGGGAGGCAGAGACAGGTTGGACTGGTTTTGGGATGCAGTGGGTGGGGGGGAAGAGCTGGGCTGGTTGTGTGGTGCAGTGGGGGGAGGGGACGAACTGGGCTGGTTTAGGGATGCAGTAGGGGAAGGGGAGATTTTGAAACTGGTGAAGTCCTCATTGATACCATATGGCTGCAGGGTTCACAGGCGGAATATGAGTTGCTGTTCCTGCAACCTTCGGGTGGCATCATTGTGGCAGTGCAGGAGGCCTCCTGCACTGCCACAATGATGCCACCCGAAGGTTGCAGGAACAGCAACTCATATTCCGCCTGTGAACCCTGCAGCCATATGGTATCAATGAGGACTTCACCAGTTTCAAAATCTCCCCTTCCCCTACTGCATCCCTAAACCAGCCCAGTTCGTCCCCTCCCCCCACTGCACCACACAACCAGCCCAGCTCTTCCCCCCCACCCACTGCATCCCAAAACCAGTCCAACCTGTCTCTGCCTCCCTAACCGGTTCTTCCTCTCACCCATCCCTTCCTCCCACCCCAAGCCGCACCCCCAGCTACCTACTAACCTCATCCCACCTCCTTGACCTGTCCGTCTTCCCTGGACTGACCTATCCCCTCCCTACCTCCCCACCTATACTCTCTCCAGCTATCTTCTTTACTCTCCATCTTCGGTCCGCCTCCCCCTCCCTCCCTATTTATTCCAGTTCCCTCTCCCCATCCCCCTCTCTGATGAAGGGTCCAGGCCCGAAACGTCAGCTTTTGTGCTCCTGAGATGCTGCTTGGCCTGCTGTGTTCATCCAGCCTCACATTTTATTTTCATGCAATACTAGCAGTGACCACCAGTGGGAGTTAAATATTCCAGACCGTCATGTTTGAGAAAGGATAGGACAGGAATGAAGGGTAGTGACACTGAATGCAGAATCTGGGTTTGGTAGCACTCAATATTTGGCTGCCATCAGGGGCAAATGTTTGTGTGTTCATGTCTGCCGGGGTATCAACTGAGACATTAGCAGACATTAGCTCTGCCAACACACTGAGCAGTCAAATTGTGACTAGAAACAGCAGGCAAGGAGCAGGATGAGTTGGACTAGCAGAGCAAGAAGGAAAGGAATGGAATGTATTGCTTGTCCTTTTCTGCCTTGGACATACCTATAAAGATATTCAGTGAATGAGATGCTAACACCACAACCCCAATTCCCATCTACTAACATAACAGCAGCTACGCACTGCTTATTAACTGTGTCACTGACCTATAGCAACGGTGAAATAAAAGCCAATGTAAAATAGGCATTCTGATCCATATATGTATAAGAAGCCATGCAATATCACATTCAAACCCTGTACATTGTCCCAGGTGTTGTTGTCTGTCCCTAGCCCAACACAGTGCTACCACAGCAGATAAAGACGAGTGATGGAAAGTTGGTCAATTTCAGTGAAGAAAACTACAGATAATTTTGGAGATAACACAGTGTGGAGCTGGAGGAACACAGCAGGCCATGCAGCATCAGAGGAGCAGAAAAGCTGACGTTTTTGAGCAGGGCCCTTCAGACCTTCCTCATCCTCTGATGCTGCCTGGCCTACTGTGTTTCTCCAGCTCCACACTGTGTTATCTCTGACTCCAGCATCGGCAGTTCTTACTGTCACTGAGATAACTTTGGAGGATGACTTTGAGCCACTCTATGCCAGATACAGACAGCACCATTTTGGAATGTTTGAAAGCAGTCTGTCTGACTGATAAGCAACAGGAGGGGTACTAGAGTCATGGCAAGGGTGGGAGGCTGACACTGGTATCCTGAGAAAGAGGACCAGTTTTGCGTTTGATGGAATCACATTCCCCAGGATAGTACCCCTGTAATCCTGGTGATCTGGTACAGTGCAGATTAGTCTAAAGCTATGAAATGCGGCAGAGCCCTTGGAACACTTCCAGAATCATGATAGCAGTAGTGTGAGCCTGCATGACAACAAGCTGACCCAGCATACCTTCAGCCTAAGTTTCCAATACAATACCAAGACTTTTGGGAAAGTTACCTGTATTGCAATGGAGGCTCAGACTTTTGCATTATAGAACACAGGATAATACAGCAGAGGAACAGGGCCTTTGGCTCATCATGTCTGCACCAACTACGCTGCCAATCTACACTAATCCCATCTGTCCACATATGGTCCACATCCCTCTATTCCCCACCTGTTCATGAGTCTGTATAAATGCCTTTTAAATGTCGCTGTTGTATCTACTTCTACCACCATCCCTGGCAGTGTGTTCCAGGCACCTACCATCCGCTGTGTAAAAAACTTGACTCGCATATCTCCAATATTCTAGTCAAAATAGTGTAGGTTTGTTCAATCTCTCCTTATAGCTAATGGATTCTGATCCAGGCAACATCCTGGTAAATCTCTTTTGCACCCTCTCCAAAGCCTTTCTATGTTGAGGTAACCAGAACTGCACACAACACTGTGAATGTAGCCAAACCAAGGTCTGTGCTACTGCAACATGACTTGCCAACATTTGTCCCAAAGTCAAGTTAGGTTGCCATTTTCAAAACTATGAAGTCTCCCCAGTCCCATGAAAATCTACCCCTTGTGCCAGAGAAGAAGATAATATAACTGACATTTCATGGAAATTAGTCAAGGAATGGAACTCCTTAAAATTAATGTTAACAAGAAAGACAAATAGAAAATAAAATAATGCTAAATTGGCAAATGCCTTGAACATGATATTTTTCAGCTCAGGGGTTTAAATAAAGAAGTAGCAGATGCTTTAGTCATAACTTGCTAAAGGTCTGTCAATTCAGGGATTCAGATTGAGTAATTACAAATGTAGATCCAATATTTCAAATACAAATTTAAAAAGAGTAAGTCATGCATAAAATCTAACTGAAAGGATTTGAGGAATTCTAGACCTGGTTAGGAAACTGCTTGGGGAGTGGAAGACAAAGTATGGATAACTGGAATTGAAAGGGATAACCACTAATACTCTACTTTCACAAGAGGGAAAAATTAGATGTCTAGTTTGAGTATCCTTTTGATGTCCTCCCAAGATAATGCAAAAAGATATAATGTGTGCCCTGCAACCTTAGTGGGCTGTTTCTGTGATCTGTTCCACGGTTTCAAAACAGTAGACACAAACACATTTAAAGTTATCTCTCATCTTTCTCCAATGGAGAACTTACACAATGCAGGTTCAGTTGAGTGCTGTCCTTGTCTTCAAAGGAGCTCAAAACCAGAGACAACACTGAGGTGCTGGTTTTTCGTGCTGCTTGAGTTCTCCAATTCTGTCAGTGCAAATATGAACTTGACACCATCTGCATGACTATTAACAGCCATTTCAGTGCTCTTTAGAGTGCTTCCATGACTGTATTTCAAGACTTTGTGAATGGGAAGCTTGGTGTTGGTTTGTGACAAACAGAGCAAGATATTAGCACATTGATTGGAGGCTGGACAATGTGAGGCAGCAGCAGAATCATTTCATTCAAAGAGGAGTTATGCACCCTTGGCAGCGTTCGCGTGACAGCATTTAGTGGTATGTCCCTGGTCTTTATTTGATGGTTGCAAGATGATAATATAAAGCAGTATTCTGCAGCAGAATAGATCACGTTCGCCAGGTTTTTTTTTGAATGAATGTGTCTATGTTCTTTAAAACTACTAAAGAGATATTGCAAGTAATACCCTATGGCTTTAACTTTTTCAGACTTTTCAAAGTACATCTGAGAATGTCTACTCAAAAACAACAGCTCATTCAATTCTAAAATAAGGTGAGTAAAATTAGTAGCAATTACACAGAAGTTTTTGAAACTCAAGAACAGCAAAAGGAAAAAAAAACTATTTGGCCTATCAGGTCAGTTCCTTTGTGCTGGCTCACATATAACCTACTATACTGTGGAAATCATTTAGAGCATATTTTGTTTTTATCGGGAACAAAAACAAAGTTGCTGGAAAAGCTCAGCAGGTCTGGCAGCATCTGTGAAGGAGAAAATAGAGTTAACATTTTGGGTCTGGTGACCCTTCCTCAGCCCTGTTTGTACCAATCATGCTGGTGAATTTTCCAATGGGGACGGAATCACTAACATTAAGACAGCATTGACAAGAATATGCTAGAAAATTGGATGTTTTATCAGACCCCATGTGAATTGTGCAGCATTCAGTCTTTCAGAAGACATAAAGTTTTCTAATGTATCTAATTATTGGTACAAGCATAGTTATCGTGTAAAAATAGTGTTAAATTACATTTTGATTTGATCTGATTTATTATTGTCACATGTACTGAAATACAGTGAAAAGTATTGTTGAGCGTGCTATGCAGACAAACCCTACCTTGCGCAAGTACATCAGGGTAATAGGACAGAATGCAGAATATGGTGTTACAGCTGCAGAGAAAGTGCAGAGAAAGAATAACTCTAATGTATAAGAAATCCGTCGATAAGCCTGAAAACAATGGGAAAGAAGCTTTTCTTGAATCTGTTGGTATGCCTTTTCAAACATTTGTGTTGCCTGCCTAATGAAAGAGGGTGGAAGAGAGTGTAACAAGGGTGGGAGGGGTCTTTGATGATGTGGCTGCTTTCCCGAGGCAGTGGGAAGTATAGACGGAGTCACTGGAGGGAAGGCTGGTTTTTGTGATGGGCTGGGCTGTGTTTACAACTCTCTTGTACTTTCTTGTGGTCTTGGGCAGAGCAGTTACCATACCAAACTGGGATTTCCCAATCTTAATTTGTTGTTGTGGGGTAGAAGCCCAGAAGAGTGTAATATTTTGAAGAACTGCAACAGGAATTTAGTGAAATTTAGTGAGGCATAACCAATGACATTTTCAAATTATTCATCTTATAGATTTATTAAGTTCAATTTATTTTTTGTTCAATATTAGGAACTATTTAAAGACGTTAACTTGGTACCTAAACCATTGGTCCATTTCGATCAGAAATGAGGAATGAGTTAAAGAGAGATAGTAAGAACTGCCAACATTGGAGTCAGAGATAGCACAGTGTGGAGCTGGAGGAAAACAGCAGACCAGGCAGCATCAGAGGAGCAAGGAAAGTTGATGTTTCAGGTCAGGACACTTCTCCAGCTCCACACTGTTAAAGAGAGAGAGGTGTGATTAGTTATTTTCAGATTGGCTGTTCTCAGTTGTGAGTGAGACAAATTATGTGAAGTGTCTAAGAGAGTTTTGATTTCTTTGTCAGAGTTTGGAGCTACTGGAGATCACTGGGGCTGTATTTTTATCCCATGAATGGGGGCCTTGGGGTCATGGTGAGAAGGAGGTTCTGAGGCTGGACTTAGGGTAGGCAGGCCCATTTGACAATTTTACAAAGCCTCCTAATTGGCTGCCTTTCAACCTGTCATCCAATTAAAGATGGCTGCACCCAGTCACAAGGCTGGCAACTTAGAGGCAACAATATCGCTCGGAGATGAATTGCTGCTGATGAGTTCTGGAGACATCAGATATGCAGGTAGCCAGAGAAAAGTGTTTTAAAAATTCACAGGCTGACTTTCAGAGGAGAAATCTTTGGCCACTAGTAGACCACTTGCCAGTAGCTGGTGCCTCCCCAGATGCAGGAGAGCTGTGACAGCAATATACCCTGACTCCTAACTGGGTCTTTATCTGTATAAACTGGCTGCCTGCCTCCTTGAGTTAGGCAGCCTGTACATTCCACTACCACTGATGGTAGAATGCCCCAATGGCAGCAGCATTTTGAGAAGCCAATCCAAGCTGGTACCTCGTTTCTCTACCAGCCCCTGTGCCTCCCAGCCTGCCTCTTGCTGACTGGTAAAATTTAGTCCATTCCCTCCACATGAACATTGTGTAGAAAGAGAAATGTGACTGCCCACCTGCAGAGCCAAACAGAGATTCCCAGAGTTGTTGGAACTATTGGTTGATAAATTGGCCTGGCTCCTATCCCTCAGGCTGAAAGGGTTATTCAGACAGATCTCCTACTCTGTAAACCTCTTACACAGAGACTGGCTCGAGCAAGGGCCCTGCCTCAGTGCATCAACACTTTGTTAAAGTCAGGGGGAGAAAAAAAACAATAGCACAAAACGCAGCACTTCCTGCCCTCACTCCTTATGGTCCCTCATCACTCCCAAAATACCCATGTCCCAACAAAGCACCTTGGCATCCCTATATCCCTTATGCCCTCTATGATTTCATGACCCTCTCAATCCTATGGACCTTCAAGCCCTCCGTGCTTACCTCTGTGCCATGCCCATGGTCCATCATACCCTCAATATCAAGTTAATTCTCTAGTATCCATCCCAGCATATCTCCGTGAACCTATCTCCCACGACTCACAATAATTCCGAAGCTACCACATTTTCCATGCATTGTAACCCATGCTCCTCAACCATCATCTTTGCCCTATACCCACAGTATGCAATATTGGCAGACATCAATACACGTGCTAAGATTAAATAAAGTTCTCAAGTTTTTGAGAAGATTTGTAATTGAAGTTGTGGATGATGCTGTAGACTTGCTGGCCAAGCAAGTGTGTTTGGTTGCAGACGTTTCATCAACCTGCTGGGTAACACCGTCAGTGCACCTCTGGTGAAGCATTGATGTTCTGTCCCACTTGTTATTTATATGCCTCGGTTTGCTCGGTTTCCCAAAACCAGCCCAGCTCGTCCCTGGCTCCCTAACCTGTCTTTGCTCCCACCAATCCCCTCCTCCCACCCCCATCTCCTACCTACTAACCTCATCCCGCCCCCTTGACCTGTCTGTCCTCCCTGGGCTGACCTATCTCCTTCCTCAATCCCCACCTACACTCACCTTTACTGGCTCCATCCCCGCCTCTTTGGCCTGTCTATCTCCTCTCCACCTATCTTCTCCTTTATTCAGTTTCTATCCACTACCCCTCTCTCCCTATTTATTTCAGAATCCCCTTCCCCTCCCTCATTTCTGAAGAAGGGTCTAGGCCCAAAACGTCAGCTTTCCTGCTCCTCTGATGCTGCTTGGCCTGCTGTGTTCATTCAACTCCACACTTTGCTATCTCAGATTCTCCAGCATCTGCAGTTCCTATTATCTCAGTTGCAAATGATTGTTCTGTGATCATAATCAAATATTAACAATGAATGTTAAACAGTCATAAATAATCACACAAAATAGATTTTTCCAGCTCTATAACACTGTAAGTTTTTTTAACATATCTGTATTTATTTATAATCTTCTTTGACAAGAGCTGTGAATTGCAGTATCATAAAAATGTACATGACCTGCATTGTTCTAATTAAATCACTTTCTCCCATAGGTTAGACAGAATGGAAAATCGGAAGTTCTACACCAATACACTTGGCAGTTCCTTTGATAATTCCCATAATACATTTCTTAGCAAATAGCGTATATGTATATATATATATATATAGGTTATGGCTTTTTCAATATTTTGGAATATCAGACAGAAAATAAGGAACCAATTGAAATGTCTTACCGTGAGTTGTGTTTTGTTTTATTAAATATTAGCTCTAATCCAAAAATGTCAAACTTCGTGTGCTAGATCTAGATGTGTATTTTACATAAATGTGACTTATTTTGTCATTTTATATCATATTATTCAAATGTTAGAACTCAATGAGAATGAAGCGTGGACATAAATGTCTCCAGTATTCGTAAATGGAAGTTCAAATGTAAACAGCAGCAAGGTTGTTTATCTTTTTTTCTGTAGAATCATCTGTTTGATTGGAGGCTTTGATTTTAATCACTGACCTGATTTGTCACTATTGTATGAGGAAAAGGAGGATATATATGGTTCTGATTGACTAGCAGACAAGGACTATTACAATTTGTGATGTTGGACCAATTACAGGTTCAATGATTCCGTACAAATCTACAAATAGCTTCCACGAAAACAATTTGATTCGATTTCTAATTGGCATCAAAGCTGAATTTTAAGTGAAGATTATATACACATCTTTTGATATTATTACTCGATGAAGAAAAAATGGAAATAAGAATTCCTTCTCAGCTCAGATAGTTCTCAAGTTCACCAAGCACTTAATAAGAAATTCAATTTCTAGTCTTGAGGACATCTGAGTCCTACAGAACTTCAGTTGCAAATCAGCCAACCTGAAATTGTTCATTTTCCAAAGAATAAAGGAAAGCACTTGTCCAAAATCATTCTTATCTACCTATTTTAATCCAAACTACCTGGCTTTAAGACACATTCCACACAAGCAATATTATTTTAAATTGTCTTATTAGTAGCAGAGGGCAAGGTAAATAATTTGCAATGAATAGCACAGAATGAGGAACATCATTGTTGAAGCAAAATCGCATTAAGGTTCGATGTGCGATTTTAATTGCATGGTATTTAGATTAAACATCAGGGATGTAAAATTATGTTGAAAAATTAAAACATTTTAGCAAATTTGTTGGGAAAAGAATTTTTCTTGCTGTTTCATATGCTTTACAAATCAATTAATAAAGTAAGTAGTCTACTTGAAAAAAGTAAAACTTTCAAATATCATGAAATTACCTTTACTATTTCATATAGATGCAAATGTGTGTGCTTCAGCCATGTTATAATATTCAGGTGATGGGATAAAAATAACCATATTTTCAGCATTTAACATTCTAAAGAATCAATTAAATGACAATGATTTAATAACCTACTAACATGTTGTCATCTCTTTTGTTAGACTTTCCAAACAAAATATATTAAATAAACAAGATAACAAAAAAAGTTTACAATAATCTGTGAAATCTGTCGCTATTTCTGTCCAGTTTGATTTGAAGGAACAAGACTCCAGAAATATGACATCTGGGGGACCAACGTTCTGTTCTGACCTTAGGTTGATGGTTAATACAGGGCTCAAGAGCTTAGGAAAGAATCTATGCAGCCTACCAAGGGTGCAACATACCTTTGGCATCCTCAGACAGTAATTCCAATGCTTGATCAAGTATAGCGTTAGCTAAATCATGGCCTGGAAAAATAGAGCTGTTGCCTAGGTCTGCTGCAGTTCAAGCCTGCAAATACTTCCATTGATGATGCAAACATTCAGAAAAGGTTGAGAGTAATGGAGTTCTGTGCCTGTTGCAATCACCAGATGCAATGCAATAGTGTAAATACTTTACTAATAGCCTTTGCAAATTAATACAAGACAGAAATCATCACATGTTCATCCCACATGCCAAATAAAACTGTCCCTTCAATCAACTCATGAGCATTGCCTTTTCTCTTCCCATGAATTTGAGTGCTCCCCTAGACACTAGCTGGTTCTACACTCCTGGCATTTTTTCAATTTCACCTCCTGTATGTCTGTGTAGAAGGAACAAATGAAATTGAGTTATGTGAGGCACCAAGTGCAAGTGGATTAGTTAAGTTGAGCTGGGGGCAGAAAAGTGCATCATTTACAATATTATACTCATCTTGAAAAATCGCAAGAAATTGCACCGTACGATATTGAAATGATGCAGTATGTAAAAGCATAATGTTACAGAAATTGACTGTACAGTATGAGGCCAATCATCACATCATGTCTGCACTAGTGAACAGATAGCCACCCAACCTAATCCCATTTTTAAGCTCTTGGGCTGCACTTCAGGCGGGGAGTTACAGATTGCCATGACACTCGAGGCTTGACCCATTGTGATCTCCAGCATTTGTGGCTTTCAGTCTAATCCAGAAGGCCTGGCTCCAAGTCCCAGATGCTCCAGAGGCATATCCTAACATTTCTGAGGCAGTTGATTAATGATATCATTGCCCTCACGATCAGGATGCAGAATGTCTCAGAGGTTAGAGAATTGTGTTCATCCATTATCTCAAGGGTATGTCACCAGTGACTGCTCATAGTGTCAAGAAACTCTTTCACTTCTTATCATAGAATCCCTACAGTTTGGAAACATGCCCTTCGGCCCAACAAGTCCACACTGACCCTAAGAGCAACCCACCCAGACCAATACCCCTCATAACCCACCATATCTACACATCCCTGAACACTATGGGCAATTTAGCATGGTCAATCCACCTAAACTGCACATCTTTGGACTATGGGAAGAAACTGGAGCTCCCGGAGTGAATCCATGCAGACACAGGGAGAATGTGCAAACTTCACACAGACAGTCGCCCGAGGGTGGAATCGAACCTGGATCCCTGGCACTGTGGGGCAGCACTGAGCCACTGGGTCATTCCCAACAAACGTCATTGCCATCAGGAATCCTGGGTTCTGCTGCTGTTGGCTATATTTGCCTTCCTAAGAAGGTGAAGGCAGTGGACCAAGAAGGCCAGGAGCAGCAGCAGTTCACTGATCTCTCAAATGAGGGGCAACCAGCTCAGGAACAGAGTGCAGCTCCTGCCACCGGCCCCGGCCCCACCAGAGATATGTGGGATCCACAGGAAGCCCAGAGGTGTTTGACCCTGACTCCCTTTCCTGGAATTTGTGTCTGTGCATGAAGCATAGAGAAACTGTCTCTCATTCCCCCTCTTGCCTGGGCCTGCTACAGAGGGAGTATGCCTTGCTGCAATCTTCATTATAGGCCTGACTTTGTTTCTGGTGAAGGATTTTCTCTGTACCCACCCAGATTCCAAATGTTTCATCATTGAAATGGTTCTGCTGCTTTCAATGTCCCTTGGCAGTGCATCGTGGTCTTGCTGCAGGGGAAACCACCAGAATAGTCTTTAGCAACATAAAGGCATAGTGGGAAGAGAAAATGGGAGATGGTGAAACTTCCCAGATGCATCATTAATCTACTGAAGACTAAATTTCTGGAACTTTCCTCATTTGTTTTGGCATTCAACGGAGGAAGTCTGAGGAAATGCATTCAGACTTATTCTAGAGGGGCCCAGGATATTGTTTGTCAAAAATAAAGTCTTCCTTGCCAAAAGGTGCTGTGTACATTTTTTTAACACTTTACCCCAGATGAGCTCAGCAATATTCAGAAGCACTGAGCTTACAGATCCTGAGGGACATGAATGGGCTGAATAGCCAAGATCTTTTCTCCAACGTAATGGAATCCAAAACTAGCGGGCATAGGTTTAAGGCACAAGGGGAAAGATCTATAAGGGATCTAAGGGGTAACTTTCTCACTCAGAGGATGGTGTATGTATAGAATGAACCAATTCAGGAAGTGGTGGAGGCTGGTACAATTGCAACATTTAAAAGGCATCTGGATGGGTATATGAATAGGAAGGGTTTAGAGGGATATGGGCCAAATGCTGGCAAATGGACTAGATTAATTTAGGACATCTGGTCAGCATGGACAAGTTGGGCCGAAAGGTCTGCTTCTGCGCTGTACATCTCTATGACTGAGACTCATTGAGATCTCACTGGCCTAGATGACTGAATGCAATCTGGAATGAGGCACCAAATGACTAATATTGTTTTGAAACAAGCATGTTTTACTTCTAGAGACAGTAGGAACAGCCGATGCTGGCATCTGAGATAACAAGGTGTGGAGCTGGGTGAACATAGTAGGCTTCTTTATGTCTAGTCTGTTCAAGCACATTTTATTTCTACATCTTTTAAAATACAGAATGATTTGGGATCAAGTGTTTAAACATTGACTAATTCTGCAGAGCCCTCTGCCACAAAAAGCATTGTGTACTATATGTATTTGCAGATAAGATGAAGAGCTTTGGTCACCGTTCTCACAGCTGATGATTCGGTGAAAGCTTCGGGAATCATAATGGATGACATTGCATGTGTAAACACACTGGTCCAAACTGATCCATCTGTTAAGGACCCCTCAGCAAATCACAGGCACCTTTCTTTCTCTGACTCCTATTTTGCTGCTGACCTCTCAACCAATCTCTATTTGTTCATTGACACTCACTAGACATGGTCAGCAGCATTTGGAATAGTTAGTGCAGGTTATAAGTCAATATCCTGCAGCGACTGATTTTTCACTTGCCGATCAACACTGCAATGGCTTCAAGAATTAGAATTCGGCCTAGCTTTCAGCAAACCTTCTCACACATTTAATATCCCTGAATCCCTTTTACTATCAGAGCTTTACCTTATTCCTCTCTAAAAATTTCTGAAATTGCTCCCTTGCCTGTGTTCGGTTCTGCCTGTACTTCAGGTACAAGAATGCCTTAGCATTGTATTTTTCCTGCTGTGGCCTTTAGTTCATAAATGTGACCGACAAGGGGAGGAAATTGGAAAATCACTTGGAATGAGAAGCCTAAGTTGCCTACTCAGAGCTGATCCCTAACTGATCCACAGTTGGATCCCGAGGGCAGGGAGGAGATGAACATGGGAGTGGGGAATCTGAGCTGGGCTGGTAGCAGCTGCAGGCCTCTCACAGAGCCAGGATTAGCAATCCTGTTCCTCATAACTGGTCAGTAGAAACATGCAAATAAAACCTTTTCCTGCATCTCTATTGTATCAGGCAACTGACGACAGGGAAATGAAAGAACACAGGCTTCTCCTGGTGTTTCAGTGTGATATATACACTCTGGGCCAAAGTACTGTTCTAATGTCATCCAACAGTGTTCAGTGGCAGATCAGAAAAAAATCCAACTGTCCAGTACAAAACCAGATATCTGGCCATCCTTATATCTTGTCAAAATTTACTTCATGGCCACCAATTTAGCTTCCATTAATCAGACATAATCTCTCCGCTCTTCTTTTGTATTCATTCACGGGATGAGGGTGTTGCTGGCCAGGCAGCATTTATTGCCCATCCCTAATTGCCCAGAGGACAGTTCAGAGTCAACCACATTGCTGTGGGTCTGGAGCCACATGGAGACCAGACCAGGTAAGAATGGCAGTTTCCTTCCCTAAAGCGCATTTGTGAACCACGTGGGTGTTTCCTGACCATTGGCAATGGTTTCACAGTTATCATTGGACTCCTAATACTAGATATCTATTGAATTCAAATTCCACCAGCAGCCATGGTAGGATTTGAGCCATGGTCCCCAAAACAGCATCAAGGTCTCTGGGTCAATAGGCCAGTGATAATATGACTAGCCCACTGCTGCCACATTGGTTTAAATTCTCTTTTTAATACAGGAGCCAGCTAGGATTCAACTTGTCCAGAAGTTTCATCATTTGCAACTATTTGACAATATCTTTTAAGTCTTCCCTTCTCAGGACATTAACAAAAAAATGATTTAGGGAAGTCCATTTTTCTCCAGACCGAGAATTTTGATTTCACTAAACATTGACCGTCTCACACACTGTTGCCAGTGTCCACCAATGCAATAATGGGGAAGCTGGCTGGGATCCTAAGGGTGTGTAGTGACAAAATGGAAGTCTGAGAGTCTAACAGCAGTAATAGTGGAGCAGCAACCCTTGAGCAATCGAATGACTTAAGATGCAGAAATGGTATGGAAACTGAAATTTTAATTTAAAAAGCACAAATACATTACTGCTCGTTGCAAAGAATACAGTAGCTGTTTGCACAAGTGATAGATGGAGATTGGCTCTGGCTGGAAAAGTGGCAACTTTAAAATGGTCATTCTGTTTATGAATATATCTGGTAATCATTTCCAGTAATCATGGTTGATGTGATTAGACATAAACACAGTCTGAACTTTACACAATTATTATGCGCATGCAAAGCTATGCTCCTGAAGGCAGCTGCTACAGGATATAAAAATCTCTCAAAGTTTCGTGACTCATGGGAAAAACAGGTTTCTGATCAGATTTCTCCTAGTAATTGCGTGTTTTTGCAATCATGCTAATAATAGCGATGGCCAGAGCTATCACACCAGCAGTGGCTCCAATCATTACCCCAAAGAGAGAACCATGAACCTGTGCTTGTTCACAGCGGTCACCAAAGTACATGTGTGTTTGAGTAGAGCCACATCTGAAACAGAACAGTGAGAAATATTAGAGATAACAAAGTGTGGAGCTGGATGCACACAGCAGACCAAGCAGCATCTTAGAAGCACACTCTCTGTTACCAAAGCTGAACATTTTGAGCTATAACAAATAAGTCTGAGAACATGGATTCAGGTTGTACCCAGCACGATGACATTCAGTGTTCATAGAGTGATAGGATGATTTAGCACAAGGGGAGGTCAGTTTTGAGACATATCGTCTCTTTATTTAGTAGCAGAATTTC
Source organism: Stegostoma tigrinum (assembly GCF_030684315.1). Classification (NCBI taxonomy): domain Eukaryota; kingdom Metazoa; phylum Chordata; class Chondrichthyes; order Orectolobiformes; family Stegostomatidae; genus Stegostoma; species Stegostoma tigrinum. The sequence goes on from NC_081357.1 coordinate 122,125,671, forward strand.
ATCCAGTGGCCTCACCCTGAACAAGCATCTTTCATGAGGCGGCGATAATTTATTTTTTCTTGCATTGGGCTTTCCTGCCTGAATCTTATTTGAAGTTGACAAAGAAGGTGGAAAGCATATTAAGACAAACTTCTCCTTTGCACTCAGTCTGGAAGTGGACACCTGAGCGCAGGCCCAAAGATACTTGGGGTTGAGGGAGTCACATGCTTGGAGTGGAATTTAGTGCCCTCCCATGAGGTGGGCTCAGTGGTAAGGGGCATTTTCATCAAGTGGGAGGATGGCAGCTGGAAACCCTGCTACCTTCCTCCCTTTGCCACAATTACATCCAGAATTGGAAGGTTCTTGTCTGGACTTTTTGCCCCAGTGCCAATGTGGGTCTGTAGTTGATGTTTAATGTTGATGACAATTAATGTCCACTTCAGTACCTTGTCATGGTATTAACTCGACAGCAGATGAGGGTCTCCCCCAAGCTGGAAGTCTGGGAAACACAACCTATTGGAGTGTGTGAGCTTGTGGATGTAGTGATAGTGGTGGCGGGGGGGAGGTGATCCCACCCCCAATTCAAAGGTGCTCATTTGCTAACCGTGGGAGTTGGCATCACCCACGAAGAGCAAGACCCCATCACTGCTGCAAATCTATTCCCCATTACCCGCATCGTGCCATCTCTTGGGCCTCAGTTAAGGTGCAATGCCAACAGCAGCCAACCTACCCACAGTGCAAAGCTGCCAGCTTCTTCTGGAATTCATCACCACTCAGAGCCCATGATCCTGGGCATGTTCTCCGCTAGCCATCACACGCCTAAGGGGCTTCCCCGAAAGAAGGCAACGTGGGCACCTCAGTGACTCTTTATCTCGCAGCAAGCTCCCGTTACCTCCATTAAATGCCTTTCCCATGGAATTCTCCAGTTTTGTTCCAAGTTCAACCTCACAGACAATTATTTATTGTGAACAAAATGTGAAAATCTGCATCAGCAGTAACTATTGCCAATTCAAAAAGCCGTAAGGTGTGAGGTAGTTTCAGGTCAGGAATCGGACGAGTTTGAATCCTGATATCAACTTTTAAAATTAGCTTCAAAATTGAGAGCTTTTAATGGCCATATACAAAGTATTTTATAACATCATAAAAGTTATTCAATAACTGGAATGAGACATCAACCAATTCCTTTCCTCAGAATATCTTCACCCAAGTTCAGGAAACTTCATCTACCTGCAACTTGCTTTCCCTTTTGTCATAACACACACTCCACCATTTAGACAATATCCAGGGTCACAGGAATCTTGGAAGGGTCTCTGAGGCTCTTGGATGTATCCGGCATAATCCACTGCTCGCCGATGCCTTTCATGAAAGCTTTGGGGGCGAATTGGAACTTCAGACTTAATGAGTGGAGTCAGATCTTTAAAAAGAAAACATTTAAGCTCAGTAAATGGAACGCACAAATTGATAATAGTTACCAACTCTATTTTACTCTGCTCTCCTGAGTTGTTCTCGACTTTTATTCAACAGACACTATTCACTATCCAATTGAACGCTCCAGTGGTATAAATTTCCAGAAAGGAGACTGAATAGCGAAAGTCAAAAAAGTTGTGCGACAATAGTAGGCATCATTTTATTTTGTTGTTAATATCCAGCAATATCCCAGAGGTTAAGGATATTATTAAGTTGGAGAAGGTGCAGAAAGGATTTACCAGCATGTTACCGGGACTGGAGGATTTGAGACATAAAGAAAGGCTGGATCGACTGGGGCTTTCTTCCCTGAAGAGTAGGAGGTTGAGGGGTGACTTTATAGAGGTTTATAAAACCACAAGGGGTATAAATAAGGTGCATGGCAATGGTCTTTTCCCCCGGGTAGGGGAGTTCAAAACTAGAGGGCATATTTTTTAGGGTGAGAGGAGTAAGATATAAAAAGGACATGAGGGACAACATTTTCTCACAGAGGGTGATTCAAATGTGGAATGAACTGTCAGAGGAAGTGATGAATGCAGGTACAGCATTTAAAAGACATTTGGACAGGTACATGATGAGGAAAAGTTTAGAGGGATACAGGCCAAATGCAGGCAAATAGAACTAGGTCAGTTTGGAAAACTGGTTAGTATGGACTGGTTGAACCAAAGGGTCTGTTTCCGTGGTGTATCAATCAATGACTCTACCTATGACTGTATAAATGTTGTACTACAAGAGCAATTCAGGGGCTGGTGATTCTGCAAAGTGTATCTGAACTCAATGAATTCAGCTGTGGACTATTGGTGGTAGAGGACAGTGTAGTGTGAGTGACTGACCCAGATTTCTGCAGCAAAGGGCAAGCTCTGTTATCTGCCCAGCACTATCGTTTGGACTATCTGCTCTTGGCTGGAGAATGACTTGAACTGGGACAGTTATATCCCGTGGTTGTGGCACATATCAACATAAACAAAATAGAAATAGAAAAGAAGCTCTGTTTAGGCAGTACGAAAAGTTAGGTGCTTGTCAACCTTTTGGCCAGTCAGCGTTAGCAAGTTCTCGGTTTATGTCCATAAAATTTGCCTTTCACGGGTATAAAACAAGAACTTGCAAACGCTGACTGGGCAAAAGCATGACTGACAAGTGGGAGGCCTCCAAAAGTATGATAGCAAGTGTTCAGAGGCATTATGTTCCTATTAGAGTGAAAGGTAAGGCTGATAATTTTAGGGAACAATAGTAGAATAAAGATATTGAGGTTCTAGTCGAGAATAAAAAATATTAGGTATAGACAGCTGGTTTCAACTGAATCTCTGCAAAAGTATAAAGAGTGTAGTGACATTCTTAAGAAGAAAATCAGGAAGAGTGGTAAGGGCGTGGAATGCCCTGCCTGCCAGTGTAGTTAACTCAGCCACATTAGGGGCATTTAAACAGTCCTTGGGTAAGCATATGGATAATGATGGGATAGTGTAGGGGGAGGGGCTTAGATTAGTTCACAGGTCGGCGCAACATCGAGGGCCAAAGGGCCTGTTCTGTGCAGTATTGTTCTATGTTCTATGTTCTAAATTGTAAAGCAGAACCTCAAAAGTTAACAACGTCTAGATTATTACCTGAGCCACATGCAAATCGGCATAGGGTAAATAAGATTAGAGAAATTGATGTGTGGTCTGGTGTGAGAGAAGTGGGCTTCATTTTGAGGAAAATTGGCACTAGTACAAGGGTATATGGTCTGTGTATCATTGGAACAATGCACAGAAACTGCTGTTCTCGCAAGCCATATACCAAGGAAGTTGAGGGGGATTTAAACTCAACAATGTGGGTGAAGGATCAAGCTGCAAATCTAGGGATAGAGTTGAGGCAGCAGAAGAAAGCAGCAATATGAGAAATGAAAGTCAGTGAATAGCAGGAAGGGATAGAGAGAAAAATAATTATAAGGAAACCCCAACAGTCAAGACAAAAGGCTCTGTATCTTAATGTGTAGTATTCATAACAAGGTAAATTAAGTGATTGTGCATAATGAAGTAAATAATTATGATCTGACATTACAGGGACATGAGTACAGGTTGGCAAGGATTGAGTCCTGAATGTTGAGGAGAATCTGACATTAAACAAAAATATGAAGCAGTAAAAGTTGAAGGATAGCACTGATAATCAAAGATGGTATTGGTACAATAATTCAGGAAGATCTCAATTCAGGAGATCAGAATTTAGAATCAGCTTGGGTGAAGATGAGAAATATTAGGGGAAAGAAGTCATTTAAAAAAGTTAACAATAGTAACTACAATATAAGACAAAGTATACAAGAAGAATTATTGCGCTCTTCTAATAATGCTAATGCAATAATTATGGGTAATTTTAATCTACAGATAAACTGGAAAATCAAATTGACAATAAAAGCCTGAATGAAGAAAATTCACAGAATGCTGTTGAGATAATTTGTTAGAGCAGCATGTCTGAAACCATCCAGAAAGCAGGTTAAACTAGACTTGGTACTTTCTAATGAGGCAGAATTAATGAACGACCTCGGACTAAAGGGACCTCTAGGCAGCAGTAATCATGAATGACTGAAATTTATATGCAGCTAGAAATGTTGGGTCTAGGCTAATATAGTAAATAAGGGCAACTGCGCGGTTGTGAAAGTTCAGGCTGAAATGAACTAGGACGCTAAGCTAGAAGATAAATCATTAGAGAAGAGGTGACAGACATTTCAGCAGACATTTCAAGATCAGAATCAGTGTATTCCTACCTTAAAGAAAATTTACAAGGGGACAATGCGTGATTTGTGTTATCTAAAGGAGTAACAGGAATTATCAAGCTTAAGCAAAAAGCATATAATTCTGTAAAGATGCATCCAGGACAGTTGATTATAAAATGTAAAAAACAATAGAGAATGACTAAAAGGCAAATCATGAGAAATAAATTAGCACTTGAGAGAAAGCTTGCTAGAAACATAAAAACAAGTACCAAACCATTTTACAGATACTTAAAATTGAAAAGGATAATTAAAATGTGATTTGATCAAATAGAACTTGAGAACGAGGAATTAGGAGCAGATAACAAGAAAAGGATGGATGAAATGAACAAATATTTCACTTTTGTCTTCACTAATGAGGGCAAAAAAAATCAATCAATGGCTATAAATCATGAGATGGAAAGAAGAGAAGAATTTGATGAAATTATAACAATTAGGAAAGCAGTGCTGGGCAAACTGATGGAGCTGCAGACTGACAAACCCCAGGATCCTGCTGGACTTCACCCTAATGTCTTAAAAGAAATGGCTAATAAGGTAGAACATGTATCAGTGTTAATTTTCCAAAATTCTTTAAATTATGGACAGGGTCTATCATCCTGGAACACAGCAAAAATAAGGAGACAGGCAAAAGGAAACTATAGGCCAGTCAGCTTTTCCTCTGTCTTGTGGAAAGTGTTAAAACTAAGCATTAAAGAGCTTATAGTTGGGCCCTTGGAAAAGTTCAAAGTAATTAAGAAGAGTCATTATGGATTCGTGTACAGAAAGTAATATTTAAACAATTGAATAGATCGTTTTTCAAGGAGTAACATGCACTATGGATGGGTGGGGGGGGGGTGCATGTTAATATTCTATACATGGATTTCCTGAATGCATTTCCCATGATGTCACATAAAAGAGTGCTGAACAAAGTAGAAGCACACAATGTAATGGCTAACTTACTAGCATGGGTACAAGAATGACTGGCTGTAGGAAATGGAGAGTATGCATGAATAGGATATTTTTCTGATTGGCAGGAGTGTAGTCCCATAGGTGTCTTTGCTGAGGCTTTGGTTATTACTATATGTACATATCAATAACTTAGATGAGGGGAGTGAAAGCATCATAGTTAAATAAGCAACATAAGTGGTCAAAAATCTAGTCGATGGGAAAATGTGAGAAGGTGTGAAATTGTTTGTGTTGGCCACAAGAATGAATAGACAGAGTATTAAGAGAACAACTGTAGAATTTGAGGAGTAGAGTGATCCAGGTGCTCTAATGTCTAAGTTCCAAAATGTTAATTTCCAGATATAGGTCCACTTTCTCTATCGCTGACGTTTGGTAGTGGCAGTGTGAACTTTCTACAAGATGCACTGCAGAAATTCACCAAAGCTCCTGAAACACCACCTTCCAAATCCACAACCCCTTCCATCCAGAAGGGCAAGGGCAGCAGTTACATGAGGATTCACTTCCAGGTCACTTACCGTCCTGGCTTGGAAATATGTTGCTGCTCCTTCAAAACCACTGAGTCAAAATCCTGGAATTCCCTCCCTAAGGACATTATGGCTCTTACCTAGAGCCTATGGAACTGCAGCAGTTCAAGAAGGCAGCTCAAGGGAAATTAGAGATAGGCAATAAATGTTGATGCAGCCAGTGACACCCATATCCCATGAATGGATGAAAACTAAAGCAAGTAATAAAAAAAACTAATGGGATGCTATCCTTTATTACAACAGGAAGTGAACAGAAAAGTCAGGGTGTTATACGTCAGCTATAAGAAGCACTGGTGGGAGCACATCTCGAATACCATTTGTATGTTTTGGTCCCCTTATTTAAGAAAGAATGTAAATGCATTGGAAGCTGTTCAGAGGAAGTTTACTAGATTGATACCTGGGACGAGTGGTTTGCCTCATGAGGATCGGTTGGACAGATGTTGAGAGTGATAAATGAACTAAGTGAAGAATAAAAGATGCTGAAAGATTATGACAAGGTGGGCATGAAAATTATATATTGAATTTTCCCAGGCCCCAGCAACATGGGCAATGGTGAGTCAGTTGGGAAATATACTGAGAACAGAGAGTGAAATTATCAACATCAAGAAAAAAAAATCTGATATTCCACAATGATTTTAACAGTTGGATGAGAATCTTGCTTATGAGCGATGAGAGGCCTGTTTGACTGCATTGATACCTCGTCACTACCTAATTTCACCTCAATTATAGCCTGCTTGCTACTTTCCAAGACAGTACACAGAGAAACTAGATGGCTCTGCAGCACCATGGAGATGTGGCACATAATTATTGAAGTAAACAGCATAAAATTAGGCAAGAAAAGATGGCAGGGCTCATGGAGGGAAACTCTTCATGAAACTCCCCAAAATAGTCATTTTGCTGACTTTTGACAAAACCCTCAGACACGTCTTCCTTTCTCGCCCAGACCACAACCCCACATCTGAACATCATCAAGCCATTGTTGCCAGGACTGTCACTGACCTCATTACCTTGAGAGATCTTCCCCCTCCCCCACTGCCTCCAATATTGTAGTCTCCCAACCCCAACAGCCTGCTTCTACTTTCTTCCCAACATCCAGCCAGACTGCCCCAGTAGGCCCATAATATCAGCCTGCTCCTTCCCCATCAAGCTCATTTCCCCCTACCTCAGCTCCATCCTCTCTCCTCTTGTCCACACCATACCCACCTACATCCAAGATTCCTCTGATGCCCACCACCATATTGACAATTTCTAGTTCCCTGGTGCTAACTACCTCCTGTTCACCATGGATGTCCAATCCCTCTATATCTCCATTTCCCAGCAGGATGGTCTGAGAGCTCTTGGCATCTTCCTTGACCAGAGGCCTGATCACTCCCCATCCACCACCACTGTCCTCTGCTTAGCTGAACTTGTTCTCTCACTGAATAATTTCTTCTTTAATTCATCTCACTTTTGCCAAGTTAAGAAGTGGCTATACGTACTCGCATGCATCCCAGTTATGCCTGACTTTTTATGGAGGTGTTTGGAAAAATCCTTGTTCCAGTCCTAAACTGGCACCCTCCAAAAACTGTTTTGATACTTTAATGACTGTTTCAGTGCTGTTTCATGCTGCTGTCCAGACTGTGAAAAGTTTGTTCATTTTGTCTCCAATTTCCACCTCTCTATAACTTTCACATCGTTCATTTCTGACACTTCACTTCCTTTCCTTGATCTCTCCGTCTCCATTTCGGGGATTAAACTGTCCACTGCCATCCACTAAAAAAAAAATAACTGACCCCCATAGTTACCTTCACTGCAGCTCTTCACACCCAAATCCGACAAATCCTCAACCGCACCTGAACTATCAGCCGTACTCCAGCCCTTGCCCCTTCCCATCACTCACAACAGTGTGGTTGGGTCCCCTTTGTCCTCTCTTTTCATCCTACCAGCCTCTGCACTCTCTGTCACTTCAGACAACTCTACCACCTAACACATTTTCCCCTCGCTGCCCCTGTCTACATTTCACAGGGATTGTTCCCTCTGGGACACTCCAGTCCATTCTGCAACCACCAACACTACACCCCTTCCCACTGCGCCTTCCCAGGCAACCACAGAAGATTCAACACCTGCCTGTTCACCTCCTCCCTGCTCACCATCAAAGGGCCTAAACAGTCTTTCCAGGTGAAGCAGCATTTCACCTGTACCTCCTCCAATCTTGTGTATTGTATTCACTGCACCCAATGTGGCCTACTCTACCCTGGAGAGACCAAACACAAACTGGGTGACCGGTTTGCAGAACACCTCCAGTCTGTGCACAAGCATGACCTTGACCTTCTCGTAGCCAGTAATTTTAACAGAGCATCCTACTCACATGTCCCCGTGTCTATCCTCAGCATGCTGCAATCTTCCAGTGAATCACAGAGCAAACTGGAGGAGCAACATCTCACCTTCAAACCAGGCAGCTTACAACCTGATGGGCTCAATACTGAGTTCAACACCTTCAAATTGTGACCCCATTCCTTCCCTTACTTCCAGCTTTGCTTGTTACATTCTCTGTCACCCTCTCTCCCCTTCCCCAGTGGGGAACAGTGGGAATGTTTTCCCCAGTCTGGCTGTTAAACACACCATTGGTGTGCCATTCACACATTCCAAACACTTAACCTGAACAATCAACATCCTCTCTCCTGCAGCACTCCAACTCCCCCACTGTTGCACAAATACTGCCCCCTCCGCACCTCACCTCAGCTTTGATGAAGAGTCATCTAGACTCGAAACACTAGCTTGCTTTCTCTCCATGGATGCTGCCTGACTTGCTGTGATCTCCAGCATTTCTTGTTTTCAATATTTCCTCTTGTGGGTGACCCTAGAACTAGGGCGCCACTGTCTTAAAAATAAGGGACTGCACTCTTAGGAAGGAGATACAGGGAACACTTTTGTCTTAACACAAGTTACCATGATGGCCTAGTGGTATTATCGCTTCACTGTTAATCCAGAGACCCAAATAACGTTCTGGGGACCAGGATTTGAATCCTGCTACGGTAGATGGTGGAATTTGAATTCAAAACATATCTGGAATTAAGAGTCTGATGATGACCATGAATCCAATGCTGATTGTCGGAAAAACCCATCTAGTTCACGAATGCCGTTTAGGGAAGGAAACTGCCATCCTTACCTGGTCTAGCCTACATGTAGACTCCAGGACCACAGCAATGAGGTTGGCTTTTAACTACCCTGAGGGCAGTTAGGAATGGGCAACAACGCCCTCATCCCGTGAATAAATAAGGAAGAAAAAGTTGTGAGACTTTGGAATTCAGCTCAGAAGGAAGTGAAGGTGGGATCATTGCACACTTTTGAGGCTGTAAGAGATAGACATTTGTGAGGCAATGGAATCAAAGGTTATCAGGATTAGATGAGAATATGGATTCAGAACACAATCAGATCAGCCATGGTTTTATTAAAAGGGTCTACGCCTGTTCCTTATTTGAATGTTTGTATGCACTTACTGAACTCCTTGTGACGCTGCATTTAGGCCATTGGACTGGATCCTTAACAGTTACTTCCACACTATGTGCCCAAATGCCTTGAAGTCTCCTTTGCCCCACGAATATATAAGACCATTCTTCCATCCACATCACACGCCAACCTCTCGGTGCAGCAGTTGAAATGCTTGGAGCTTCTTCTGTCCCATCTCAATCTTTCTGGGAATAGATTCACTTCCTGCACAACCCTCAGCACTTTTTCCAGCCACTACATGGCTCTCTTTTAAGAGCTACACTATAGGTTTAACTGGTGGCAGGAAATTACAGCTCTGTAACTCCAGTTCATGTGTACAGTTAATGAACTATCTGGCAATTACTGGTTGAACACAGAAACTATTAGATAGACAAAGTGCAAGGTTGCTATGCTGAGCCAACTTTTAACACCTATTTAATTTAAGCCCTATAATTCCCCTTTTATCTCCTAGATTTCCTCCCTATCTCTCCTGAAAATGCTGTCTTGCTGGAATGTATCTCCATGAGCAGTCATCCTGTGCACTCACTGATGGCTGATGTACATTTTAGAATTCCATAGTTGAAGATTATCTGAACTTTGCAAGCAATTACGTTAATAAATTAACAGATTGAACATTTTATAGTTACTCTGTAGTTAACTGATGATATTTTTGCACAGCATAGATTTTATCCTCAGCAAAGGATATCCTCAGCCAGCACTTATTGGTAAGAAGATGGTATGGAATAAATTATCTCAAAGACAATTCAGTGAACTTCTACAGCAAAGCAAGAAATGATAGCGTAGAATCATAGAACTTTTACATTACAGTTTACAGTGTGAAAGGAGACCATTCAGCCCATCATGTCCCTACCAGCTTCTGAAAGACCTAACCAGCTTGTCCCATTCTCCAGTTCTAATTCCATAGTCCTCTAATTTTATCATTTTCAAATAAATATCCAGTTTTCTTTTGAAATTTCCTATGGAATCCACCTCCACCACTCTCCCAGGCAGCATATTCCAAATTCGAACAATTATCTGAGTGGAGAAGTTTCTCCTCACCTTATCCCAAGTTCTCTTGCTGACTATCTCGAAATTGTGACCCCTAGTTAATGACATAACAGCTACAGAAAGCAGAGTATCCTTCTTTTCCCTGACAAAATTGTTCATCTTTTTGAACACCTCAACAAGTTCACCTCTTAATCTTCTGTGCTCCAGAGATTAGTATCCATTGATTACACCTCTAGAAAGCTGCTTAAGTACGTTAAAATGTGACTATACTTAAAAGTGTACAGTTGTTCAGAAGGTGATTTGGAAGATGCTGAGGTTTTGTGATGTGCTGCATAAAAGCAAGTCTTTTATCAATACACAAATAACATCTTTCTATTTCCATAGCAACACTTGTCAAACTGTAACAATATTCACACAGCTAATCTTTAGGTTGAGCCACTGTCAAACAGTTTTAGCTTCAACATCAAAACAGTGTTTTGATATTTGGTTACAATACTCATATTCCAGAACACTTCAACCAATAAAAATAAAGGAAAAAGAACTGAACATCAAATGTTTTCTTGGGCTCTTTTTTGATATCCACTTAGATTGTTTGATCGCAGAATACTCCTGAAATCTGAGCTGACAACAGGGTGTCAAGTTAAGAGAAAGGTGCAAAGCTCTCTCCAGGAGTTCACCTCATGTCACTTCAGCAACACAGTTGCTGCATTGCAGCTGTAGACAACACAACAATTTTCCTTAGTAGTGTCTTTGAAAATATCATCCTGAAATATATGACAATCATAGTAAAAATGGAGCATAAATATTCAACTTCCATCATTTTATACTGTTTGTGGATGAGAAAATAACTGTTAAAAATGTCAAATGTATGACCTAAAATAATGATGAATAACTAGGTTTTACCGAGTTCAGGAAATCATCAGTGAATAAGGTTCAATCTGAACTGAAACTAATGCTGTTCTAAAAGGCCATGAAAAGTCAGGTCTGTAAGTCCAGTTGATTCACACCTGCCCAGAAGTTATACTTTGAGATGAAAGGTGTCTGTTGAGTATACAGCTTGGAAAAAAAGTAGTGAGCAGACCTAGTGATATACAAATGAACTTTTATCAACAGATGCTCCGATCAGCAGAAGAGTGAGAAGGAAAATAGATTTGTGAATACTCAGTCTTCCCTCTCTTAGTCACAGGGATCAGAGCTGTGAAAAAAAACAACTTGGAAGAATTACTATTCACCAGGACATCAAGGTTATCTTCAAGCTTCACCACTCCTGAGGAAACAATGCAACAACTAGAACTCTGATTCCACTCTTGCAACTCAAGAAATCTAAAATAAATGCTAAGCTTCAACTGCCTTTATTGTCCTGTCTGTGAGAACACCTCTTCCCCTGCCTTTTTACAATGTTACTAGATGTATTTCTGTGTGTGCTTCATGTGAGATCTTCTTACTTTTCTCATGTTTGCCAGGTAATAAACACCATTCTCTTTCATTCAAACGAAACCTTAGAATTTCCTCTTTTTTTGTGATTTGGTTAACTAAGTTTAATTGAAATGGGATAGCTACATTGCAAAAAATAAATAAATAATGCTTTTATTTTTATGATCAACTCAGGAGGAATGGCTAAGAAATGGCAAGCTAATCATTTGCCCTTATCTGGTTGAAACAAATGAGGTATCTGCTTTTTCTCTGGACATCTTTTAAAATTGAATAAAAACCAAAAGAACTGCGGGTGCTGAAATGAGGAACAAGGTTGCTTGAAAAGCTCAGCAGGTCTGGCAACATTTGTGGAGAAGAAAACAGAGTTAATGTTCCCGAAACGTTAATTCTGTTTTCTCCTCCACAGATGTTGCCAGACCTGCTGAGCTTTTCCAGCAACTTTAGAACATAGAACATAGAACATAGAAAAGTACAGCACAGTACAGGCCCTTCGGCCCACGATGTTGTGCCGTGGAATAATCCTAATTCAAAAGTAAAATAACCTAACCTACATTCCCCTCAATTCACTGCTGTCCATGTGCATGTCCAGCAGTCACTTAAATGTCACTAATGACTCCGCTTCCACGACTACCACTGCTAAACTATTCCATGCGCTCACAACTCTCTGGGTGAAGAACCTCCCTCTGATGTCTCCTCTATACCTTTCTCCTAACACCTTAAAACTATGACCCCTCGTGGCAGTCAATCCTGCCCTGGGGAAAAGTCTCTGGCTATCGACTCTATCCATGCCTCTCATTACCTTGTACACCTTGATCAGGTCACCTCTCTTCCTCCTTCTCTCCAAAGAGAAAAGTCCGAGCTCAGTCAACCTCTCCTCGTAAGACAAGCCTTCCAGTCCAGGCAGCGTCCTGGTAAACCTCCTTTGCACCCTCTCCAAAGCCTCCACATCTTTCCTATAATAGGACGACCAGAACTGGACACAATATTCCAAGTGTGGTCTCACCAGGGTTTTGTAGAGCTGCAGCATAACCTCGCGGCTCTTAAACTCGATCCCCCTGTTAATGAAAGCCAAAACACCATATGCTTTCTTAACAACCTTATCCACCTGGGTGGCAACTTTGAGGGAGCTATGCACTTGAACACCAAGATCCCGCTGTTCCTCCACACTGCCGAGAATCCTGCCTTTAATCCTATATTCAGCATTTAACTTCGACCTTTCAAAATGCATCACTTCGCATTTATCCAGGTTGAACTCCATCTGCCATTTCTCAGCCCAACTCTGCATTCTGTCAATGAACTTTGTTCTTGATGTTTTAAAATTGGACTGGCAATGCTCAGAGATTTGTATTCCCTCGGCTCAGAGACTCCAAAGAGAGCAGTATCTGTAATATAACAACCCATAAAACACTTCATAGGCGTGCTTGATTCAATGGCACATTAAGTCATTCTATGTGAAGCAAATCAGAGCACCTGTGGTGTTCCCTTCAAATCTATTAGACAAATCATTCCTTCATTTAAAAGCAATTGCTATTTTTCATGCATATCAATACTTCACCATAACAGCTTTATGTCACTGTTAATACTGAAGAACATAAATACAAGCAGAAAATATAAAACTTGTTGGATCTCAATTGGAATATTGTGTACAACTATGGGCACCACAGTGTAGGAAAGATGTGAATGCTCTGGACAATGTGTTGAAGTGATTGACAAGAATGGTTCCAGAGTTGAGAAACTTCAGTAATGAGGATAGATTGAAGAGGTTTGGACTGTTCGCTATGGAGAGAAGAAGGCTAAGAGGAGCAGAACCATTCTGAGGAAAGGTCCCTGGACCCGAAACGTTAGCTCTGTTTTCTCCATCACAGATGCTGGCAGACCTTCTGAGCTGTTCCAGCAACTTTGTTTTTATTCCTGATTTATAGCATCCGCAGTTCTTTCAGTTTTTATTAAGGCTAAGAGGAGATTTGATGACGATTTTCAAAATCATGGAATGGGTTAATTGGGAAGATAAGGCGAGGTGGCACGGTGGCTCGGTGGTTAGCACTGCTGCTTCACAGCACCAGGGACCCGGGTTCAATTTCACCCTCAGGCGACTATCTGCGTGGAGTTTCTCCCCATGTCTGCATGGGTTTCCTCCCACAGTCCAAAGATGTGTGGGCTAGGTGGGTTGGCCATGCTAATTACCCCAGTATGTTAAGAGATATGTAGACTAGGGAGATGGGTCTAGATGGTGTGCTCTGAGGGGTTGGTGTGGACTTTTTGGGCTGAAGGGCCTTTTTCCACCCTATAGGGATTCTATGATCTATAAGCTGTTCCAACATACGGAAGGAACAAAAATAAGTGGTGTGCTAAAAAGGCAAGACTGAAATGAGAAAAGAGCTTTGTCACACAGAAAGTTGCAAGGGACTGGAATGTTCTGTCTGGAAATGATTTGGATGCAGCTTCAATGGAAGGCACACAAGGGAATTGGGGAAATTGTAGGAGATTGGCATTAGGTAATGATGCTCATTTGAAGATGGGCCAAATGGCTGCAACAATTCTGTCATTTCAATATTTTTTTCTAAAACAGGTCATGAAATCTGCAGAAAGATTCATAAGCAAAAGAAAATAAAAATTTCTTTACCATCAAACTCAACGAAAATAATGAGGTCATCATTTTTTAAGAAGCTTCTACGCTGAAGTTGCTTGTGTGATATGAAAGCTGACCAACCCCAGGAAGTGCTCCGAAAGCAATCACAAGTAGGATCATACTTTCCGGTGAGCTGAGGCCTGTCCCAGAAGAAAGTGTCATTTCTATCTGTAATTAAATTCATACAGAAGCAAATTATTTCCAAACCACTTTAAACATTACAAATGATACCAAAGTCCTGAGTATAGAAATCTATAATCAAAATAGCAAACATCAGATAACTTCATGATGTGGTAGTTTTTGCTTGAGGCATTCACTGGGTTTTCCGCAATTCAAACAAATTAAAAATAAATAAAGCATTAGATTGGGAAGACACTGGAATCTTACACCAATGTTGCTTATACAACAGCGAAGAACAAAATGACAGGTGGATTCACACCTGATTTTGCTGATCTTTTCTTCACAACCTCCCTGTGAATGTAATTAGTGAGGTTTCTCTTGTAATGAAAATGGTAGCATTGACTATCATGCAGATAATATTTTTATTCATTTCAGCATCATCAACAGGGTGGGACAACATATTATTTAAATGCCACTGAAAGTATACCATTACCTTGTCAACAAAATAATCAGTTTTCCTCAGCAAATTACGAAGGATTCTTTGATCAATGTGCAATCTGCATTATTTTTCTTCATCCATCAGTTCACAAACATTTGGAAGATTTCTCTAGGACCATACGGCTTTATGATCATAAGAATTTTAGGGAATAGCAAAAGACCGTTAAATCCACGGGTTAACTGGTCAACTTGGGAACAAACATCAGACATTTCTGATAATCATACAGCCAACAATTGAATGACCTTTGAGTTCACACTGCTTTTGAACAGCCATAGAGTCATAAAGCTGCACAGCATAGAAACAGACCTTTCGGTCCAACTGGTCCATGCCAACCAGGTATCCTAAATTAACCTAGTCCCGTTTGTCAGTATTTGGCCAATATCCCTCTAAACCCTTCCTATTCATGTACCCATCCAGATGCCTTTAAATATTGTAATTGTACCAGCCTCCATCACTTCCTCTGGTGGCTCATTCCGCACATGCACCACCCTCTGCATGAAAAATCCTGGATGAAGAATTGCATTTGGCTCATCAGTATTTTACTGAACATTTGTGATTGGTGCAGAGCCTTTCACCAAGGCAGTGAAGCCTGAAAATACTAAGCCTTAAAAGGTCTGATGTTCCAGCGCTGATTGATGTAAACAGAATGCCAAAGCATAGAACAATCAGGAGTGCTGGGAGCAGAAGAATGGTGCAGTGCCATGCCTCCTCAATACATCTTTATGATTTTGCTGAAGCCATTTCAATGCTGTTCTGACCTGTGAGTCCAATGAAAGGAGTTCCGGCACAGATATCCAGGAAAGATGAGAACTTACTGGGGAGGAAACAACACATTCAAGACCTTCAGAGACGAAAGGGAAATCAGAGATGCAGCGGTATTTTGGAAGGGGACAGTAATCAAAAGTGCCCTGTAGTGGAGGTCGATGTTTTGAAAGAGAAAGGGACAAGACCTGAAGAGAGTGTAGGAGCAAATTACAGTAGAAGCTGGAATCTGTACTGAAAACAAAAAATGATGGGGTTCGCTGTGGGTCAGACAGCATGTGAAGAGTCTAGATGACACTTCACCAGAGCTGACATGAAGTGTGAAGAGGGCAGCATTAACGCAAAAGTGTGGAAATGGAGTACTAGGGAGAAAGGATGTTGATAGCGTAGATTAAGTGATTGGAAAGCGAGAATGGCAGAACAATGGTGGGAACGAAAACAAACTTGCTGGAAAAGCTCAGCAGGTCTAGCAGCATCTGTGAAGAAAAAATCAGAGTTAATGTTTCAGGTCCAGACCAGTCACCAGACCCAAAACGTTAACCCTGATTTTCTCTTCACAGATGTTGCCAGATCTGATGATCTTTTCCAGAACCTTTGTTTTTGTTCCCGATTTACAGCATCCACAAATCTTTTGTTTTTTTTATTTAAAACAACGGTGTGCCTAACTGCCAGACTGGAAACAACAGACAGTCTCACTGGGGCTGGGGGAGGGGAAGGAGGACATCATGACAGAGAATGTAACAAGTGAAGCTAAAAGAAAGGGCAGAAATCGGAGTAAGTTCATAATTTGAAGGTGTTGAGTTTAATACTAAAGACAGCAATTTGAAGAGTACACCACATTATTTAACGTGCTGTCCAGAAGGAGAGGTTGGGTGATCAGCAGCTTGGTGTGAATTGACTTGTGGGAGCAGGAGGTGGGTTGTATGGATATAGGAGTTCCAATTGGGCATTAGGGAACAGGGGAAGTAAACTAGAGAAGGATCTGAGCTCAGGACTATGGCAAGAAGCAACGCAGGTTTCTGTATTTTGCTGGTTTGTTGAGATTCTCTCTTCTCTATTTAACATTGAACAACTATTCTCACACATTTAGCACAAAATATATTGGACTGTTTGCTGAAAAAGGATCCTATTTACCGAGAAGAAAAGATTATTAAGCCCAAATGTCCCAACGCTGCAGCATTGTACTGGAATTTCTTTGGAGATATGTAGTTGTATTTTCTCACCTGTTGTTACATAGCTTCCGTTTGTAGTGAAACTTCTACTAGATGACATTCTAAGTTTGGCATCAGGATCTTGGTCCATAATAGTGACAACAGCTTGCCTGTTCCCAGCTGGCCACTCAAGGATGCCATCGTTTTCACCACTGCACAGATGGAAAAACATCCCCGTATAGTTTTCATAACGTGAGTGCGGATGCAAGATGACGCCATAGCAATAACCCTCACTGCTGTAAAACCGTGGACTTAATAAAGTTGCGTTAAGTCTCTTGTCTTGAAGAATGGCAGAGAAGTTCTTTATTTGCCAGACGCCTTTGGGGCAGCGGGTCTCAGTAAAACTGATGTCATCCAGGAAAATTCCACCTGTAGAATTTGTGGGATCACCAACTATACCTTGAAAGAGATATCGAAACTTGGCCTTTGCATGAAACGTCACATGGGCAATGTTCCAAGAATGGCTGCCATCGGCTAAAGGAAAGCAAACAACATTGTTCAGTGAAAAAATTTAGATATTTTCTATAAACTCAAAATGTTTTTGTACATACCGTGATAGTCCTAACTGCAAATTAAAAGTGTAATAAAACTGATGCCATGAACTTCCATGCAATTCGTAGCTTTGAGTGAGGGAAATATTCATAGAAGACATTATGTGGATGAATTTGAATAAAGTAAATTAATTTGTAATTAGAAGGCTTTGTGATTCTTGAACTTTCCCAAACAGTATTTCATATTTTCATTTTATTAGTCATCACTAAACTCAGTGCATTCATCCATATGATGGCTCAAAACAACGATTAGATCTGTGTTTCCTGACCATTCGGACTCAGTACTGTTTCACACACTGCAATGATCCAAAAATAGCCTTCCATTCTTTAACCAGCTACACATTCAGCCCACAGTTTCAGGCATCTGATTCTTACCAAATATCAGCAGAGTATCATCTGTGGTGAGTTTGATGGAGGGAATTTTCACTTGTATCATCCTGAACTCACCTCATTAACTATCTAGGATTTGCAAATGGCACCCTTTCATCCTATGGTTCCACTTCTTAGTATCATAGAATCCCTACAACGTGAAAACAGGCCATTCAGCCCAACAAGTCCACACCGACTCTCCAAAGAGCATCCCACCCAGACCCATCCCTCTACCCTTTCCCTGTAACCCTGCATTTCCCATCGAATCTACACATCCCTGAACACCACGGGCAATTTAGCATGGCCAATCCACCTAGCCTGCACATCTTTGGACTGTGGGAGGAAACCAAAGCACCCAGAGGAAACCCACACTGACACAGGGAGAATGTGCAAACTCCACACAGACAGCTGTCCAGGGGTGGAATTGAACCCAGGTCACTGGTGCTGTGAGGCTGCAGTGCTAACCACTGAGCCACCATGCTGCCCTTAGCCATACTTGCCACTACCAGGATATCCAAGAATCCCTGGCGCTGATGGCAACTTTGAAAGGCTGTTATGTACTTGGTCAAGTGCTGGCTTTCCATATGTGCCTTGCAGGATCCATGACATATAGCCTAGCGTCATAAAGCTGCATAGCATGGAAACAGACCCTTGGTCCAACACGTCCATGCCTAGCAGATATCCTAAATTAATTTATTCCCATTTGCGCCAGCATTTGGCCCATATTACTTTAAACCCTTCCTATTCATGTACCCATTCAGATGCCATTTAAATGTTATAATTGTACCAGCCTCCACCACTTCCTCTGGCAGTTCATTCCATACATACCCTCTCCGTGAAAAAGTTGCCCCTTATGCCCCTTTTAACTCTTTCCTCTCTCACCTTAAACCTATGCCCTTCAGTTTTGGACTCCCCAACCCTGGGGAAATGACCTTGGCTACTCACCCTATCAAAGCCCCTCATGATTTTATAAACCTCTATCAGGTCACCCCTCAACGTCTGACACTCCAGAGAAAATAGCCCCAGCCTATTCAGCCTCTCCCTATAGCTGAAACCCTCCAACCCTGGCAAAATTCTTGTAAATTTTTTCTGAACTCTTTCAAGCTTCACAACATAAGAAGTGGCTTGTGTGGAGGGGAGGGGAAGCCAATTTCAGTGAAGGGTGTCTGTCAGATCTGGGTGCCAAAGGACAATGGAATGAATGTCTGTGAATGTCAGGCATTCAAATGGGAATCTGAGGTACACACTAAGAAAGGAATGAGACCAAGCTCCAAACTGAATCGACTGGATAATTTCTGTACAAGAGAATGGTGGGAAAGTACAATGCTTTGAGTGACTAATATTGTCTTTCAGAATAAACTGTGTCACATGAAGTCCTGGAGGTAGACAAAATGAAGACATCTTCGCCAATCTTCATCAAACATGACTATCTGAACAGCAATCTGATCGCACACAGCTACAATATCTACACCAAACAGTCATTAGCAAACAGTTCTTGAAGCTGTTCATTCAAAGCAGAAACGGTGTTCTCATATCAAAGTCAACTATGCTGCCTACTTAGATAGACTTGACTGAAGAAATGTATTCTGGCCTTCCCACACAAAGTGCAGAGTGAAGTGGAATACACTTCGAGAAACTATTAACAAAATTGTACTTTTAATGTGTGCATTGTCAGAGCAGAAAAATGTTGACAGGTTCAAAGCTAACATCGCTACAGTGAAACATGTCATTCAAGCCAAACATCTGGACTCATTAATTACAAGAGATAAGGGCATCGGGGTGGCTCACAGTGCAGGGGACCTGGGTTTGATTCCACCTTTAGGTGACTGTGTGGAGTTTGCACATTCTTCCCATAATTTCATGGGTTTGATTCAGGTGCTTCAGTCGCACAGTCCAAAGATGTGTAGGTTAGGCAGGTTTGGCCATGCTAGGTTACCTATATTAGTATGCAGGGATGTGTAGGCTAGATGGATTAACTGTGGGAAATGCAGGATTACAGGTGGATCTTGTTGGGATGCTCTTTGGAGGGTTGGTGTGGACTCAATGGGCTAATTGGCCTGCTTCCACGCTGTAGGGATTCTATGATTCAGGCCAAAACATTCATAATGCACCAAAAACTACTCATTTTAAAGAACAACAGACTTTGAGATGGTGCCTCAATGAATTCTGGTCATAAGTTTAAATGGCAGATAAGGGGAAACTGACAGTCACTATGGAGATAGGGACCTGGAGGTGGACAGGGAGCAGAGGATGGATGTCCTTATCTTCCAGGACAGTCAGAGGAGGCCTTAACACCAAACACTGCCAGCCCTGCTCTGAGGTTACCATCTCGGTCAATGTGGTCACAGGCATTTAATGGAACTCCCACAAGTGTAAAAAGAAAGGTCAATTACCTTCTCTGCTCCACTGGGGGAGTCTTCTCTCTGCTACCTCACACTTGCTCTATCTCTGCTACTGCAGATACCTCTCACCAAGGCTCACATTCTATCTTTCTCTCTACTGCATACAGCACCTTCCCTCATTCGCTCTTAACACCCAATCCCTCCACACCTCCAACCCTACCAGCCTTCTGCACGGCTTACTCACTCACTCAAGACACCTCACCACACTTTTTCCGCCTGCACCAGCACTAGCAGCTGTCTCACCCTCTTCCATATCAATCAAGCCCTCCCTTTCTCTAATGCCAGGATGAAAACAGACCAACATTAGGGCAGGAAGAGCCAAGGCATTCAATCATTGGTTAGGGGTGGGGTGCCTGTATCCTGAGCAGCCAAATGGACTGATATTAGAGACATATTTTTGATTTGCTGTGCTAGGCACCTCCCCATTTAAGAGAGGACTAACCCACTTAGACTTTGAAACTTGGCCATCTTCCAGAAGCACACACAGTGAGCTTGATGAATGACTGCTGATAACTATGGCAAGCTGCCTTGCTTTGGGTCTGTGCTAAACAACGAGGAAATACAAAAGTTCTGTGAGCCTGTCAGCTGATATGTTAGATGTGTGAGCTCCAAGAGAACTGTTTGCCAGGGGCTGCTAACACATAAAATCAGCAAGCTGATGGGCTGAAGTTACCTAAGCTCCAGCCATTGGCTTGCACTAGCTTGAACCAGATCAGCTCTGATGATAACATAAGATGCAAGTCTTTATTTGGAGGAAGAATACTGAGGTAACCCTAATGGTGTCCATGGTGTGAGTCTATAGTAGAAAGACATTGGTTGGCCACATGAGCTAAGAATCAACAAGGACAAGGCACCACAGTTCGGGAAGATAAGGAGAAAGGACAAAAATGAAGGATTTCAGCATGCCAACAGTGCAAGTTCTGGACCACAACATGGACCCCACACTTGGAAGTGTGGAGAGGACCCAGAGATCTAGGAGAAAACAGCTGGCCAATATAAAATTCTATACTCAGGTATTAGCTTCTATTTTTGTTGACTGTTCAGGGAACATCACTGGAAAACTTGCGGGTATGCAGTTGAATTTTAGACTTTGTATGAATTGTATGCCAGCTGTTAACCAGTTCTTAACCAAAAGAACTGTGTGAATTGTATGATAACAAGGTGTAGAGCTGGATGAACACAGCAAGCCAAGCAGCATCGGAGGAGCAGGAAGACTGACATTTTGGGCCTAAATGAAGAAGGGTCTAGGCCCGAAACGTCAGCTTTCTTGCTCCTCTGATGCTGCTTGGCCTGTTGTGTTCATTCAGCTCTACACATTGTTAGCTCAGATTCACCAGCATCTGTAGTTCCTACTATCTCTGAAACTATGTGTGAATTGTATGTCTAGTTTTAACTAGACTAATAAAGTTGGTGGCTAGTTGATACAGATTTGGTTGTTTTCCTCTCTGTGATGAGCCGATAATTGTTGTCGAGGGTGGTAACCAAGCAACACAGCAAATGAGCAGCCCTGAAATGTAGTCTAATTCAATGCACGAGCTGCGTACCTGAGCCTCCACACAAACTGCAAAGAGAGGCACTGATGTGTTCTGAAGTGTAGCGTTGAAGTGCTGTAAATGCACTGTAAACATGCTATAATGAAGAAGGGAGGCTGGCATGTGTTGGACTCCAGTGCCCATAGATAGAGGGTGCATAGAGCCGCCACAGCCAGCAGAAAGTGTCCTGAGACCTTTGTGCCATGAGGTCAGGAAATCACACGACACCAGGTTATAGTCCAACAGGTTTATTTGAAATCACAAGCTTTCGAAGCGCTGCTCCTTCTTCAGGTGAAGTGATGAAGGAGTGGTGTTCTGAAGGCTTCAGATTTCGATAAATCTCCATGTTACCCATAGAATCCCTTCAATGCGGAAACAGACCATTTGACCCAATGAGTTCACACTGACCCTCTGAAGACCACCTCACCCAGACTCATCCCCCAACCCTATCCCTGTAACCCTGCATTTCCCATGGCTAACACACCTAACCAACGTATCCCTGGACACTACAGAGTAATTTAGCACTGCCAATCTACCTAACCTGCACACCTTTGGACTGTAGGAAGAAGCTGGAGCATCTGGAGTAAACCCACACAGCCACGGGGAGAGTGAGCAAACTCCACATACACATTTGCCTGATGCTGGAATCAAACTTGGGTCTCTGGCACTGTGAAACATCAGTGCCAAACACAGAGCCACTGTGCTACCCCGTGTTGGACTATAACCTGGTGTCTGGTGACTTCTGACCTTGTTCACCCCAGTCCAACGCCAGCACCTCCACATCATTGGTGCCATGAGATTATGGTAGAGATCTAGTAAGTTGGAGTCATCCAGTACTCACCCTAACTTTCAAGTCAGGAATTCATCACAACTAGTTTCTATCTGTCGGGTGGTAAAATGGGACCATGCAAATAATTGCGGCGAGATAAGGGTGCAATGAGGGTGATATTGAGTAATAATCCCTGTTCATAGGCCCTTCACCACTCACTATTCAGAATCATCATAGAACCCCCTACAATGCAGGTCATTCAGCCCATTGAGTCCACACCAAACCGCTGAAGGGCATCCCACCCAGACTCAGTACTCACTACCCTATCACCCTAAATTTCCTCATGGTTAATCCACTTAACCTGCATTACACTGGACACCACAGGGCAATTTTCCATGGCCAACCCACCCAGCCTGCACACCTTTAGACTACAGGAAGAAATTAAAGCACCCAGAGGAAATCCATGCAGACACAAGGAGAATGTACAAACTCCATACAGATAGTTGCCCGAGAGTGGGATTGAACCCTAGACCCTGGCACGTTGAGGTGGCAGTGCTAACCACTGAGCCACTTCTCCAAAGCTCCTCTAGCTGTGCAGGATTCTGTGAGATAAGTCACTTTTCATAATATTCAAAGATTCATACCTTCAAAGGTCTCAATTTTAACCAGTTTTCGAACAGTTCCAGTTCCATCATCCAACTTCATCCATATAACAAGCTTATCCTTTGGACTCCCTGTCATTTTATAGAAGAACTGGAGGCATTGCTCGGTCCTCTTGGGGTAAAGGATTCGGGATTCCAAAACAGCAGTTTGATCAGTCAGTCCTGTTTGCGTATCAAAGTACATAAAGAATCCAGAATCTAAAACAGGAAGGATTAGTTAGCGAGAGAAGAAAATTGAATCGTTCTTCAACATTATATTAATGGGGCTTTACATCTGAGAAAAGTTAAGATGTAACAATTGTCAGTGATAAGGTTGGGGGGAGGTTAAGTTTCACATTTCTACATCTGGCACAATCATCAAGAGGAAACACCCAACAGAATCAAAATGTTTTAAATAAAGAAAACGCATTCCTTGCAGAAAATCTGAAGATTGTGCTGAAGATCTGATGACTCTTTAGGAGTCCCTCATAATGAGATGGAATGCTAGCCACAGATCACAGGCCAAGGCAAGAGCCGAGCTTCTAGCGTGAAGAGGCTGTTGCACTGCAGCTACCATGGTCCTGGATGACCAGGACAGTCTCCTGTCATCTACAAATCAGAATAT
The DNA here is from genome assembly GCF_030684315.1 of Stegostoma tigrinum. Classification (NCBI taxonomy): domain Eukaryota; kingdom Metazoa; phylum Chordata; class Chondrichthyes; order Orectolobiformes; family Stegostomatidae; genus Stegostoma; species Stegostoma tigrinum. The sequence continues at coordinate 122,149,346 of NC_081357.1, forward strand.
TTTGTAATAATCAACATATTTGTACAACAACCACTATTTATATTTATGCAGCACTTTTAACACAATAAAATGTTCTAAACATTTCACAGGGTTGTTATAAAATAAAATTTGACACTGAGCCACATTTGGAGATATCTCGAATCATTCAATCCCAACAGTGTTGAAGCAGACCATTCAGCCCACGTGGATCCCCTCGAGAGCATCCCACCCAGACCCAGACCCAGCTCCAACCCCGCATTGTCAATGACCAATCCACCTAACCAGCTCATTTTTGGACTGTGGTAGAAAGCCAGAGCACCCGCAGGCAGACACATGGAGAACATGCAAACTCCACACAGCCAGTCTCCCAAAGCTGGGATTGAATCCCGGGTGCTGCTGCTGTGAGGCAGCATCGTTGACCACTGAGCCACCATGCCAACCCTTACCTGACCTGATAACCAGGTGAGACCTGTTCCACGCTGCTGGGCGACAGTGTTGGAGAAAGATGTATGGTCAAACCTATCAAAGATTGCAGACTCATCAGGAATAATGTGGAAGAAAAACATGATTTTGTCACAGGATGTCATTTTATTTACTTTGAGAAGGGGTGTGTTATGTATTATAACAGAGGCGGAATCCTGATTTGAGTAATTCAAATATGAGTATACAGAAAAGATACAGTGGAACAAAACTTATTTCGGTCAAAAGAAATGAAAAATTACAGCAAAGTCATGTTTCAGTAATTGGATCATAGATTGCAAGAGAAAAATGTGCAAATTGACTGCACTAAATGGACCACATAGAGAGATCAGGAGGTAATGTTCTATAATAATAAGCTGTTAAAGAAAGTTAGGGAAGCAGTTGCAGATATTTACTTCTTGAGGATAAAGATGGGGTATATGTTCACTCAAGTGACAAATATCAGAAGAGAAAGGACAGGACGATGGACAAAAATGCGGAAGGGACCGTGCCCAACTCTGAACAAAAGTGAATGCAAGTAAATGTCTTTGAGTGCATGAAATCTTCAAGCTGTAAGGATTGTGACTTATTATTTTAAGTTTTTTAAAAATCTGTAGACTGAAATGAGAAACAGCTGCTTTAGTGAGAAGGGTTTCAGAGACAGTAGGAACTGCAGGTACTGGAGAATCTTTCTGATGAAGGGTCCAGACCCAAAACATCAGCTTTCCTGCTCCTATGATGTTGTTTGGCCTGCTGCATTCATCCAGATCTACACCTTGTTATCTCTGCTTTAGTTAGAAAGAGTGTTTAAGATGGTGTTTGCAGTTTTGAAAAGTAAGGAACATGATGCATATAGCAGGCATCATAAACAACTAAACAACCCATAATTGGAGTACAATTGCAGATAATTTGGCGTCAATGGGGTGTACAGATGCACGTTTTGATTTGGCCACAGGAAGTTGATTGAATTATGGACCAATGCCAAATCCTTTATCACCTGCCAACAGCTGCGGGCTGGGCTGGGCTGAGAATGCGTTAGAGAGAGAAAGAAGTGTTCAGTTCTTCTGGGAGCAGTCTCTTTATTTTCTACAGTCAAAACTCAATGCAGATACAAAGAAAACCAGTTTCTCTTTCCTGCAACAGATGTTTTTAAGTTGTGGCTTTTTGTTAACGTGTCAGAGACTTTTTTATAAGGGAACCGGTTACCGTGTGTCCCTTACCATTGAGTGGAAAACAACTGAAGGAATGTCCTGGCCAGGTGTAAAGTCTTAAAGATGACCTCAACAACAGAACCTCAGACAAAAAAATTACTGAATCGTTTCCTCCTCTGCCCGTGACCCATTTTCCCTCTGACTGTCTCTCCGTCTGTATGTAAGAGGGAGTTTTTAATGGGATTAGAATTTAACTAGGAGTACTATATGCTGACACTTTATAACTGTTTACCTGTGGCCAAAGTCTAATTACCTATAATTAATTGTGACTCTTGTTCAATGTGGAAACCTGCTCCACGCTTTCTAGCAATCTGAGTCTGAAAGTCAAGTAACTCTGCGTACTGTGTCAAACCTTTAACTTTTGAGATGTCTTCAGGAATAGTGGGGCCTGATTTCCAGCAAGTTACCCCAATGAGTTTTAACAGGGCACTTCACAGAAAAAATTCTTAAGCCAACAGGTGTCAATCCTCCCAGCTCAGTCTCCGAACGCTAACGAGAAATGACCAGATAAAATGTTAATATGCTAACACAATGTTCAAAATGTCATGAAATGCTTTTGATTTTCATCATTGCGCAAAGTTTTTCATCATTAAATTAGGTACTTTAATTCATCTCTCTTTGCATCAGATAATAGTCATTTAAAATGAGGCAACATTGTATTCCGCATTGTTGCCAAAAAAAATTGTCAACACTTGTTATCAGTACCTTGTCATTTGTACTTGGAAAATAAGTCTAAGTCAGCCAAGATAGCAGATATCATCCAAAAAATAATTGTATTGTTTTATCAGCTTGAAGATCTGTGATTGGGTCTTCTTTTGCACTTTGAATCAACGTATGACTTCGCAACATTCAAGTTTTATTTTTGTGATAAGGGTATTCTGTAAAATAATCATTCTAATCTAAATCCAGTTCTTATATCAGTTCTTGAAATAAAACGCAATAATGCTTTATCAACATGCTCATTTTTAAATCCAAAGGTCTCAAGTTCAACTTTGACTTCAGGAATTGAGCACAAGATCTAAGACCACATTTCAGTTTAATACAGAATAAACTTTGTATTTCCAGTGATGCTATCTTTCAGATGAAGCACTGGATATCATATGAGTTCTTTGATGTACTTACAATGTCTGTTGTCACTGTTCAAAATACTAACAAAGGTTGCCTCTGTGGTGTGACCAATATTTAACCCTCAGATAACAAGGACCAATCCAGATAATCGGATCACTTATACCATTGTTTTGCATGCATTGATTGCTAAAATTGTGTGCAAACAACAGCAACACAGTTCAAGTGCAATTGACTGTAAAACGCTTTAGAATGTGCTGAGAATGCATAAATTACTCCGTAAATTCAAAGTCTTTTTTCCCTGGATAGGCCTGAGTTCCAGAATTCATATCTAATTGAAATTGACCAGGTTACCTGAGTAAGGGAAAATATCTCCAACTGTCCATTACATATAGTGAAATTAAAAACAATCATTTTGCAGATAACTAGGTCTGGAGCAGGATGAACACAGCAGGCCAAGCAGCATCAGAGGAGCAGAAAAGCTGACGTTTCGGGCCTAGACCCTTCTTCATTTCCTGAAGAAGGGTCTAGGCCCGAAACGTCAGCCTTCCTGCTCTTCTGATGCTGCTTGGCCTGCTGTGTTCCTCAAGCTCCACAACTTGTTATCTCAGATTCTCCAGCATCTGCGGTTCCTGCTATCTGTGAAACAATTATTTTGCACTTGCTTATGATTTTACTATGGTGGACTGTAGATCCTAACATTCGAGGCAATATGATAGCTGGAAAAATACAATGCCAGTAAAGTAAAAGCTCTTTTAAGATTGCTGTTATTGGGTGGAATTTTATTGCAGTACTGACTTTTCCAATGCAGGACTGGAAATGAGCTGGGCATCAGCTCAGAAACAGGATGGCAAGCCACACACAATCACTAGGGTACCAGAAAATGAGGTGTGCACAACTGAGGAGCCTGGTCAACAGTGAGGCAGGAACCAGTCAGAGTAGAAATTGAGTTGCCTTGTGTTTGGGACACTGGGGATCATGCAGGTTCTACTAGCAGCTGGTAGGATATTTATTTCATATTGCCTCCTCATTTGGCTGATTGTGGAGTACAGTGTGGCATAAGCTGCTGGCGTTTGCACAGACTATAGGGGTGTAAGCATGTGTAACACTGACACGTGCTCTATCCTGTATCTAACTCTTTAAAGAGTTTAAACCTTTTTTTTTACCTTTTTAAACCTCTTTTAAAAAGCTGTCTAAAGGACTGATGGGTTCCATAAATTTATATTGGAAAACTGAAGGTGAACAGAAACAGAGCACCAGGAACTGGAAAGGTCTACAGGAATCAATAAGACAACACTGGAAAAATCAGTCCAGAAAGAAGACTGCAGGAGGCTATCCTTATTTTTTTCATGTAGAGTAAAGGGCTAATGTTCAATTCTGTAAATAGCCAGCCTGTAACAGTAGTGACATAAGAGATCACTTGGCAAAAGAATCTGGAGAGACATGATTCTGTGTGCAGCCTCCAGTAGTGTAAATAGTTAGAAGAATGTTAAATAATGAAGTTATCTTGAAAACAGCCCAGGCTCAGCAGTTTCTCGAAAACTTGCTAAAGACCCAACCTCTCCCAGGACACGCCTCATGACACTAGGAAGCCTCAAATGCCACCAAAGGTATTGGAACAAATGTTCAAGGACGGACGGCTGGTCAATGCTCAGAGACTAACCATGAGACCCTGGCAATAATGTCTCAAGAAGTTTAATGATCTCACATGCAAGGCAAATCGCATTGAATGAATCCTCACTTCACAGTTCAGACTCAACAGGCCACCAGCTTCTCACACTGCTCGGCTACAACACCCAAGTAAAACAACTAAAAGCACTCACCATTTAACATTTAAAGGCTTGTTTTCTTCCACACACACTTTCCAATGATGCCCACCTCATGCCTACTTCTTGCCGCCTGAATGTACCTCTATCTCTACTTTCAAGGGAGGAGAATTTGAAGGCCCAAGACGCAAATGTATGGAAATAAAGTAGTCGCCACCAGGGGCAGGAACAGAAATTATGGGCCCCAGTACTTCTCCTAGCCTGAGCCTCAGGCCCTCTCCTCCCAACTCAAACACAGACGTGCTATCCATGCCTGATAATAGCAGCCCCAACCCCAACCAGAGAACAACAGGTTTGCCAGAGACCAAGGTCCCAGTTAGTGGACCCTGATTTACAGCCCGCCACAGACACCCATTACAGTTCAATAGTAGGATTCCAAAGTCATCCATAAAGCTGAAGGGGAAAATTGGAAAATGTTTGCTTGATGCCAAGATTTCCAGTTTTACATTCTCATTGTATGTTCCATGAGAACTCCCAAAAGATGTTGGTGTGTTCACTGAGCTGGGAGGTTTGATAGCAGACATTTCATCCCTTTATTGGGTGACATCCTCAGTGTTGTGGAGCCTCCTGTGAAGCGCTGTTGTCTTGTCTGGTTTGAATTTATATATGGTTCAGTTTTTGCTGCTTGTAGGTGCCAGTTCCAGTTGTGCATTGTAATGGTCGGTATATCGGGTCTAATTCCATGTGTTTGTCCGCGGATGAATGCCAAGCATCCAAGTATTCCCTGGCTGTCCTCTGTTTCGTTTGTCCTATGATAGTAGCGTAGTTCCAGTTGAAAGTGCGGTTTTTTTCGTCTGTGTGTATTGAAACCAAGGATATCTGGTCGTGTCCTTTAGTTGTTAGTTGTTGTCTGTGGATGCGGGTTGCTAGTTGCCTGCCTGTTTGTCTCACATAGTGTTTTGTGCAGTCTCCATGTGGTATCTTGTAAACCACTTTTGTCTTGTCCATAGTATGTACTGGTCTTTAACTGTGGTCAGTTGCTGTCAGTTTGTGCGCTGTCATGATTCCTAGCAGTCTGAGTATTCTGGCTGTCAGTTCGGAAGTGTTTTTTTAAATTAGTTCAACAGTTATTGTTTTGGATTTTGGTGTGTCCTGGTTGTGTTGTCTATTGGCTAGGCATCTGTGGTTGAAGCTGTGGGGGTACCCATTCCTGGTAAAGACCTTGTAGAGGTGTTCTTTTCTTCCTTCTGCGGACTGGGTATGCTGCAGTGCGTGGCGGCCTTTTTGAACAGGACAAGCCAAACAGAAGACAACCAGGGAATTCTTGGAGGCTTGGCTTTCATCCACAGATTCCATCAACAAATACATGGAATTAGACCCAATATACTGGCCATTACAATGCACAAACAGAACCGGCACTAAGCGGAAGCAACAAAAACTGAACCATATATAAATTCAAACCAGCACAAGGCAACAGCGCTTCACAGGAGGCTCCACAGCACTGAGGATGTCACCCTGTAAGGGGATGAAATGTCTGCTATCAAACGTCCCAGCTCAGCGAACACACCAATATCTACAACCAGCAACTGAGCTACAAATCTTCATTCAAACCCTGAACAAGCTGCAGCTGTTGATGTTAATACTCTATTGAAAGCAGTATTGGAAAGTATAAAAAAAGGTAAAGTGTACACCCACCTCTGCATTTGCCGTTTACAGTATGATCCTCATTTCCAGGATTGCTCTTCATATGAACCCAATCAGCATCCTCATTTTCACCCTGAATCATGCCACAGATATTAATGAACTCAAAGGAACATTGGTCCAACAGTGTGAGAGTGGAACCTGAAAAAAGATACGCAAGAAAATGGATTTAATGGATTATTCCTTAAGTGCTTAACTCTCTCCAAAGTACTTTTATTCCAAGTAAAGACTGAAAACTGAACTTACTGCAGTTATACATGCGATTTAGCCTTAGCAAATCAATAGCACTGAAGTCCAATCGCTGTCCAATTATTTCATCAAATGCTGGTATCTTTGCTGTGATAGTAGGAGAACTGTCGTTTTTGTTGAACGAGAATGGTGCATAATGCATCAGAGATTCATAGTCATATGGAGTATTCAGGTCCGTAATGTAACTATCATCATACACCACAAAGTTATGCTCCATACCTACATAAAAGTGAAAAATTCTTGATTAGATTTTAGATTTACTCTATCAGATATTGAGTTATTACATCAATAGTTATGGATTCCCACCTCCTTTCACAACTCAAGGCCATTCCATGCTCAAAAGAGCTGGGAAGAATTCAAGTGAATTCAAAAGAATCATACGTCTTTAGTCAGTGCAGATTCTCTAATAAGATGAACATTGCTGGGCACTCACAAATCTCCCAGAAGCTTGTTCAAAATTAAATCCTGCATGTGTTAAATGATCTGCTTTAACTCTTTTGAAAGAGGAGAAGGGAAAATGTCTAAGATGAGACAGTAAAATTAAGTTGAATGTACTTTGTGGATCTATGCAATGTAATGCTTCATGAACAATGTTACAGATTCTCACCTTTAAACCTGGATGTGGGAAGGTTCAAGTCTCGAAGAATTTATAGACCATCAGTGCAGTACTGAGCCAGTGCTGCATTGTTACAGATGATAATACATGTTTTTTTCAAAAACACGTGTATTTTTTATACAAGCAGAAATTTGGCATAAAACCATTTTTCAGCAATAATTGTAAACATTGCAATCTGCTTAAATTAAATTCTACTTCATTCAAAAAGATATATATTTTTTGAGGGATTTTATACTTACATCATTAGCATAAAAGATGGGTTCTCATCAGATCAGTGATGTCTAATTATTTGTAACATAGAAGTAGAGCAACAATTTACGGACAGGAAAACAAAGAATCCCTAAAACAACATCCAACATTCTGTGTTTAACTGCATGGACTCCAGAAGTTTCAGAAGCATAATGATGTCACTGACGGTTTTACCATCATTACTATGATAAAATCTGGGCCAATACATTTTCAGAGGCATGTGATTTGCATTTTGACTGTAGCAGGTTTTAGAGAGTGTTTCGTTTCATTTCGGTCCACAGTAGGGAAGAATACTGCCATTTCTGAAATTTGTACTTAGTCTGGCAACTGGTTAATACCAATTGCCACTTTGGTCTGTTTGCTTGAATTTCCTTTACAGCAAATTTAGAGCAGAGGCTCCAAGCCACCATTTACTTCATTCTCAAAGGTGAGAAATTTTTAACTCATTGAATTTTTTTAAAAATAATCTGCTACACAGCTCAGATCTTTACTTACAGAACATATAGATGTCCCTATAATTGAAAAGAATGAAAATTTGAAATCCAACCTGGAATAATTTCATCCCACCAAATGTTAACATAGTCATCCCGGTCTGTCCTTGATTGTTCATGGTAGAATCCTAACGCATGTAGGAGTTCATGTTCAACAATAGCCTTATAGTCACATCGTTCACCAATGGATACATTTTGGCCACTGTGCAAGTCACCAACAGAAGACCAGCACCTGTTCAATAAAGAAATTTTTAGTACTTTATGTATAAAGGAAGATTTACATTTATATAGCACCTTTAATTTCAGCTCTGCTGGGGCCACTGAGCTCCTGACCTCATTAGAGCCTTGGTCCAAGCAATGACAGAAGAGTTGAACTCCAGAAGTGAAGTGAGAGTGACTGCTCCTGACATTAATGTGGCATTTGATTGAGTGTTTTATCATGTGGCCCCAGCAAAACTTGAGTCAATAGGAATTAGGGGAAAACTCCCATTTGGTTGGAATCATACCTGGCTGAAAGGTTGTGGTTGTTGGAGAGCAATCATCACAGTCTCAGTACATCACTGCAGGTGTTCCTTTGGATGGTGTCTGAGACCCAACAATCTTTCTTTGTTTCATTAATGACTTTCCCTTCAACACAAGGTCAGAAGTGGTGTGTTTGTTGGCGATTGCACAATATTCAGCACCATTTGTGGCTCCACAGATACCCAAGCAGTCATATTCAATTATAATAAGACCTGAACAACACCCAGGTTTGTGCTGATCACTGTAACATCCATGCCACCTGAGTGCCAGGTAATGGCCATCATTAACAACAGAGAATCTAACCATCTGCCACTGACATTTAATTGCATTTACCATCTTCCACATATCCCACTATCGACATTTTGAGGGTTTTACCATGGACCAGACACTATTCTGAGTCAGTCTTTTGTAAATACTGTGGCTGTCTTGAGTAGAACAGAAGCTCGAAATTCTGCAATGAGTAATTCACCTTCGGTCTCCTCTATGCCTACCAGGAATGTATGGAATACTCTCTATTTTTTCTGATGCGTACAGTTCCAATGACACTCAAGAAGCTTGACACTGTTTAAACGCTCGCCTGGAAGGACAAGGGCAGCAGATGCATGGGAACACCATGAAGTGAAAATTCCATTCCAAGCCACAAACAATCTGCTTTGGATCACAAGCTGATTTTATTGCTACAGCCCTGGATTGTGGTCATAAAGACATACAGCATGGAAACAGACTCCTCAATCCAACCAATCCACATTGGCCATGTTACTAAACTAAACTAGTCCCACCCATCTTCGCTTGGCCCATGTCCCTCCAAACTTTCCTATTTGTGAACTCAGTGAGATGTTTTTTTTAAATGTTGGAACTGTATGTACATCTGCCACTTTCTCTAGCAGTTCATTCCAACACCAATGACTCCCTGTGTAAAAAAGTTGCCCCTAATGTCCTTTTTAAATCCTTCTCCTCTAACATTAAAAATATGCCTCTTAGTTTGAGTCCCACCCTGCATCTGATCCACCATCACTACAGGTAGCGCCTGACCTCAACATGAATTTAAAAGTGACAACACGCATGCAACTCAGGCCCTGAGTGAACTGGAGCTCTATGGCTAATGGAATCTATCAAATTTTACATCTTTTAAAATTAAAGAATTTAAAATTAAATAAACTCAGTTGTTAGTGCGCAATCCTATACGCAATGAATTTTCTTTTATCTGTTCCACTATGATAATTCTTCACACTAAATGCAACAAGTAGAAAGTCTTTCTCACAGTTTTGAAAATATATCAGTATGAAGCAAGTCAAACATTTAATACAAAGCTGAATTTTGCTTAACTAACGATATCATCTTCACATTCTAAAATCATCTGTTGAATATTTGAACAGCATGCTTTTTTTAAAACTGTCAATTCATTTTGCTTTTTATTTCTTGACACTTCTGATCATATTCTTCTACTCTGGGTACAATTGCACTTCTTTATTCCCCTTTCCTTACAAATATAAGCAACTAGTTTGCATCTGTTACATTCTCATTCAGTACAAATCACCTTCAAGGCCCCAAATGTCAATTTTCTGTTTGGACTGAAGTTCCCTATAGTTAAATGATGTAAATGATGTCGTTAAAAGTTCCTTACTATCTTGTCTAAATAAGATGTTATCAATCAACATACATCCTTGTAGACAATTTTGACAGAGCAAAAGACTTCAAAACTAAAATGGACATGGAGATACAGCCAGGAATTTAGAGAAGCATTGGAGAATTCCGCCTGACCGTAAACTTAAATATGCAAATTTGGAGGAAGGTTTTAGAAGGTGGATGCCATTTAGCAAGGCAGGAGGGTGAAGAAATTACTTCCAGACTGATAGGTTGTTAGCTGAAAAGCTCTATACTAAGAGACAATCTTCATAATCTAGAATCAGTAAAATTTAAACATGCAAAATGAGAAATGGAGTTAGAGAACTCTGTAAAGGGAGGTCAAAGTGAACTTGCGAATAAGATTGTGGAATTTAAAATTCTCATGCTATAGCATGGGAGTAATAGATTTAAGTGAGGATTGTTTTTATAGTTTCTGAGGTTATAGTAGAAAATGTGATAGTTTGGTCTACCATATGATTTAAACCTTTGCATAGGAACTATGTGGAGAAATAATGAATTGCTCTACCTTTGCTCAAACACTGAACATGCCCATAGAATATTCCTATTTGCAACAAACTACTACCCAGAGCAATCTAGTTAGACGATATCAAGTTTTTGTGCAATAACATGAATTCTGCTTTGATTTGTTAATGCAACCAAATGATTTTGTACGTACCCATCCAATTTTTGAAAAATTAAATATGTTTCTTCGCCTTCGTAAGGTTTGAAATCAATGCAGGATTTTAAGCGATACTGCTCAAATGAGTGCAAGATTTCACCCTTGGCATTTAGATCTGTAAATCAAAGTACTAAAAAATGAATAATTGATTTAAATAAAACATAAAATATATTGATCTTCATTTTGCAACTGATAAGTTAGTTATAAAGCAGCCATTTCAAAGAGGTAAAAACCTCGCAAAAAATGCACAAAGCACCATATCCTAATCAAAAAGTACTACAATTTTTTTTACAGTATACATGCGAGATTTTGTCTTACAAGCAGATATATTGCGATGGGCAATTTATTATCAATTATTGAGATCTAAGATACTGTATGCAAAAAAAGAAACGATCGAATTCTCAATCCTTTGCACAGGATCAGAAAATGGGAAAGCCCTAAGTAATTACCCATTCAACTCAGATCTGTCCTCTGATGCATCAAACAACTTTCCATTACTGTGCAAATTATTGTACTTAAAAATTTGTAAATAATTTTGTTAATGGATTTGAATTACGTCCATGATTTAATTTGCCATGACTTCCCCTTAGGATTGCAACAGCTTGTAATAAGTAAATTGTTAAGGTAGAATTAGTGTATCAGTGGGTATGGTTGGATACTTGGAAATATTAAATCTCAAATAAAGTAATATCGAGGTAGCAATAATACTCTTCTAACAATAGGTACTCAAACTAAGATGTAAATCAATAGTACTTCAATGCATTCTGATTATTGACAAGTTTGTATAGAAAGAGTTACCAAGGTTGTCAGCCAGAATGTATGGAATAGGAAATTTCCATCTTGATGTTGGATCTTTAAGAGCATTCCGTTCCCGCTGTAACAAAGTGAGCAAATCAATAATGCATTCAAAATTGGAAGTATAGTGTTAGAAATAGGTTTCTTAGAAATCAATGTAATATGTCTCACACTTACACTCTGTGCAATGTCGCCTTGAAACAGAAACCTTTGGGATTCTAAGAACAAGATATTTAGAAAAGTACAGCAACATTAAAATGCTCTACCTGCTGATCAAAAAAGTCTCACCAAATAACGAAGTGTAAATTGCATTAATATGAAGAATTTTAGGATATATATTTATTAGGTTTGAAAGAATATAACTCAACAGATGGTAGAAAAATGAGTTTTCTGTTTAAATTTTGCACCTACCTAAATTTATTTTTGGAATATCATCTCGAAAATCCCCAGGATCTACATCATAAACTGGTTAAGGAAAAATAAGATTTTAACAAGTTAATTTCTGCATTCGAAGAAGCTGTGATTTTTTTTTAAATAGAGCATGAAAGTAAAGGATAAAATATCTCAATACATACCATTCTCAGAAGGAGTCTGCCTGATCTGGAAAAAGAAGATTGATATTTGTTGAAATGGCGAAAGAATGACAAATAAATTTTTAGCTTGCAAGAATTGTATCTTACCACCAAAGTATTACAGTGGGTGATCAATAATGTTGAGAAAAGGGAAAACAATCCAGAGAGGTTCATGATTGAAGTAGTGGATCCAAATAGCTTAATAGTGCCGTGTTATACAGACACACTAAGTTTAGTTTCTCTATTTCCTGGACTTTGTACAGTAAATTTATCTTTACAGCATTTTTGTCACATGCAACAAAATTTGCCGTGATGAAAATCTGCAGTGCTGGCAGTATGTTAAGAGGGCAACAGTCACCCAATGATCTTGCTTGTAATAGTAAAACAGACATCCGGAGTTTAACTACATTCTTTCAAAAGACCCTAGTCTACAGGATACGTGTTGTTTTTTTGTAGATTATGAAAATAGTACAAATGGCTAATGAAAAAGTGAGAAATCCTTACAACAACTTTTCCTCTTTCTTCAATGAAGAGTACAAATGTAAATTTTGAAAATTACCCAGCCAGCAATTCAAAGAAGATAATATTGGAATGCTTTTATTTATTTGGCAGCCTTTGGGCCAGGAGGTGGTGGCTGTGGAACACCTTGCAAATTTACATTCTCAGCTCAGGTTGACCGTCTTGTATAGTACAGAGGATTGTAGGAAAACAGGTTTGAAGCATCCGATGACACATTTAAGGACCAATTAATATAACCACTTCATATGCTGCAAGCTACAAATTGCCCTTCAGACTGTGGTGGTCATCCCTAGTAATGGCTACAAAAAAGTCCAAACAGGCCCATGGGTATTTGGATACTGCCCTAAGAATCCTGACGGATGGAGTTACCAAAAGGTCAGTCCTCTTCATGGGGAAATGCATAAGGAAGCCAGCCTACCAGACCTATTCTGTCTGAACAAAGATTGTAGCATGCTTCATTGTTCTGCCATCTAAAGAACAGGGCAGCCAACTGAAAACCATAAGTGATCTTTTACAATTCACAAGAATAAATTGCACCATCTTCTTTTCTTTAGTTCTTTCAGTTACCTCTTACTCCTAGGGACACAACTCCCTCTGATTTTACCATCAGTGAAAGGGAAATGGACAGCAAAGTCTCAACATTATGTGCACAATGTACGCTCATGGCACAAGGCTCATCTGAACCTTTCAAAATAATAAACTTGCACTTCCTGCTCAGTCACTTGAGATGCCTCACTACATTGCCTGGTTGTGCATTCTCAAAAACTGTTCCTGCTTCCATTCCCCATATACATAAACTATCTCTTTAGTTCATCTCTGGAAACATTGGCCCACAACGGGGGGGGGGGGGGGGGGGGGGGGACATGGTGGACATCAGGAATGGATGGTTAGGCTGGCCAGTAAAGTCTAGGGCCAGTTTTCTGATGCTAAGGAGAGAGCAATAGGCCATCAACTCAATGAGCTACATAGCACTCTGCTCTTCTCAGATAGTGCCAAACAGCTTCACTTCACCTTCACAACGGCAGACATTGGTAGCACCTAGGAAATCTCAAGCTGGAAGAGGTCACAGCCTGAACTGCTCATCATCAGAATCCCCTCATGTGCTGCAGTCAACCTGCAGGGGAACATCAGGCAGATTATGCTGGAGATCCTCAGAACGCTGGAGTGAAAGATTGAGGAGTCTGTCCATGATAGTGATGGCTCTGGTATGTGAGCACTTGGCTATCTCCAAGAAAAGGGTAGCAGCTGGCTTGGAGATCTATCGCAGTAGAATGTTCACTGGCTGTCAGAAATGCACTGAGATCCAAATTCCATTGCTTTAGCCCCATACTTGTTCGGCATCAATACCAAGATGAAATGCAGTCAAGGTGAGGCACTTCAGCCTTACTCCACCTCTCTCAGGTAGACAGGAGGGTACCAGGAGACGCCCACAGTTTGGAGGAAAGATTGACAGGCACCCCTGCAACATTTTCTTCTCAGGATGTTCCAAAAGTGCCTGGTTCCTCCATCTCTCCCCTGTTTATGACTTCAATTCATGCAGTCGTTCATGTTGACTATGACGAGCACACATCTGGGCAGGAGACTCAGCCGACGGAAGAGCACCAGCCCCTGCAGATTCTCCACTCTCCATTCAAGCTCTGCAGTAGAATCATAACAGGCTATTGTTAGTTGTCAGGATATGGCAGTTCTAATCCAAGACATAAAACCTTAGATTGTGCAACTTGGTCATTTTAGAAGATAAAACTGTGATGGCAAGTATCTTCTTGCATTGAGTGCTGCTGACAGATCACAAGGTGGCAATCATTGGGGACAATGTAACCATGATGAGTCGTTATTAGTGAGTCTAAATTGGATTAGTTGAACAATATTAATTTACAGATTAACGGTGAATTTAAAGCAGACGGCAAGCATTATTCACTTGAATAATGTTAAAGTGAAGGGCTCTTGTGATGCAGTGGTAGCGTCCATATCTCTGAACTGAAAAGCCTGTGTTCCATTCCCAACTGTTCCAGAAGTGTGTTCTAACATGTCTCAGCAGGCTGGTTTTATAAACAATGAGTTATGTGACCCCTTATTTGGGACCAAATCGCAGTGCTACATTCCAACCCTTTTGAAAAGAAACTGTATTTACTGCTCCAACTTTTGCAAGCATTTCATTCCAGTCCCAGACGTTATTGCACGGTTGATCAAAGTGATAAGATTCCAACTTTGCACTGCATAAGCGACTTGCACACTTTGCTTGTGACCCACAATTTCCCCCATTGTCCCTTTTTGCATCGCCATCCCTATGACCCTTCACTCACACTCATGTTGGTTAATTCCCAGTTTTGCACTGTTTGCAGCCTCAACAACCCCTTGGACCGACCCCAGAAAAGCCCTGGATTATGTGCCAAACACCCTGATTGACTGTGGCCTGGACTCGACTCTGAGGATCAAACTCAACAGATACTATTTCGTTCTTATGTTGAATTTCTGCAGTTTCAAGTTTATCAACAGGGGGAAAATAATTAAGATGCAGAAGTTAATAGGATAAGTTGTGTAATTAATGAGATGCAAAAACATGTTAATAGGCACCTAAGCATCTGAGACCAGAGTGAGAATTTGTCTTCAGACAAATGAGAAATTTTCACAGATAAGTGGAATCGAAAATTGACTCAGTGACAGGAAACAAGGGGTAATGATGTTTCTTGCAAATGATAAACGGTTTCCAGTTAGGTTCAGTTTTGCTGTCTGGGCCACATAATAATGATTTAGAGTGAAATGTAGGAGGCATGACTGGGGAATCTGCAGATAACACAAAACTTGGCTGGGTGGTAGAAAGTAAAAATGATGGCTGTTGACTATAGGAAGCTAGCAATGGTTTGGTTGAATGGCTGGGAAATAAGGGAAATTCATTCCATTTAATTGAAACAAGTAAGTGAAGTAAGAGACAAAAATCAGAAATTGCAGGAAAACTCAGCAGGGTAGGCAGCATCTCTGGACAGAAAGAAGAGTTAATATTTCAAGTCCAGTGACCCTTCTTCAGAACTATTCTGTTAGGAACAACTCTTCAGCTGTTCTGAAGAAGTCACTTGACCTGAAACATTAATTCTGCTCCCACTCCACAGATGCTGCCTACCCTGCTCGGCTCTTCCAGCAATTTCTGATTTTGTTTCTGATTTCCAGCATATGCAGTTCTTTGATTTTGTTTGGTTCTTGGAGTGCATGTCCACGAGTCCCTGAAGGAGGCAGGGGAGATACATAATGTCAGAAAGAAGGTGTTCAGAAGAATGAGGCAATATTATTGAAACATACAGATTTGTTTGGAGACTGGTTAAGTGTAGAAAGGATCTTTCCTCTAGTTGGAGATTGTAGGATCAGAGGGCTTAATCTCAGAATAAATAAAACAGAGATGAAGTTTTTTTTCTTTCAAAGGTAGTGAAATAGTACAATTCTTCACCACGGAGAGCTGTTAAGGCTTGGTCATTTAGTACCTTCAAGATGAAAGAAACAGATTTTTAATCAGTAAGGGATTCAAGGATTGTAGGAAAATGCAGGAAAGTGGAGTTGAGAAATATTGGATCAGCCATGGTCTCATTGCATGGCAGAGACTACTCTACTCCGAGGTCTTAGTTTGCTTTTTATTTAAAATGTAGGTTAACCATTCGCAAAATTGTTACATCTGTAACTATCATGACTAATTTAGGACTGGCCTCAAGCTGCGCATTATGGTGTTCATTACACTGCACCTTAATTTACAATTTTTGAACTCCCTGACATTGCACAAATAGTCGATTTAGAACAGGAGTAGGAAACTCTGATAGAGCGTGTTTGGATTGATTTAATTTCACACTAAGACAATAAATGTATGCACTTACTAACAAGTGATGGCGTGCACCTGAACAGACTTGCTTATTTTCAGTACAACACATTTACATTTCATGCTATATGTGCAGGAAATAAATTTTGATCCGTACCACCAAATGGAGATGAATTGATTTGTTATTTCATTGTTTGTTGATGCCTGCTCTTCCTTTGTCAGCAAATTAAATCACCTTCCCATGCTTACATGCTAATGTATTTATCAAAAACATTGGCAGCAACATAACTCAAAAGTAATCAATTCAAAATGCTTTTGAATGGGCTGACAACTATGATAGAGTACTACACAAAGAACAGCTCTTTCTCTATATGAAGGAGGTTTACCATAAATAACATATGGCCCAGATGACCATTTATCAAGTAAGAGTAAATAAATAGATACTTCCTAATCTCATAGTTTAATTAAAATTCTGTTCAGAAATAGCTGTTATTGTTTATAATTAATACCTTTACAGGGCAGGCACTACAAATTCAATGGCTGTCATCGTAAATAAGTAAACTAGAGAGTGAGATAATAGATGGGTTTGCAGGTAGGTGGACAGAGTGACAGGGAGGTCAAGGAAAGACAGGTTAGGGTGCTATTCAAAGTAGTCAGGGTTGAGTCAGTTGTGGTAGGGAGTAACGTAGGTGAGGAGTTGTTTAGAGATCTGGAGAGGGTAAAAAAGTGACTGATGGGCTATTCAGGTGGAGCAATTTTGTGATTGGAGTCTGTACCTTGATGGCAGTCACAGCATCAGGATGATAGTTTGAGGGATCAGCGTGAACGACTGGGTTATCAGTTTTGGAGTTATCCGAGAGTTACATTAAGAAATTTTTGCTAGAATTTCGGGAGTAACTATCCTGATAAGTCTCAGTGGATTTGTTCCAAGTCTCTGACTGGGGCTCAGAGAGTTGTTTGAAGGATGAGAGAGAGCAGGGGACTTTCCCCAAGAGATGTTGTAAATTTTTGAGCATTTTGCACATAGGTCAGCACCTCAGGACTTCCAAGAGGCCCTAGCTTGTATCTCTGGTCCTATAGCCAGTCTCTGACAATCTGCAAATTTGTGCTGATGCTTTGGAGGACATGCTCAAAAATTGTTCTAAATGGTATTTTTACATTCAACAGTTTGTGGTTTAGTACAGAGAATACCCTTATGACATGTAAATAATGTTGTCCCTGGCAATGAAATCCTTTGCAGTATCATGAATATTTCTAGTGAGAATTTCAGAGTTGTTTACATTGCATTTACAGGCTGTACAAATTTAGATTTACAATAATTATTCAATAGCAAAACTTTAAAAATTGATTTGTACTGAAAACATGTATAGGAAATGTCTGCATAAATTATTAACTTAATGAAGTTGATCAATTATTTTTCTGCAGTGAAGCACAAGGTTCATGCAACACTAATTCATCCATAAGGATTTCACAGTTTAATTGTGCAAGAAGAAAAGTATACTGTGATAAGGACCCACAAGCGATTTTAAAAAGCAACGCAGGATATCTCACTCACTCTATCTTTGAGTTAATGAACTCATCTATCCAACACCGCACCCCCCCTCACCCTTGCTATCTCTGCTGACAATCTTGGAAACTGATCATAAGCTTAAAATCATGATGTGCCATGCCTTGATACTGCAAAGGATTTCATTGTCAAGGACAACATTATTTACATGTCATAAGGGTATTCTCTGTACTAAACCACAAACTGTTGAATGTGAAAATACCATTTAGAACAATTTTTGAGCTTGTCCTCCAAAACATTTTGCAGGATAACATGTCAAAACAAACTGGTTTTTTAAAAAATCTATTTTTAATGGGTGTAGTAAGATCACCTGTAACTTTTCTGCATCTGCTTTAATGACTTGACCACATGGTAGGGCTGCATTAAACTAAAAACAAGTTACAAAGAGGAAAACAAAGTGTCAACAAAATAACAGATAAAACGTAAAACGTAAAGATTTGAAAAGTGAGTCTCACTCTCAACTGGTACATTTATTTCAGTTTCATGAATCAAGTAACTGGAATAAAGTTACAACAAAAAGGTTCCCGTTTCTAAAACTGGAAAGTAAATTGTACATGATCAAGTGACTTACAAAACCAAATGTCTATGTGTTAAGTATACAATTTCCGATATATATTAAGTTTCTCAGAGGGAAAAAAGAAGCTTCAAATAACAACTAATCACAGACACCACTATCAGAACACAGAAAGGGGCATTTTTCAGTTGTAACTGTAAAATTTAAATTGTGTTTGTAACAAATAAACCAAAACTTTCATCAATAATTCAAATACTTTTCATGACTAATCTTCCAATTATTCCACTAGACATTTAAAAAATCCCCTGCAGAATAGTTGAACAGTCGGTAATGACTCTAGGACAATTGTAAATTTGAATTACATTGTATAAAGGGACATGATGCTATAACACTGGAGTACCAACTAGCATTGAAAAGCGTATTTGATGTTTCACACTACTAAGTTGTCAATGTAAGTGCAGAAATCAATACCTTCGGGGTGTTAATTAAAATATGACATGTGCAGCAATAGGTTGCATCATTTCTGACAAGAATCACCATAACTTGCATTATAGGGATAGGCACGTGAACTGCAGATAATCTGGGTTAGTATTTGCAGGATTATATTTTGAGAGATTGATGGGGATCTCACCTACCAGTGGAAAAAACAGCAGGAATCCCTTTTCAGTTCTATGATGGAAATTCAACTAAATCCATTGTCCTTCAGGCAGTTGAGTGGCCACCTTCTGTGCCACCACATTTGAGTCTGTGGTGGTGAATGTTTCGCCCACTGAGAGTGCCGGTCAATCAGAGGACAGGATAGGGATCACTGGCTATATCTCAGGCAACAAGGGTTTGATTTTCATTGATGTACTCACACCCGAAAGCAATAACAGAGATCACATCCAAGTAGAGGGCCTAATCACAAGACAATCTCTTAAGAGGGCTCTAGCAAAGTCAACAAAGTTAACCCACGCAGATATGGTTGCATAGGTACTTCTGAATAAGGATCCAAAAGATGATGGATGCACTGATTCAGTGGAATTTTTCTCAGTGTTGTACAGGTTTCTAGAGGAAATTGTTTTCAGACATCAAGTCCCTGAAACTTCAGTTGCATCAATATCAAGCGACTTTGGGCCATATTCTTCAATGTAAGTCTACTAAAGTGCATTATTTGACAAAAATTTAGAAAACCTGTGCAGGTTGGGTCTTTTGTGAGGGGTAAAAGTGGGTAAATAAGCAGCACAGAACTTGGAATATCTTTGGAGTGCCAATCAATGAAGTATCGCTGTTTCAGTGTAAATGTACTGTATGTTAATTTCCTCAAAAGAACTGGCATAATGTCATTCTGACTCCACAGTTATAGTAAGGCTTGTGTAATACACACACTGAAGGCTGACATACCACACAATTATGGTAGTCCTCTTTCTGTGGTGTACAAAACTACTTTGATCAAGTTTAGGTAATGCTGCTGAACTGGTCGCTGGTTATACCTGACCTGGAGCTAGATCTTACCTTTCTTTTTTTTACAAGCCCTGTTAGTATTTGATAACTTTCCTTTTGGAGTTACTGTCTTAGGTCTCACTGTGCAAGTACAGCCTTTGTGGCTTTGTTGAACATCATGTACATTGTTACTCTTATTCTGGACAACTGCACTTATTTCAGCCAGTTCTTCTTCTTTCTGAATTTCCCACTCTTCGTCTGTGTCATCTAACACAGTGCCTTTCGTTTCAGCAACTCTCCTGTAATTGGAACACTCTTGCTCAGCTCTGCAAATAAAAGGAATTTATCCATTATACCAAATTTCAGAATAACAAATGCTCTCAATTTTTTGAATTTTGCAACTTATTTCAAAAACTATCTCTCTAAAAAACTTAGTTATGTTCATTATTTAAGTATAGTTTAAAAATCTTATAGCTTCAAAACTTGACTTCCTACTACGTCTTTTGGTCAAATTCCATCCCCGCCCGCGCTCCCAATAACTACAGGTATAAACTCCTCGGTCCACATTCATACTGGATTTGGTTTTTGTCATTAACGTGAATGTGAAATCTGATGACTGGGTTCACACAAGTTAATCAAAATGCTTTACCCAATTTTCCATCATCACCCACGTCTCCATAATCCATTTCTGTTCGAGAACAGTGCAATACAACGTCTATCCAAAACATTTATATGCAACCACTTACATCTCAAGAAATTGAACACAGTCTTTCTGCCCATATATTTCTGCAATTCTTCTAGGAGTGTCCCCATAAAGATCTGCTTTGTCAATAGGAGCATGTAGAGAATGTAGCATTCGAAGAACGGGTAACCTGCCAGATTCTGCGGCAAAATGAGCCGCAGTCCATCCAGTCTCAGTTCTCAAGCAAGGTCGTGATCCATTCGCGATTAGAAGTTTAACCATGTCTGATTTTCCTGTCAGTGAAACAAAATAAGGTAGTCACATTAAAGGTTAAACGAAATACGATTTACATAAAACTTAGTTAAATTCTCCAGACATTCATATTCACAGCTCTTTTTGAAATTTTACAACTGGAAAAATAGCTCAGTTTAACTGAACTGAGCTGGGCAATGTTATGATTGGACTATCCTTTCAGGTTCCTGGCAACAATTATTTTTACAATATAACTAAATTGATTTCTGCAATTTTTTCCTTACTTTAAAAGGCTAACTCTATTAAGTATTTGCCTTTTTTTGCATAAACTAGGCTCTCTGATGAAGGGTCTAGGCCCGAAACGTCAGCTTTTGTGCTCCTGAGATGCTGCTGGGCCTGCTGTGTTCACCCAGCCTCACATTTCATTATTGCTCCATGGGATTTTCTCTAATATGTTTAAATTACTAAATCGGCAAGAATGACCAAAATGTCCCATTTTGATGTGACCCTAAAAAAATCATTTCACATACAGAAACAGTGCAGTCTTACATCACGTGCAAATTTGCTAGTACGCACGAGTCAAAACCAGAAGTAGAGAAACAAAGGAGGTAGTTACAAAAAGATAGACTACAACCTCCAAATTAGAAAAATATAGAGGTAGAAAAATACAATGACAAGGGGACAGCCTAGTGGCTAACTTTGCTACTACAATAATGTTCTTTATATATTTTCAGATCAATCTATGCAGAGATGTTGTACACACCTCTGGAGCAGGTGGGATTTGAACACGGCCTGCTGGCCCAGAGGTAGGAACACTGCCACTGCACCACATCTTATCCTACAATGAATTTCTAATTTTAGTTGAAATTGCAAGCGAGAACCTGACCCCTAAAAAAATTAAACAGCACATACTAATTTTGTTTCAGCTGTACCTTAAATAATAGCCTGGATTTTGGTCTTTATTTAAAAGGGGCAGAGGCTTAGTATGGGAAAGCCATACCCAGAGTACTCTGTTCAGTGAAAGAAGGAGTATGTACTTGCAGTGAAAACAATTTAGAGAAGGTTCACCCGGCAGATTCCTGGGCTGAGTTTAGAAGAAAGAGACATGAACTTTTGAAACATAAGATTCTGAGGAGGCTTGAAGATTAGATGCAAAGACGATGCTTCACGCTGTGGGGAAATCTGGAACAGTTTAAGTATAAAAGTCGAAGATAATGTTAACAACTAGCCTTTAGAAATCTTTTGGACAGCAGTGGAGGCTGGGTCATTGAATATATTCAAGATTGATCACATCCTCCAACGACCAGATTAGAAAAATATAGAGGTAGAGAAATACATGACAAGGGGACAGCCTCGCAAGCTAACTTTGCTACTACAATAATATTATTTACATATTTTCTTTAATCCACAAGGAAATCAAGGGTGATGGGGCTGACAAGAAAGTGGAATTACATTAAAAGGAATTCAGGCCAAAGTAAATTTATTAAATGGTGGAACAGTCTTGAGGGACTGAATGTTCCAAAACCTGTTCCTTTCTTTTTATGTCACCAGGTTACAGTCCAACAGGTTTATTTGAAATCACAAGATTTCAAAGCACTGCTCCTTTGTCAGGTGAAGTGAAGAAAGCACACAGGTACAGAATTTATAGGCAGAGGGATCAAAAGGTCAGATAAGTGGCGTCAGTTGTCGTGCTACATGTAATCTCCACCATACTGTTCTGTATTTGTAAAATCTTCTTTACTGTCTTGTTTCGACACCATCATCTTGGTAATTTATGATCTCTCTACCTTAATTAGTTTGTACAGTTTTGGATTACTTGTTACTTTGGTTGGACACTTGGCATGCAACTCTTACACCTATCATGTTATTCCAGCCATTTGGTTTGACTCCGGCACCATTTTATGTAACCTTTTAACAGATAGATGCTAGACTGAGCATCAGTTGCTTTTTGAAATAACTTATTTATCAGAGATTTAAATGGAGGTTCATCCACACATCGAGCACTCTGCAAAGGTAAAACCCTTCCAATCTACCAACTGATTTTGTGTAATTAGATACTTTCTATTCAACTTGTTAAATGATGTTATTACATACTGTGGACGAAGTGGGACTTGAATCCATGCTTCTTGCCTCAGAAGCAAAAACACAAATTGCTGGAAAAACTCAACAGGTCTGACAGCATCTATAGAGAGAAAGTTTTGGGCCCAGTGACCCTTCTTCAGAACAGAACCTGGTTCAAAGATAGCGATACTAACACCATGCCACAACTGTTGTCCCCTTTCATGTAATTAATTTGAAAGTAAAAATTCAAATCACCTGCTAATACTTGTCAACAGCATCTGTTGGAGGAATGAGGACAAATAAATATAATTTTAAGAGTTCTTGTGTCACAGAAGATAACTAAATTGTATTAGATAAGGGCCTTGGGCAGGTCTGGGTTCAAGTCCCACCTGCCCAGGTGTGTGCTAGTATGTCTGAGCAGATTGACTAACATAACAAGGGAGTTGGATATAGTGTGTACACTCTAACCAGAATAAGCACTGCAAACATAGAAATGATTGCAGCTTCAAAATGTCTGATGTTTACAACTTGACAGGTTACCATTTGATTACATTTATGCTTTGCATCAGGTGGGCTTGAGGCATCATATCTTCCCTGCCTCTGAGCCAGGGGCTCAGGTTTCAGTCCTACCCCAGAACTTGACAGCCATGGAAGCTGCATTTATAACACAGCCAAACAGGTTGAAGTAGTGTTGTAGCAATAACATCACCTAGTTAAAGCTCCGGGGCACACAGCCTCATTTACTACTGTCACAGATGACAAAATTTGATCAAAAGCTGGTCTAATGGTGATCATACTGTGATTGTCATTAAAACCCATCTGGTTCACTAGTGCCCTTTAAGGAAGGTTATACGTTATCCTTACTTAATCTAGTATATCTGTAATTCCAGATTCACAATAATACAGTTGCCTCATACCCGCTGTCCGGGCAATTAGGAACTTGCAATAAATGCTAGACTAGTCAACATTCCGTGATCAAACATCAACAAAAAGATCAACTGCAAATCACAGCACACGGCACTGGCAAAAATGAGGAGCAGTGAGAAATCTCTAATGACATCACAACCCATGGGCTGTCCCCAGAACCCCAAACTATCGCATTGTCACTGATTTCCCTTCAGACCACATTTGATTAAAAATAGTGTGTGGTGTTGCATGTAGCAGTCTGAGGGGGTGGGGGGTGTTGGTCTGAGGGCTGGGGTTGGAAAGATGCAGCGTGAAGGGATGTAGATAGGCAGGTGGTTTGTCAAGGAGAGGCGGCATAGGGAGCAGTCTGAGGAAGCAGTCGATGGGGATGAGGCAGTCTGGTGATCAGTCTAAGGTGGTGATGTGAGGGGTGCAGTGAATGGGTAGGGATGGGACGTGGTGTGAGTGGCACAGTGGGCGGGGATGGGGACGGTGTGAGGGGTGCAGTGGGCAGGGATGGGACGGTGTGAGGGGTGCAGTGGGCAGGGATGGGGCTGGTTTGGGGGCTGCAGTGAGTGGGGTTGAGGACAGGGATGGTGTGGGGGCTGCAGTGGGCAGGGATTTGGATGGTGTGAGGGGCACAGTGGGTGGGGATGGGGATGGTGTGGGGGTTGCAGTGGGCAGGGATGGCAATGGGGATTGTGCAGGGGCTGCAATGGGTGGGGATGGGAGGTGGTGTGGGGGTGCAGTGGGCAGGGATGGGGATGGTTTGGGGGCTGCAGTGGGCAGGGATGGGGATGGTGCGGAGGCTGCAGTGGGCAGGGATTAGGGTGGTGTGAGGGGCACAGTGGGTGGGGGTGGGGATGGGGATTGTGTAGGGGCTGCAATGGGTGGGGATGGGAGGTGGTGTGGGGGTGCAGTGGGCAGGGATGGGGATGGTTTGGGGGCTGCAGTGGGCAGGGATGGGGATGGTGTGGTGGCTGCAGTGGGCAGGGATTGGGGTGGTGTGAGGGGCACAGTGGGTGGGGATGGTGCAAGGGGCACAGTGGGTGGGGATGGGGGGGTGGTGTAAGGGGCACAGTGGGTGGGGATGGGGGGTGGTGTAAGGGGCACAGTGGGTGGGGATGGGGGGGTGGTGTAAGGGGCACAGTGGGTGGGGATGGGGGGGTGGTGTAAGGGGCACAGTGGGTGGGGATGGGGACTGGTGTGGGGGTTGCAGTGGGCAGGGATGGCGATGGTGCGGTGGCTGCAATGGGCAGGGATGGGGATAGGGATAGGGATAGTGTGAGGGCCGGAGTGGGTGGGGATGGAGGGTGGTGTGGGGGCTGCAATGGGCAGGGATGGGGATAGGGATAGGGATAGTGTGAGGGCCGGAGTGGGTGGTGTCGGGTCTTCAGTGGGCGGGGATGGTGTGAGGGGCGCAGTGGGCACGGGTGGGAGGTGGTGTGAAGCGGTCTGACGGAGGAACTAGGAGGTTGTCGGAGCTTGCAGCGCCGTTCCCTCCTCCACACCAGGCTGGGCCCTGACCTTGCACCGCGGCCCAGTGCAACGCTGTCCTTTGGCTCCAGTGCAGGTCCTTGCTGTTAGGATCGCACGAGCCACGGCGCAGAATCTCCTCCACCAGCTCCGTGTTACCGGCCGCCGCCGCCGCGTGCAGTTCCGTCATCGGCGCGTCTCCCGGGCAACTGGCGGAACGAGCACGCGCGGCCCCAAGCCCCGCCTCTCGCGGCTGGCCGACCTGCACAGGGCGCATGCGCAGACCTGGCTCCGGGCATGTTGGAGTCCAGCCGGTCGGCTCCAGTGTCTCCTGTGGAGTGTGTTCAAGGACCAGTGTTTCCGCTTATTCTGTTTCTTTCCCCCTTCCGTGTGCACATGAGTCACCAAAAACTGCATTTTCAAACTTTCTTGGCCTTCTGTTCATCCTAACGTTTCGACAGTTGCCGGTTAGCCTCTCGGCCTTCGCCCATAGTTGAGTCCTTACGGTGTGCTTGCTCGAGGCTGAGGCGATAAAACACAAAAGACACAGCACCCGCAATTCTTTGTTTTATCACGGCACCCCCTCACCCCCATTGCTTCCTCCAAAGGAACCTTTTGGAGATCATTCAATGATGCATCGTGATATCAGGAGTTCTGCTGTTACCTGCGCTTGCCCGATGGCATGAAGTAGTGACAAGGTGTGGAGCTGGATGAACACAGCAGGCCAAGCAGCATCAGAGGAGCAGGAAGGCTGATGTTACGGGCCGAGACCCTTCATCAGAAAATGGGCTTTCATAACCTTAATGTAATAACTTTAACCTTAAGCCAAGCAGCATCTCAGGAGCACAAACCTGACGTTTCGGGCCGAGACCCTTCATCAGAGAGGGGGATGGGGAGAGGGAACTGGAATAAATAGGGAGAGAGGGGGGAGGTGGACCGGAGATGGAGAGAAAACAAGATAGGTGGAGAGAGTGTAGAGGTGGGGATTCCTTCCACTTCCTACAGACTAAGGGGGTGGCCATGGGTGCCTGCATGGGCCCAAGCTATGCCTGCCGCTTTGTAGGTTACGTGGAACAGTCCCTCTTCCGCACCTACACAGGCCCCAAACCCCAACTCTTCCTCCGTTACATTGATGACTGTATCAGCACCACCTCTTCCTCCCCAGAGGAGCTCGAACAGTTCATTCTCTTCACCAACACCTTCCACCCCCAACCTCAAGTTCACCTGGGCCATCTCCAACACATCCTTCACCTTCCTGGACCTCTCAGTCTCCATCTCACGTAACCAGCTATAAACTGATGTCCATTTCAAGCCCACTGACGCCCACAGCTACCTAGAATACAGCTTCTCCCACCCACCATCCTGCAAAAATTCCATCCCCTATTCCAAATGCCTCCGCCTCCGTCGCATCTGCTCCCAGGATGAGGCATTCCAGCAGACAAGGGAGTTGCGGAGAGAGTGGTCTCTCCGGAAGGCAGACAAGGGTGGGGATGGAAAAATAGCTTGGGTGATGGGGTCGGATTGTAGATGGCAGAAGTGTTGGAGGATGATACGTTGTATCCGGAGGTTTATGGGGTGGTATGTGAGAACGAGGGGGATCCTCCGGGGGCGGTTGTGGCGGGGGCAGGGTGTGAGGGATGTGTTGCAGGAGACGCGGTCAAGGGCGTTCTCGACCACTGAGGGGGGAAAGTTGCGGTCCTTCGAGAACGTGGACATCTGGGATGTGCGGGAGGTTTTTCCATCCCCACCCTTGTCTGCTTTCCGGAGAGACCACTATCTCCGCGACTCCCCACCACACCTGGCACCTTCCCCTGCAACCGCAGGAAGTGCTACACTTGCCCCCACACCTCCTCCCTCACCCCTATCCCAGGCCCCAAAATGACCTTCCATATCAAGCAGATGTTCACCTGCACGTCTGCTAATGTGGTATATTGTATCCATTGTACCCGGTGTGGCACCCTCTACATTGGGGAAACCAAGCGGAGGCTTGGGGACCGCTTTGCAGAACACCTCCGCTCGGTTCGCAACAAACAGCTGCACCTCCCAGTCACGAACCATTTCAGTTCCCCCTTCCATTCCTCAGACGACATGTCCATCATAGGCCTCCTGCAGTGCCACAATGATGCCACCCGAAGGTTGCAAGAACAGCAACCTCTTGGGAACCCTGCAGCCCAATGGTATCAATGTGGACTTCACAAGTTTCAAAATCTCCCCTTCCCCCACTGCATCCCAAAACCAGCCCAGTTCTTTCCCTCCCCCCACTGCATCACTTAACCAGCCCAGCTCGTCCCCTCCCCCCACTGCATCCCAAAACCAGCCCAGCCTGTCTCTGCTTCCCTAACCTGTTCTTCCTCTCACCCATCCCTTCCTCCCACCTCAACCCGCACCTCCATTTCCTACCTACCACTTCATCCCGCCTCCTTGACCTGTCCCCTCCCTACCTCCTCACCTATACTCTCCTCTGTACCTATCTTCTCTCCATCTTCGGTCTGTCTCCCCCTCTCTCCCTATCTATTCCAGAACCCTCTCCCCATCCCCCTCTCTGATGAAGGGTCTAGGCCTGAAACGTCAGCTTTTGTGCTCCTGAGATGCTGCTTGGCCTGCTGTGTTCATCCAGGTCCACACTTTGTTACCTTGGATTCTCCAGCATCTGCAGTTCCCATTATCACAGCATGAAGTAGTGGTTGGTTTCAGAAGAGAAACAGATGTAAAGTTTCAGAGATAATGGGAACTGCAGATGCTGGAGAATTCCAAGATAATAAAATGTGAGGCTGGATGAACACAGCAGGCCAAGCAGCATCTCAGGAGCACAAAAGCTGACGTTTCGGGCCTAGACCCTTCATCAGAGAGGGGGATGGGGAGAGGGAACTGGAATAAATAAGGAGAGAGGGGGAGGCGGACCGAAGATGGAGAGTAAAGAAGATAGCTGGAGAGAGTATAGGTGGGGAGGTAGGGAGGGGATAGGTCAGTCCAGGGAAGACAGACAGGTCAAGGAGGTGGGATGAGGTTAGTAGGTAGATGGGGCTGCGGCTTGGGGTGGGAGGAAGGGATGGGTGAGAGGAAGAACCGGTTAGGGAGGCAGAGACAGGTTGGACTGGTTTTGGGATGCAGTGGGTGGGGGGGAAGAGCTGGGCTGGTTGTCCATCCCCTATTCCCAATTCCTCCGCCTCCGCCGCATCTGCTCCCACGATAAGACATTCCACTCCCGCACATCCCAGATGTCCAAGTTCTTTAAGGACCGCAACTTTCCCCCCACAGTGATCGAGAACGCCCTTGACCGCGTCTCCCGCATTTCCTGCAACACATCCCTCACACCCCGCCCCCGCCACAACCGCCCTAAGAGGATCCCCGTCATTCTCACACACCACCCTACCAACCTCCGGATACAATGCATCATCCTCCGACACTTTCGCCATTTACAATCCGACCCCACCACCCAAGACATTTTTCCATCCCCACCCCTGTCTGCTTTCCGGAGAGACCACTCTCTCCGTGACTCCCTTGTTCACTCCACACTGCCCTCCAACCCCACCACACCCGGCACCTTCCCCTTCAACCGCAGGAAATGCTACACTTGCCCCCACACCTCATCCCTCACCCCTATCCCAGGCCCCAAGATGACATTCCACATTAAGCAGTGGTTCACCTGCACATCTGCCAATGTGGTATACTGCATCCACTGTACCCGGTGTGGCTACCTCTACATTGGGGAAACCAAGCGGAGGCTTGGGGACTGCTTTGCAGAACACCTCCGCTCAGTTCGCAACAAACAACTGCACCTCCCAGTCGCAAACCATTTCCACTCCCCCTCCCATTCTCTAGATGACATGTCCATCATGGGCCTCCTGCACTGCCACAATGATGCCACCCGAAGGTTGCAGGAACAGCAACTCATATTCCGCCTGGGAACCCTGCAGCCCAATGGTATCAATGTGGACTTCACCAGTTTCAAAATCTCCCCTTCCCCTACTGCATCCCTAAACCAGCCCAGTTCGTCCCCTCCCCCCACTGCACCACACAACCAGCCCAGCTCTTCCCCCCCACCCACTGCATCCCAAAACCAGTCCAACCTGTCTCTGCCTCCCTAACCGGTTCTTCCTCTCACCCATCCCTTCCTCCCACCCCAAGCCGCACCCCCATCTACCTACTAACCTCATCCCACCTCCTTGACCTGTCCGTCTTCCCTGGACTGACCTATCCCCTCCCTACCTCCCCACCTACACTCTCTCCACCTATCTTCTTTACTCTCCATCTTCGGTCCGCCTCCCCCTCTCTCCCTATTTATTCCAGTTCCCTCTCCCCATCCCCCTCTCTGATGAAGTGTCTAGGCCCGAAATGTCAGCTTTTGTGCTCCTGAGATGCTGCTTGGCCTGCTGTGTTCATCCAGCTTCACATTTTATTATCTCAGATGTAAAGTTTGATGGCTTTTGCCAGTCCTTTGCTTATCTACATGAAGTCACCTTACTGCTTGTATATTCCTATTTATCAATATGGCTATTTCACCTTATTCTTCATAATTCCTAATGCCTCCCAAATGCAATGACTCCTACTTCGTTGGGAACTTGTAACTGTAATTACAAAGTATTGCCTTAAGAACAATGAAAAGGAAAAAGAAATTGGGAAGTAAGTAATTTATGACTTTAATAATGCCAGCTTGTCTTCTGCAGGGATTTGTGCATGCCATTGATAGTCTCAGGAATCACAATATCTGTTCTCACCAAAATTATTGGTGTGAGTAATTTTCCTGCATTTAAGCCAAGTTTTACAATGCTGCCACTTACAAAGTAATCGCATTTGTAGTTTGTCAATTCTATGATTTCTCTTTTCTCCAGGATTATTTGAAGCAAGATCGATAAGTTGGATTTTACAGAGATGTCAAAGGTCATGCTTGTAGGCTGGAGAGCTAGTGAAAGACTAATGCAGCCTCCTCTGTGAAGATTTGCCAGCAAGGAGTCTCTCCTGGAATCAAGAATGCGGGGGTGGTAATCCAACCCAACAAGCTGCAGGGCAATTAAAGGCCAGTAGCTCTTTTGAATAATAACAATACTCCAACCTCTCCCCCGCAGAACAGGCAGCCCTCCGCTCCCTCCGCTCCAACCCCAACCTCACCATCAAACCCGCAGACAAGGGTGGCGCAGTGGTAGTATGGCGCACTGACCTCTACATCGCCGAGGCCAGACGCCAACTCTCCGACACCACCTCCTACCGCCTCCTCGATCATGACCCCACACCCGAGCACCAAACCATCATCTCCAACACCATTCACGACCTCATCACCTCAGGGGACCTCCCACCCACAGCCTCCAACCTCATTGTTCCCCAACCCCGCACGGCCCGTTTCTATCTCCTTCCCAAAATCCACAAACCTGCCTGCCCTGGTCGACCCATCGTCTCAGCCTGCTCCTGCCCCACCGAACTCATCTCCACCTATCTGGACTCCATTTTCTCCCCTTTGGTCCAGGAACTCCCCACCTACGTCCGTGACACCACCCACGCCCTCCACCTCCTCCAGGACTTCCAATTCCCTGGCCCCCAACACCTCATATTCACCATGGACGTCCAGTCCCTGTACACCTGCATTCCGCATGGAGATGGCCACAAGGCCCTCCGCTTCTTCCTGTCCCGCAGGCCCGACCAGGCCCCCTCCACCGACACTCTCATCCGCCTAGCTGAACTCGTCCTCACACTCAACAACTTCTCTTTTGACTCCTCCCACTTCCTACAGACTAAGGGGGTGGCCATGGGCACCCGCATGGGCCCCAGCTATGCCTGCCTCTTTGTAGGTTACGTGGAACAGTCCCTCTTCCGCACCTACACAGGCCCCAAACCCCACCTCTTCCTCCGGTACATTGATGACTGTATCGGCGCCGCCTCTTGCTCCCCAGAGGAGCTCGAACAGTTCATCCACTTCACCAACACCTTCCACCCCAACCTTCAGTTCACCTGGGCCATCTCCAGCACATCCCTCACCTTCCTGGACCTCTGTCTCCATCTCAGGCAACCAGCTTGTAACTGATGTCCATTTCAAGCCCACCGACTCCCACAGCTACCTAGAATACACCTCCTCCCACCCACCCTCCTGCAAAAATTCCATCCCCTATTCCCAATTCCTCCGCCTCCGCTGCATCTGCTCCCACGATAAGACATTCCACTCCCGCACATCCCAGATGTCCAAGTTCTTTAAGGACCGCAACTTTCCCCCCACGGTGATCGAGAACGCCCTTGACCGCGTCTCCCGCATTTCCCGCGACACATCCCTCACACCCCGCCCCCCGCCACAACCGCCCCAAGAGGATCCCCCTCGTTCTCACACACCACCCTACCAACCTCCGGATACAACGCATTATCCTCCGACACTTCCGCCATTTACAATCCGACCCCACCACCCAAGACATTTTTCCATCCCCTCCCCTGTCTGCTTTCCGGAGAGACCACTCTCTCCGTGACTCCCTTGTTCGCTCCACACTGCCCTCCAACCCCACCACACCCGGCACCTTCCCCTGCAACCGCAGGAAATGCGACACTTGTCCCCACACCTCCTCCCTCACCCCTATCCCAGGCCCCAAGATGACATTCCACATCAAGCAGAGGTTCACCTGCACATCTGCCAATGTGGTATACTGCATCCACTGTACCCGGTGCGGCTTCCTCCACATTGGGGAAACCAAGCGGAGGCTTGGGGACCGCTTTGCAGAACACCTCCGCTCAGTTCGCAACAAACAACTGCACCTCCCAGTCGCAAACCATTTCCACTCCCCCTCCCATTCTCTTGATGACATGTCCATCATGGGCCTCCTGCACTGCCACAATGATGCCACCCGAAGGTTGCAGGAACAGCAACTCATATTCCGCCTGGGAACCCTGCAGCCATATGGTATCAATGTGGACTTCACCAGTTTCAAAATCTCCCCTTCCCCTACTGCATCCCTAAACCAGCCCAGTTCATCCCTTCCCCCCACTGCACCACACAACCAGCCCAGCTCTTCCCCCCCACCCACTGCATCCCAAAACCAGTCCAACCTGTCTCTGCCTCCCTAACCGGTTCTTCCTCTCACCCATCCCTTCCTCCCACCCCAAGCCGCACCCCCATCTACCTACTAACCTCATCCCACCTACTTGACCTGTCCGTCTTCCCTGGACTGACCTATCCCCTCCCTATCTCCCTACCTACACTCTCTCCACCTATCTTCTTTACTCTCCATCTTCGGTCCGCCTCCCCCTCTCTCCCTATTTATTCCAGTTCCCTCCCCCCATCCCCCTCTCTGATGAAGGGTCTAGGCCCGAAACGTCAGCTTTTGTGCTCCTGAGATGCTGCTTGGCCTGCTGTGTTCATCCAGCCTCACATTTTATTATCTTGGAATCTCCAGCATCTGCAGTTCCCATTATCTCTAATACTGGGAGTCCATGGCTGCTGTTAAAAGACACCAACAGAATGAGGAGAAACACAGATCACAGGTAAATAATTGCAAGAAGAACTTTGTTGCATAGTTTTTTCATCATAGAAAGTAGACTGCAGGTGCAGTCAGGAGCAAGGGTAGCAGGTAGCTATTATCAGGCATCTAAATCTTAATGTCATGCCTCTTGGTCAGGTCAGGTAGCCAGCAGTAGAAATAGTTCAGAGCTACAATCAAGTGTGCAGGGAATTTTGGACAAATAATCCACCAGAGGCCACAGGCAAGCCCCACAAGTTTTGTCTGTCGTGCATGCTGCATATCAGCATGCCACCCATCCCAGGCCTTCAAGTGGTCAGTAATTTTTTATGGCAATATGATTAGGAGCTGATGGCCTTATTATTGCTAGACTATTACTCTAGAGACCCTGATATCGTTCTGGGTTCAAATCCTGCTTGGCATGTGGTGGAATTTAAGTTCAATGGTTATCTAGAATTGAGTGTCTGGTGGTGACCATGGCAAAAATCCCATGCGGTTATTGAGGCCCTTTAGATAAGGCAGCTGCCATCCTTACCGGGTCAAGTGTACACATGACCCCAAACCCACAATGTAATGTGGTTGATGCTTATTTGGGTAATTAGAGATGGCTAATAAATGCTGGCCCAGCCAGCGACACCCACATCTGGTGAAGGAATGAAACAAAAGCTGTAAAATCTTTTGTTGATTTTTGGTAAATCATTAAATGAACTTCATTGTTTGCCTGTGGACCTAAGTCCATTTCAAAGAATTGAGATTTGGAAACATTCTGAGATGATAATGATTGATAATAAAATGTGAGGCTGGATGAACACAGCAGGCCCAGCAGCATCTCAGGAGCACAAAAGCTGGAGATGGCCCAGGTGAACTGAAGGTTGGGGTGGAAGGTGTTGGTGAAGTGGATGAACACTTTATCCACTTCAA
Organism: Stegostoma tigrinum; assembly: GCF_030684315.1. Lineage (NCBI taxonomy): Eukaryota > Metazoa > Chordata > Chondrichthyes > Orectolobiformes > Stegostomatidae > Stegostoma > Stegostoma tigrinum. Next base: position 122,182,875 of record NC_081357.1, read on the forward strand.
ACGGTTCATCCACTTCACCAACACCTTCCACCCCAACCTTCAGTTCACCTGGGCCATCTCCAGCACATCCCTCACCTTCCTGAATCTCTCAGTCTCCATCTCAGGCAACCAGCTTGTAATTGATGTCCATTTCAAGCCCACCGTCTCCCACAGCTACCTAGAATACACCTCCTCCCACCCACCCTCCTGCAAAAATTCCATCCCCTATTCCCAATTCCTCCGCCTCCACCGCATCTGCTCCCACAATGAGGCATTCCACTCCCGCACATCCTAGATGTCCAAGTTCTTCAAGGACCGCAACTTTCCCCCCACAGTGGTCGAGAACGCCCTTGACCGCGTCTCCTGCATTTTCCGCAACATATCCCTCACACCCCGCCCCCGCCACAACCACCCCAAGAGGATCCCCCTCGTTCTCACACACCACCCCACCAACCTCCGGATACAACGCATCATCCTCCGACACTTCCGCCATCTACAATCCGACCCCACCACCCAAGACATTTATCCATCCCCACCCCTGCCTGCTTTCCGGAGAGACCACTCTCTCCGTGACTCTCTTGTTCACTCCACACTGCCCTCCAACCCCACCACACCCGGCACCTTCCCCTGCAACCGCAGGAAATGCTATACTTGCCCCCACACCTCCTCCCTCACCCCTATCCCAGGCCCCAAGATGACATTCCACATTAAGCAGAGGTTCACCTGCACATCTGTCAATGTGGTAAACTGCATCCACTGTACCCGGTGTGGCTACCTCTACATTGTGGAAACCAAGCGGAGGCTTGGGGACCACTTTGCAGAACACCTCCGCTCGGTTCGCAATAAACAACTGCACCGCCCTGTCGCAAACCATTTCCACTCCCCCTCCCATTCTTTAGACGACATGTCCATCATGGGCCTCCTGCAGTGCCACAATGATGCCACCCGAAGGTTGCAGGAACAGCAACTTATATTCCGCTTGGGAACCCTGCAGCCCAATGGTATCAATGTGGACTTCACCAGCTTCAAAATCTCCCCTTCCCCCACCGCTTCCCAAAACCAGCCCAGTTCGTCCCCTCCCCCTACTGCACCACACAACCAACCCAGCTCTTCCCCTCCACCCACTGCATCCCAAAACCAGTCCAACCTGTCTCTGCCTCCCTAACCGGTTCTTCCTCTCACCCATCCCTTCCTCCCACCCCAAGCCGCACCTCCATCTCCTACCTACTAACCTCATCCCACCTCCTTGAACTGTCCGTCTTCCCTGAACTGACCTATCCCCTCCCTACCTCCCCACCTATACTCTCCTCTCCACCTATCTTCTTTTCTCTCCATCTTCGGTCCGCCTCCCCCTCTCTCCCTATTTATTCCAGAACCCTCACCCCATCCCCCTCTCTGATGAAGGGTCTAGGCCCGAAACGTCAGCTTTTGTGCTCCTGAGATGCTGCTGGGCCTGCTGTGTTCATCCAGCCTCACATTCTATTATCTTGGATTCTCCAGCATCTGCAGTTCCCATTATCAATGATAATGATTGAGTTGTGTAAGATAGTAGTAGATACTTAGACTCTGATTTCACCACAACACAACTCTCCAGTGTGCATGACATCACTATCAATTGGGGCCTAATGTTTATTGCAAGTAAAAAGTGAATCAAGTTTTTTCCCAAAGTTGAAGACCATTGTTTTACCAATCCACTTAACCTGGAAAAATGTGGGAATTTGTCTTGGAATTTAGATATGAAATATGAAAATTATTTTGCTGATCTTTAAACTTTTGACCACCAAGCTAATTATGAAATTCGACATACTATTTCTCATTAAACTTTCTGCAGTTTGATTTTTAAAAGACAACTGAATTAAGTGGGTGACATGATCACTTACTGTATTACTGACATCAATAGTGCGCACACACCTTTGTTTAGGAAACTAAAAGTGACAAAAGCAAGTGGCCCTTGAACAATGATAGAGCTTACCACAAACAATGTATGATACAGAGCTGACCTACATACAAACCATTGACCTGAATGTAAATAAGTTGTGTGTACAAATGCATGTGGAAGATAGCACATTGGTCCCATGGGGGATTAACTACTTTTTGTACTTCTTTATGGTAAAGGTCACTCATTCAAATCCTGATTATATACAGAATAGGCTGAATTTAGAACACAGAAACCAGTTCTTCTGTGCAACAGGTCTACACTCTTTATAAAATTCATCACATGAGACCGCAAGTTCCAGATGTTAAACATCTTCTGGACAAATAAATTTCTCTCTCTAATAAATTGATCAACAACTCTCATGCTGAACTTCTCATAAGAACAGTGCAAGCCCTTGTTCTTGGGCAATTGAAAGATGCCTTAGAGTTTTGGACTGCCCTTCACTCAATTCTGGAACATAGGAATAGGAGTAGGCCATTCAGCCCTTCAAGCTGTTCTAGCATTCAGTGAGATCATGGCTCAGCTGTGGCTTAACTCCACATATCTGCCTTTGGCCCATACCCCTTAATAGAACTCCTTAATAAAAAATTATCTCTCAGATCTAAAATTAACAATTGATTTAGCATTATTGATTTATTGTGACATGGACCGATCTACAGTGAAAAGCTTTGTTTGTGATCAGTGCAGGCAGTTCACAGTATGCAATGATGTACAGGTCAAAATGAACTTAGACAGAGGTACAGGTTACATTGCACAGGACATGGACTAGGCAGGACCAACGTTAGCAAGATCACTCATTATTTGAGTCTGGAGAGTCCATTCATCTGTCTAATAATGACCAGGAAGAAGGTGTTCCTGAACCTGTTCAGGCTTCTATATCTTCTGCCTGTTGGAAGAGGTTGTAGGAAATTATTACCGCAGTGAAATGGGTCCATGATGACGTTGGCAGCCTTTCTGCAGCAGTGAGCCATGTAAATAGAGTCCATGGATGGAAGGTCGGCTTCTGTGATGGTCTGGGCTGTGCACGTAGTTTCTTACAGACCTGGGCAGAGCAGTTGCCTTTACCTGGCCGTTATGTACCCAGACAGTAAACTTGCATTGGTACATCAGTAGGACTTGGTGAGGGACCTTATGGACATGCCAAATTTCCAGAGCCACCTGAGGAGGAAGAGGCATTGTTGTGCCTTCTTGACTGTCACGTCTACGTGGGCTGTTCAGGACAAGTTGTTGATTATCATCACTTCGAGGAACTTGGTGCTCTCCACCCTCTCAACCTCAGTTCAAATGATGTAAATGGGGGCATGTTCTCCATCTTGCTGAAATCAATGATCAGTTCATCAGTTTTTTTCAACGTTAAGAGGGTGGTTGATTTTTGCACCACGTCAGCAAGCCTTCTATCTGGCTTCTGTATTTTGACTCCTTGCTGTTGATATCCATCTCCCTATTGGTGGAGTTGTCAGTGAACTTGTAAATGGCATTCAAGTGGAATTTGGCAACACAGTTGTGGGTGTACATAGAGTACATTAGGGGACTGAGGACACATCATTGTGGGGCTTCAGTGTCGAGTGTTATTGTGGAGGAGGTGCAGTTACCTATCTTCAATTATTGCATTCTGTGGGTCAGAAAACTGAATACCCAGTTGCAGAGGATGGAGCCGAGACCAAGGTCACAGAGTTTTGAGAGCAGTCTGGAGGGGATAATGGTGTCGAAGGCGGAGCTGTCCTCAATGACCAAGAGTCTGATGTAGGTGTCTTTCTTGTTCAGATGTACCAGGGATGAGTGCAGGCCTAGGAATATGGCATCGGCTGTGGTCCTGTTATGTCAGTAGGCAAACTATAGGGCATTGAGGCAGGTTGGGAGACTGGAGTTGATGTGGACCATGACCAGCCTCTCAAAGTACTTCATGATAATTGAGGTCAAAGCTATTGGGTGGTGGTCATTAAGGCACACTGCATGTGCTTTCTTGGGTCCAAGAATAATGGTGGTCTTTTTGAAGCAAGTGGCGACTTCGGCTTGTAGGAGGGAGAGGTTGAAGATGTCAGTGAATTCCGCCTCCTCCACCTGATCTGCACAGCATCTGAGTGCTCATCCAGGCCATTCGCTTTCCTTGAGTTGACTCCCAGGAAGACTGACCTGACATCTGCAGTGGTGACAGAGGGAAAAGGTGTGTCTGGGGCAGGCATCATCTTGCCACTAGCATTCTGCTCAAACTGAGCTTTGAAGACATCAATTGCTTTTTGCAGAAAGGAGTTCCAAACCCTTTGTCTGTAGAAGTGCTTCCTAAAATCTCTCCTGAACTAAAACCCTTGCACACTCTTAAAGCTTCATTATGTCATTTTTATTTCCACAACCAGCAGGGACGATAAAAATTGGAATATACATTGGACAGGAGACAGGTCTTTCAATTGTTTTATTGCTAATCACCCTGTACAGACCCACCTCAGGTGGGTCACAAAACTCAGAGGTAGGGCCTGGAGCACTGCAGTGTTTTAAAAACACTTATTTGGGTGAAGTTTGTCGCTCAGTCCTTGATTCGGTGTGCTCCTTTAAAAGATCGGCTGTTCTTTCAGTTTCCCGTTCAGCGTCACAAGGGCTTATCTGCTTCTTTCGGTTTTTGTGGGAAAGGCATGGTGCTTTGGTTCCAGTCACAGGGCAGAGTCCCGGTTTGAGGGCTGTGAGCTGGCATTGGGCCGAGCCCAGGAATGCAGCGGCGTGTCCTCTGAAGTATGAAGAGAGTGTGTCAAGTGAGGGGGAATTCGGTGAGAGCCTCTGGAGGTTCGGAGGCTTTGTTGTCAAATTCATTGGGAAGCTGTTCACGTCAGCAGCGGACAAAACACCGCACTTACAGTGGTAAGAAATGTGCATTGTGATTCTGAATATATATTTACAAAGTCGTGTGTTGGAAGTGGGCGATAAGGAAACGGCTTTAACGCAATGACATCTCCCATCTCGGCAACGGCGTGTAAAGCGAGGGAATTACATTGTACGTCGCGTTTAGGGCAGCAATTGAAAAGAATAGGCTGGGAGTGGAAATGATTGATGGAAGCCAGCCGGCAGAGTTAAAAGTCTGCCACGTACACACAAAAAAAAGCACTTATCGACTGAGTTTACGTTCCACCTGGGGTTGAAACAGTGCAAGGGAAAGGGATTTCACCGCAGACTCTGATTTATGTGTTCAGAAACACTTCTCAGCCACGCAAAGAGGGTAGTCAGCAGAGGCTAATTTCTGGAGAATTGAAGGTTAGGAAGCTGGGTTATTGTTAACTAGGCTGAAGGTTATGTTAGTAATTCTCCCGCCCCCAGCTACCACGCCGAACAATGGTTTAAAGGGAATGGTGTTTCTTAAGATTTTTATCCGCGACATTTTCAGAGGTTTTTTTGTGTATGAACAATGAAAAATTGTTAAATTTGTGTAGGTTACCACATAGCCTAAACAGGAGAAAGCGGTGGCGGCAGCGATTGAACCTGTGGGATTTAGAAAGCGAATATGGATAGCGGGGACAGACTTCGTTATTGTTGACAGGATTCAACACAGTGTTGTGTCAATATCAAGGTGGGCGAGAGGCGCTCTCTGAGTGTCATTGAAATGCGTCTGCAGGTTTCACTAAACTCAGCAGAATCAACAAAGCCAGTTTGGTTATCTGGCCAAGTCGAAGTTTCCCTCTGTTCCGGCCTTTGCGAGATGGCATCTCAAATACTCCTCCCAGTTTCAGTCTCAAGCGCTGGAGATGCAAGAAAGGAACCCACAAAACCTGCCGATTTTAGTTTTCTGACGTTAGCATCGAAGAAAGATAAGATCAGCGTTTTCAGGGTTGTGTGTTGGGAGGGTGGTAGTTAATTCTAAAATGTAGTTTATGAATGTGTAACGAGAATGGATAAGGTGAATCTTGAACAGAGATAATGGGAGCTGCAGATGCTGGAGAATCCAAGATAACAAAGTGTGGAGCTGGATGAACACAACAGGCCAAGCAGCATCTCAGGAGCACAAAAGCTGACGTTTCAGGCCTAGACCCTCCATCTTGAATATTACTTCAACTTAAAATATGGCACTAAGGTGGAACAGCTTTAAACTAATGAGGTAAATTTGTAAATTGTGTTGGAAATTTGTCAGCCTTGGTTTAGTTGGTAATATTTCCAGCTCTGAGTGAGAAGCTAGGTTTGAGTTTCAGTCCGAGTTTAACAGATTAGGTTGACATTTTGGTGTAGTACTGACAGTGTTAGCCTTTCAGAAGTGCTGCGTTTTGGATGGGCCATTAAACTGAAGCCCCTGCCCTGTCAACTGAGTTTAAGAGGTACAATGACTACAATTTTTCAAGATCACAAAAATATATCTCATTTGCTGCTTGAGCAATTGGGACTTTTTGAGAAAGAGTGGAATGCAGTGATGGCAGAGGAATTGTGACATGTTCTACCTTTGAATGGAAGTACTGAAGAGCATTTTTTTTGTATCTAGCTTTTCGTTGTGTTCTGGTTCACGAGATTTTTTTACGTGTGTGTATACAGCTGGTTTGCTCACATCATGGTCGACTGCATGCGAAGTTCTAATTTATATTTTTGAGTTGAAAGCTTCTCATACACTCAGCATTGGTATGCAAAATGAAGTAATCTTTCTGAATGGGAATCTAATCAATGAGAAATACAGTTGTCATTTAGTCTAACAGAAGAATTAAACTGCTCATCTGGTCTTGAAGGTTTTATTCTTTCTTAAGCTATTGCAAACGAGGTAGCATAACTGAGCCAAAGATGTTTCTGTTTATGCAACAGTTTAGAATATGTAGGCCTGTGACCAGCATTATGCCACAAGAATGGGTGCAGAGTCCACTGCTTTTTGTTATTTATATAAATAATTTGGATGTGAACATAGGAGGTATGGTGAGTAAGTTAGCAGATGACAACAATATTGGTGTTGGACAACAGAGAAGGTTACCTCCGAGTACTGTGGGACCTTGATCAGATGGGCTAGGGCGTAGTAGATAGATACAAAAAAACTGCAAATGCTGGAATCCAAGTAGACAAACAAGAAGCTGGAGGAACACAGTAGGTCAGGCAGCATCTGGAGGAAATGAGCAGTCAACATTTCAGGTATTACCCTTCTTCAGGACTGAATGTGGAGATAGGGAGGGGGAGAGGGAGTCAGCGGAATGGCAGTGATAGGTGGACGCTAGTGGTAGTATGACCTGGTTTTATCAATGGGAGGATGAATCCAGTTCGTGGCTGGAAGGGAGGTCAGAAGGTAGAATGGAAGAGAGGAGGGGCTGGAAGGGGAGATAGGGGATGGGTGACAAAGTTATTTGTAATTGGAGACCTCAATGTTGAGTCCTCTGGGCTGTAAGGTTCTCAGAAGGAAGATGAGGTGTTGTTCTTCAAATTTGCATTTCACGTTGCTGTGACACTGGAGGAGGCTAGTGGCCAGATGGAGTTTAATTTAGATAAATGTGAGGTGCTGCATTTTGGTAGAGCAAATCAGGGCAGGAATTATACACTGAATGGTAAGGCTCTAGGGAGTGTTGACAAACAAAGAAGCCTTGGAGTGCACGTTCATCGTTCCTTGAAAATGGAGTTGCATGTAGACAAGGTAATGAAGAAGGCATTTGGTATGCTTGCCTTTATTAGTCTGTGCATTGAGTATAGGAGTTAGGAGGTCATGTTGCAGCTGTATAGAACATTGGTTAGGCCACTTTTGGAACAGTGCGTTCAATTCTGGTTTCTCTGCCATGGGAAGGGTGTTGTGAAACTTGAAAGGGTTCAGAAAAGATTTAGAAGGATGTTGCCAGGGTTGGAGTTTTAAACTATAGGGACAGGCTGAATAGGCTGTTTCCCTGGAGTATTGGAGGCTGAGGAGTGACCTTTATAGAGATTTATAAAATCATGAGAGGCATGGATAGGGTAAATAGTGAAGGCCGTTTTCCCCAAGATAGGGAAGTCCAAAACTAGAGGACATAGTTTAAGATGAAAGGGGAAAGACTTAAAAGGGATCTGAGCAATCTTTTTCAAGCAGAGGGCGGTGCATGTACGGAATAAGCTACTGGAGGAGGTGGTGGAGACTGGTACAATTATGACATTTAAATAGTGAATGGATCGGTACATGAATAGGAAGGGTTTAGAGGGATATGGGCAATGCTGGCAAATGGCACTAGATTAATTTAGGACATTGGGTTGTAAAATCAAGTTGGACTGAAGGGTCTGTTTCTATGCTGCACATCTCCATGATTCCATAAAAGCTGATATTGCTTTAGCTTTAGTTATGCTGCAATGCTGGATTTTGAAACTTGTCAATCAATGCATCGAACTACATTCATCTTCAAAGTTGTTTATATACTGGTACTTGTAATCAAACTGCATGTTAGGAGGTCTCAATATGTCTATTCGGCACAGAATAGATTTGCTAATTTTGTGGATAAGGTGCATGATTGCAGGTCTTCACTTTTATCTTTTTGGTTGCCTTTATTATGGTTAGGGACTTTGTGTTTATTCATAGTCAATTGTCATCTTGTGATACTACCCTTTTTTAATGTGTGCCAAAACTCTGAACTGTAATGTTGTTAATCCAAAGAAAGAAAAACTTTCTTTCCGCAGGGCTTTTTGCAAGTTATGTCCCAAAGTAACCAACATCCAATGAAGTATATTTATGAAAAAGGTATACTGTCTGCTGTAGCAGGAAACGTAGTAGGTAGTTTGTGGACAGTAAATTTCTATGGTCTGTGAAACAAATTGCTAGCTAATCAATTTTGGGAATTGGCTGAGGGAAAATGATTGATTGGGGGTAAACAGGTGGCATTTGATCTCTAATGTCCACATGATATCACAGTTTTGACTTCCGGTCTTGTTTGAAAGATGAACTTTTACAGATTTTTAAAATATATTTGTTGATTTATCTGTCGAGTTTTAGCCACACTTGTCAAAAAGTATTTTAACAAAAGAGAGATAGTAATTTCTTTTAGTAAAAATGGAAAATACTGGAAATACTTTGCAATTTATCGGCATTGTAAAAAGAGAGAGTAAGTATTTCAGGTCTTTTTTTTAATGACTTTTCTCAGTTGACATGGAAAATACAAGTGTTTTCTGATTTCTTGATTTGTCTTGTCAAACAGAAATTAAATAGATTTGTTTTAACTTGACATACTAACAATAGCTAAATTTTTGAAGCTTTAAGGATGCACACAGCTCAAATACATCTGCACCTTAACAACAGAATAATATTTTACTCTGAAAGGCTTCTTTCATGACCTGAGCTGAACTGATCTGATCTGCTAAGGAGACTGATCACCAGCGGGAAAATAATGTTGTTCAGAGCCCATTACACTCTCTGGACAGTAAATCCATCTGAGATAACACAGTGTGGAGCTGGAGGTACACAGCAGGGCAGGCAGCGTCAGAGGAGCAAGAAATCTGACGTTTCGGGTCATGACATTTCTTCAGCGTTCTGAAGAATGTTTGAAGGAAGGACCTGACCCGAAATGTCAGCTTCCTTGCTCCTCTGATGCTGCCTGGCCTGCTGCATACCTCCAGCTCCACACTGTTATCTCTGACTCCGTTGTCGGCAGTTCTTACTATCTTTTGAGTAAATCCATCTGAATGGATTAAAACATTCTTGGAAGTGTTTGGCCTGATCTCTCTCGATCAACTGACTGAAACTGCTGACAATATTAATCATTAACAGCTGGTGGAGTCAGTCAGAAAGTTGAATTGCCTGAAGCCCCATCAGCTGAAACATTTAATGTGAGATTGGGTCAACCACTGTCATGAGGGACCCTTGTGGTGCAGCGGACTAAGCGACCCTGGTTAAAATCCCAATTGCTTCAGAGTTGTATAATAGCATATCTGAACAGATTCATGAGAAAAGTAGGTTTAAACAAAATTTTCAACCTCCGCCACAATGTTGGTCCTTGCATCTGCTTTATTTATTTTGCAAAAAGAGACTTTGACTTGGGTGTAGCAAAGTATTATTTAATTTTAAATTTATTTGATGAACCTATTTGCATTTCCATCTCTCTTCACGATAACAAATGTAGGAGAAACCTAAGCATTTGATGTTGACATCCAATTTTTAATGCTGATACCATTTCAGAACAGACATCTTTAAATTGATATTTGTCACTTGCCAGTGCAGTTTTTGGGATGCTTCCTTGATTTCATTTTTAAGTAGCTCCCGTATTGGAATAAAGTGTTCACACTTAAAATTACTCATTATTTTTGGAAAAAAAGTCAGGAGAAAAATTAGTGAAAGCATCACATCAATAGGGCTGAAATGAGTTTGGGTCCTGTAGGTATCAGGTACGTGCACTCTGGCTCTGATTTTGTAACAGAAACTGAAGTGAAGGTTACTCAATTTGGATTATTTTTAAAGTGGAGCTGGAATCTTCTGTCTCCTTTTATTGCAAAGTAATCTGCATTGCTTTAATGTCAGGTCTCCCTTAAATAGAGAGTTAAGATGTCCTAATTAAATTAGTTGGCCAGGTGGTTGAATATGTGGATCAAATTAATACCAGCAACAAGAATTTTTGATACTCAGCTGAGGCGGAATTGGGATCTGCCACTTTGCCCTACCTGTATTTGGAGAAAAAAGATACAGCAGCTTTATGGGAGTCTGTGAACAATCACTGCAGGCAGGGAACTCTAGCAGAACCAGCAGTGCACCAATCCAGTTCCTATAATAGTTTCCTGATAAATGAAATCATCAAGGGCTGATGCTGGTAACACACTGGGCATTGAACATGTAGTAAGGTTTCTAATGGAACCTGTTGTTTGGATTTACCCCATCCTTCCTTCAGCTCATATTATTGCCTCCTTAGTAGCTGAATTCGTAAGTTGGGAAGAGAAGTGAGGTAAACTGGGCACCTGGGATCTTGGTCAAGAGGGCAATCAATAAGTTGTCCGTTTAACCAAGAGATTTGAAGATTGTAACATAAACAAAGACACAGAAGCAAACGTAAATTATACAAGGTGAATTTGACCAAAAACAAATGGTACAAACATACAAAGCAACTCTGGATCTAGAACAAGAGCAAAAATATTCAGTAAAAATGATTTTTAACATTTTGTAAAATTTCCAAAAATAATTAATACCTGAAGGAATGAGCTACCTGTAGTTAATTTTCGATCTGAGGCTGAGCAGCAGTAATTGACTACTATCACTCCATTCTCCAAAAAAAAATTGTGTGTGTGTGTTCATAATAATCTGATTTTTCTGCTGCGGGTTTAACTCCTATCTGTTGTACAACTGACATTATGTAAATCCAAACTTCTTGAGTCAAAGCATAACACTGCTGTGAGCCAAAAGTAAAATATTCTTTTCAGCTCAATTTGAACAACGAACTTTGTCCATTGGCATTTAACCACACATCTGTTCCTCACCTACAGTTGTGATACAAATTATGCAGGAGCAGTGTTAACTTCATTGTTAATTTGACTGACTGTACAAATTAGGATCATAAGTAGCCATTTGGTTCCTCAAACCAGCTCTGCCGTTCGATCAGATCACGGCTGATCAGTTTGTGTTTTGAATTTCACATTCTTATTACCTTAGGTTCTTGTTCGGAAAGGGAATCAGTCTACCCGTGCCTTTAAAAATATTCATTATCTTGCCTCTGTTGACTTCTGAGGCACAGTTCCAAAGTCCTGAGAAAGTTCTTGTCGAACCCAACTGAGCAGTGAGCAACTTGTTGCAAAGTAAGTACTGCGCTATTGTTAACAAATTCAATTGCTTCTTTCTGAGTATTGAGACGATTGATGGGACCGTAACTGCCTGGATTTGATTTGTCCTAATTCTCTTTGTCTCTGTCTTAAAAGGCTGACCCCTAATTTTAAGTCCAGAACTAGGGGAGCACTGCCTTATCAACAAAAGGAAACATTCTCACCACATCCGCTTTGTCAAAACTGTTCAGGACCTTTTATACACTTCAATTATATCACCCCTTGTTGTTAAAAACTCCAGCAGAAACCAAAGTCTGTCCAATCTATCCTCCTAAGACAACTCACTCATTTCAGGAATCAGTCTAGCAAATGTCTTCCGAACTATATCTAACACATGTGAACAATATTGCCTATCACTTATTACAATCATACATTCCCTGTGCATATTCACCAATTATGTTGAATATTTCACTATATTGTAAATGCGGGATAGTGAGTGGAGTCTGACAGCAAAGGCTGTGGGCCCCACTAAAATCCCAGCTGTACCACAGAAGACTCATTCCAAAATGAGTCAACTCATTCCAGAACAGCTACAACACTGGCGTCTACTTAAAAATGTGGGAAATTTTCCTGTTAACTAAAAGTAATACAAATCAAATCCAGGCAGTTACTGTCTGCCTTGGTCCAAACAGGAGCAAAAGAGCTGAATTAGAGAGAAGAAGTGAGAGTAAGATAGTAGCTGACCACTGTAGAATCAAACTGACTTTGCAGAATTTGAAGTTAAAGGGAATGAGAGAAGAGAACTCTCCCTTGGTTGAAATCATACCCAACAGAAAAGGCAATCATTGTGTTTACTGGGAACCAGTCATCTCTAAGTCAGGATATCACAGGATTTCTTCAGAAGAGTGCCTGAGGCCCAACAACCTTTTGTTTTGATCTTTTGATGGGCAGAAGCCCCTGTTCCTAATTGCCAAAGCGATAAACTGAGTGAGTGACTAGGCTCTTGGAAAGGATGCTGAAATGTCAACCATATTGATGTGGGTCTGGGGTCCTGTGGACTGTACTAGCAGACTTCTTTTGTGAAGGATATATGGGTGTTAGAGAATATGTTAGTTTCATAATCACCACTCGTGAGACAAATGTGCTATTCCAAATTTACTAATCCTTTGAACGTAAATTCCTTTAGTTACTGTGGTCTGATTTGAACTTGTGGCTGTGGAGCAATGATCTGAACCTCTGGGATACCAGTTGAGTAGTGTTACTGCTGTCCCTATTTTCAGTTGCTGCAATAACAGCCTTCCCTTCATCGTAAGGTGATAAATCTGTTGATTTTATTAAAGCTTCAATTCTTTTTGTAACTTCTCATAACGAAGCAGCACGTGCCTGCATGCAGCAAGAGCTGAGCTGATAAATGGCAAGTAGCATTCGCCCCACGCAAATACCAGGCAATGACAGTCTCCAACAAAACAGTGTGTAACCACCGTCCTTTGACATTCAATAATGTTACTCTTGAAAATAAACTGGGCCAACCATATTAAGTATGAGCAACTCTCAATGAAGTCCTTTATTGTTTTAAAATGTAAGACACGAGTGAATACTCTCCACTTACCTGGATGAACACCACTCCAGTGCACGTGACAGATTGATCCCATGTTTAAACATTCACATCTTCCACCGCTTATATGTATCACCTGCAACATGCTCGGCAATGCTTTTAATCTGAGAATTACTCTATTTTTTATTTCTATTTGGATCCTGTAGGTACAAATGTAGATATAGACATAAAACAGTTGAAGCTAACATTTATTTCTCTAAATATTAAACTCTGCTGTTAAATTACTTTTCAATTTGTCAGTTTTTGAATTGTTTCTACCATTTCTAATCTAATGTTGTTTGTATTGATTTACTGAAGCCAAATATATTTTTGGGAAGTTAGCATACCTCCTTAAAACAAACCTGACTTCACAAAAAGAGGACCCTTACCTAGGTTTAAACAAAAATGATAGAATTGCCTCAGATGTATTGGTATGGATCACTTTTCCCTTGAGTCTGATAATGTAATGGTCACCGGTGGAGTCACTGAATTTTGATCGAGAGCATGCATTCTTTGACTCTGTTGAAAATGCAATTGTAATGCTTATTCACTGAGTCACATACTTTTTCACATATTAAAGTCACATTTTAACTGGTGTTGTCTGCTGGTAAAGGTATTTTTGCTATTTCTACAAGCAGTATGCCAAATGACCAATTGGTTAGGTAACCTATCTTAATATTTACTGTAACAAAGTGCAGAGCTGGATGAACACAGCAGGCCAAGCAGCATCGTAGAAGCACAAAAGCTGACGTTTTGGACCTAGACCCTTCATCAGAAAAGGGGGATGGGGAGAGAATTCTGAAATAAATAGGGAGAGAGGAGGAGGCAGATTGAAGATGGATAAAGGAGAAGATAGGTGGAGAGGAGACAGACAAGTTAAAGGGACGGGGATGGAGCCTGTAGAGGTGAGTGTAGGTGAGGAGGGGATAGGTCAGTCCGGGGGGAACGGGCAGGATGAGGTTAGAAGGTAGGAAATGGAGGTGCCGCTTGAGGTGCGAGGAGGGGATAGTTGAGAGGAAGAACAGGTTAGGGAGGGGGGGGACGAGCTGAGCTGGTTTTGGGATGCAGTGGGGGAAGGGGAGATTTTGAAGCTGGTGAAATCCACATTGACACCATTGGACTGCAGGGTTCCCAAGCAGAATATGAGTTGCTGTTCCTGCAACCTTAGGGTGGCATCATTGTGGCACTGCAGGAGGCCCAGGATGGGCATGTTGTCTAAGGAATGGGAGGGGAAGTTGAAGTGGTTCACGACTGGGACTTGCAGTTGTTTATTGCGACCCAAGCGTAGGTGTTCTGCAGAGTGGTCCCCAAGCCTCCGCTTGGTTTCCCCCGATGTACAGGAAGCCACAACGGGTACAGCAGATGCAGTTTGCCACATTAAGCAGATGTGCACCTGCACATTTGCCAATGTGGAAAGTCTTGGGGCCTGGGATGGGGGTGAGGGAGGCGGTGTGGGGGCAGGTGTAGCACTTCCTGTGGTTGCAAGGGAAAGTGCTGAGTGTGGTGGGGTTGGAGGGGAGTGTGGAGCAGACAAGGGAGTCCAGGAGAGAGTTGTCCCTTCGGAAAGCAGACACCGCTGGGGATGTAAAAATGTCTTTGGTGGGGTCAGATTGTAGATGGCGGAAGTGTCGGAGGATGATGCGTTGGATCCGGAGATTGGTGGGGTGGTATGTGAGGATGAGGGGCGTTCTGTTTTGGCGGTTATTGCGGGGACGGGAGTGAGGGATGAATTGTGGGAAATGCGGGAGACACGGTCGAGGGTGTTCTCGGCCACTGCAGAGGGGAGAAGTTGCAGTCCTTGAAGAACGAGGACATCTGAGATGTATGGGAGTGGAGTGCCTCATCCTGGGAGCAGATACGGCGGAGGCAAAGGAATTGGGAATAGAGGATGGAATTTCTGCAGGAAGGAGGGTGGGAGGAGGTGTATCCTAGGTAGCTATGGGAGTTGGTGGGCTTGAAATGTATATCTGTTTCTAGGTGGTTGCCTGAGATGGAGACAGAGAGGCCCAGGAAGGTGAGGGATGTGTTGGAGATGGTCCAGGTGAACTTGAGGTTGGGGTGGAAGGTCTTGGTGAAGTGGATGAACTGTTAGGACTCCTCTTGGGAGCACGAGGCGGCACCGATACAGTCATCAATGTAAAGGAGGAAGAGGTAGGGTTTCGGGCCAGTGTGGGTACAGCTCCCAAGAGGAGCTCAAACAGTTCATCCACTTCACCAAGACCTTCCACCCCAACCTCAAGTTCACCTGGACCATCTCTGATACCTCTCTCTCCTTCCTGGACCTCTCTGTCTCCATCTCAGGCAACCGATATACATTTTCAAGCCCACCGACTCCCCCAGCTACCTGGAGTACTCCTCCTCCCACCCACCTTCCTGCAAAAATTCCATCCTCTATTCCCAATTCCTTCGACTCCACCGTATCTGCTCCCAGGATGCACAAACAACTGCACCTCCCAGTCACGAACCATTTCAACTCCCCTGCCCATTCCTCTGACGACATGTCCGTCATGGGCCTCCTGCTGTGCCACAATGATGCCACCCGAAGGTTGCTGGGACAGCAACTCATATTCCGCTTGGGAACCCTGCAGCCCAATGGTATCACTTTGTGGATTTCACAAGCTGCAAAGTTTCCCCTCACCCCACCGCACCCCCCCCCCCCCCACTGCATCCCAAAACCAGCCCAGCTCACCCCTCCTGCCTAACCTGTTATTTGTCCCACCTATCTCCTCCTCCGACCTCAAGCCGCACCTCCATTTCCTACCTACTAACCTCATCCCACCCCTTTGACCTGTCCGTCCTCCCCGGACTGGCCTATCCCCTCCCCATCTTCCCACCTACACTCACCTCTACTCGCTCCATCCCCGCCCCTTTTAACTTGTCTGTTTCCTCTCCACCTATCTTCTCCTCTGTCCATCTTCGATCCGCCTCCCCCTCTTTCCCTATTTATTTCAGAACCCTCTCCTCATACTCTTTCCCCCCCCCCCCCCCCACTTTCTGATAAAGGGTCTAGGCGCAAAACATCCGCTTTTGTGCTCCTCAGATGCTATTTGGCCTGCTGTGGTCATCGAGCTCCACACTTTTTTTTACCTCAGATTCTCCAGCATCTGCAGTTCCCATTATCTTTAATACCTACTGTATGTGGTTTTGTGCACCTGTCCAAGGCAATTTGCTTTTGTTTCTTGGAGGAAAGGTGCTGCAGTAATGCAAGTTGGTTTTATTTTAAAGAAATAAGTTGAATCAGAATAGTTACTGATGTGATGTAAGAGAGCTATATCTGGGAGCACACTAAGCAAGTGTAGCAGCACATTTCCCATTTACTTGCAACCTGATCCAGTTTCCTGAGTAGTGCATTCAACAACATAAGATAATAGAATCCGCAGATGCCAATTTCCTGAGTAGTGCAGTTGGTTGGCGAGATAGATGCATTTGGAATCAACTGGAAGGAGTATTTTTGTCCTTAATTTAAAATTTTAGGAACAAACCTTATTTTAATGAGGATAGATTAAATTTTAAAACACATGTAAGCCCTTTTTTAAGATGGCTTTGGTTGCTGTATTGCTATTTAAAGATTCTTTTACAAGAAGGTATCTCCTTATCCGAACTAAGTGTGATAGTATTACGTGCTCTATATTGCGTCTTTTTACTGACCTATAACATTTGTGAACTGAGGAGATGTTGAGCAGGAAACCGTTTTGCAAACACAGCGTAGTTGCAAATGAGTGGTTAATACTGTATTTGAATTATGTGGTTAGAAAGAAGTAGACCAGATTTTTGCTAAATTGCATTGACATTCAAGAGTAGAGATGACTCAGATGTCTTGTCTTGTATTGCATATTAGCAATGATCAATATGATGGGGATTCTCATGTACATACCATATCTTCGGTATTTTCAAGATGTTTTTGGGTAATACAGACGGAGATGGGAGTGGTTGTCCCAAGACTTGAGTAGTAGGTGGGTCAAAGGGGTAAGAGTTAAAAAATCTTTTGAGTACATTAAGATTGAAAATAATGTTAAGTTAAAATTAAAAGGACCATAAGAACAAGGAGCAAGAGAAAACTATTTGGCCCCTCCAGCTTGCTCAGCCATTCAACAAGATCATGATCAATCTCATTGTTAACTCAAATCTGCATTTCCGTTTAACAAAGTTTTACCCATATCTGCCTTTAATAACATGTAAGGGCACTGCTTCTACCTTCCACTCGTTATCCTGAGAAGGTGGGAAAGACTGCCACATCTTGGTTCTAACAGATTTTTAAACAGGCACCCTTTTTCTTATTCTCTTACAGGAAGAAACATCCTATCCACATCCAACCTGTCAAGATTCCTGAGGATCTTGTTTCAATCAAGTTGCAGCTTGTTTGTTTCTGTTTGTTTCAGTAGATCTAAGCCTAGCCTGTCCAACGTTTGGCATAAGACAGCCTGTTCATTTCAGGTACTGGTCCAGTGAACTTTTACATCCTTCCTTAAATAAGGTAATCAGCACTGTACACAGTTCACCAAATGTAGCTTTGCTATTCTGGCCATCGTTTCGTCCAGCAAAATTTGGCATTAATACCTTTCTTGTGCAGATTTAAGACAGCTAACCAAACATTTGGTCAAAAGGACCAGTTTTAAGGAGCACGTTTAAAAGAGGAAGCGGGTGGGAGGTGACGGGATTGAAGGAGAGGACTCCAGGGCTAAACAGCTGAAAGCATGGCTGCTATGGCTGGGTGGTCAAACATAGGCCATGTAAAGAAAAGACATTACTGCCAGTCATTCCATATAAATTGTCGTATTCCAGGATGCGGGGGATGTTGAGTCTGATGATCCTGATTGGAAAGGCTCCTATGTGGAGTTCTGGGGAAAAAGGTGACCGCACATTCAAGGACTTCAAGAGCACATAGGGAGGTTGGTGATGGTAGTTTGCCAGGGCAGAGATTTCATATTTGTTTTTGAAGAATGGGTGCAGCTTTGAAAGAATCCAAAGTACATTACAGAAGGACTGAAGAGAGAACTGTTTGCAATGTTGGGCATCATGGTGGCCCAGGAAAGTGGATCAACAATTCAGTGGGGATAGCAGAGGATTGGTCTGCTCGTGTGATTGTGGGGAGAGATGAGAAAGGAGCCTTCAATAAGGTAGTGATTCGATGCTAAGGTTTGGAAATATCTGTTCCTGAACCTGGGTCCCTGCTATTTCTGAGCAGCTGCGACACTAACAGTGGCCCTATTTTAATACTCGCTGCACCAGCAGGCTCTCATCACCACTGAAACCAGACTGGTGACTGGGTGGAGTCGTACCCGTCATCTGTCTGGACAATGAAGTTAATGGACCCAAACTTTCGGGCTTTGGTTCGCAGACCTCTCCATTACTGGTTTTGTCTTCTGCCATATCTGAATCTGTTGTGGAGTATTGATACAAATCAGTTATTATGAAGTTTCCATCATTGTTACATTGAACAAACGAGGCCAGCATGGTAGGAGGAGATCTACATAGACACTTGGATTATTTTCAGTCCTATGTTTTCTGTGATGGCCGGGTACTCAGCAACTATATAGTTGATTTTATCAGATTCTTTCCTTTTAAGATTGTGATTGCTAACTTGTGTTACATGCTTTCAAGTACTCTGTGCTTTCTGGCAATTGCACTTGTCCTTTTGCTTTTCAAAAATAAATTAGTTTCTCTGATCAATGTTTTTGAATTTTTTAGTAGTCGTGTTGGAAAGCTACATTTCAACAATCTCCTACTATTGAGAATAATGCTTCTCAGTACAAAATGTTGTAGAGAGGGTTACTGTTGAATGGTTGTACAGAATAATGATGAAACTGATAAATTTCCCTAATTTCAATATGTATTTGTGCACAAAGATTTGGTCTAAAGAAATATTTTTTTGACACTTGGCCACAGATTGATTAAAACCAGTAGGCCCAATTGTTGATCGTTTGCTTTTTTAAAAAAAAATACACAGGTACATAGGCAAACAGAAATGGGGAACTATGGCAGTCATTCTCTTGGAATTCCTCCTGGGAAAGGACCAAATCTTGTCGGATGTATGGATTTGATGGATGGTCATACAATTCAGGTAAGGAGCTTAAATAAACCAGCAAAAATTGTACGGGTTGTAAGCTGTCAAAAATATGCAGATTGCTGAAGTGGATATCTAAAGATGTAGAAAATGAATGAAATACACGTGAACAACTTCAGACAATGTATTCTGCATATGGAAGCTATTTTACTTTGTTTATTTTTTTTAAAAAAAGCACTTCAGTGCTCCATACTGTTTCAACAGTCCAAACACATCTGAACATTGAGTCAGTCTTGAACATTAAGTCCACCACTCAATTTTTCGTCCACATCTGTAAAAACATATTCACGTACCTCACCAAATTCTTCTGTGTTTCTCTAATATTCTAAATTATTCAGTACTTATGAAAAATTCACATTTTGTTTGATGCTTTAGATCTTGTTCTCATCTGGACAATACACAAAAAAAAAAATACCAAGGCAAAGGGAAGCTTATTTTTGAAGTGATGGTGTAGTGAGATATGTAGATCAGTCGAGGTTTATGGAATGCGATCCAACTAGAAATGCCGTGATAAAGATTAAAAAACATAGCCGTAATTTGTTACCTCTTTAATATCCGTCTTATAATGGGCTATGGTAGTATTATCTGTACAACCATAGTTAATTTATGAGTAGAATATTTAATGAGGCTATGAGTGCCACCAACACCACTTCTCCTCTCCCCCCCCCCCCCCCCCCCCAAATTATTGTGCTTTTATTAATTCATGGGATGTGGGCTTAACTACGTAATGTTAGCCTTAAAGTTCAGAGCAAATCTAAGTAGATGACAGACATGGAGACATATAGAAGGATGTGGTCTCTAGGTCATTTTGACAGTCGAAGTCAATTATCCATTCTAACACCACATAAATGCTTGGACCTGAGAAGGAAAGGCACTGTTCCCTCCAGTCAGACTCCGTTTGGATGCTGCAGTGGTCTTATTAACTCATTAAAGATTTGAGGGACTTGACAGGGTAGATGCTGAAAGGTTGTTTCTTCTGGGGAAATCTGGAACTAAGAAACACAGGTGCAACATAGAGGTCTCCTCCAATGAAGAATTGAGGAGGAATTTCTTCAGAGGGTTGTTAACCTTTGGAATTCACTACTCCAGAGTATGCTGGATGCTGGATCTTTGGGTATCTGCTGGACTGAGTTAACATTTTTTGATTGACATGGGAGTCAAGAGTTATTGAGATGATGGTAAAGAGGAGTTAAGGCCACAATCAGATTAGTCATGATCTTATTGGTTGGACGAGCAGGCCTGAAGGGCTTAATGGCCTACTCTACCACCTATTTATTATGTTCCTATCATGCATTTATGAACCTGCTATAATACTTTAAATATTTTCAGTGCAGATAATAAATTTGTATTTCTAAGTACTCCATTTACTTTTGGGCTTCCTAGCTCATATCTTTGTGTTATGTATGCATTTATCCAACAGGGAAACTTCTTACGCTTGTACTACCCATGTGAACAGAGTGGGAAGCAACAAGAACCATTGTGGATTCCTAACCGTGAATATTACTATGGGCTGGCTGATTTTCTTAAACGTAACAGAAAATTTGTTGACTATATTTTAAGCCATTTGTATGGTAAGAAACGTTGTCCTATGTTTCTTGCTTTGACCTTTTTTTTGATCAACGATAAAATAACATTGCAAATAAAGCTTCAATATTTGTTCACTTTACATTTTGTTGAAGTTTGCAACAAACTTTCTCACCAAACTGCATCAGGAAAACGTCAGCATTTATATCTGAAAAATGATTGACTGATCAGAAGTATGAGACGCTTCAAAGCATGAACTTTTCTGATATCCAGACTCAAACCACAAGTTGCAAGCTAAATGTGAATACAGCAAGCTTTTTACTTAAACCAGCACTCTTGATAAACTGGTAAAATTATATACCTCAAAATAGTGTGATCTGTTGCAAAATCTGAGTATTTATTCTTTAAATAAAGTATAACAGTGATGTGTTTCTATTACTGACTGATTTTAGGAGGTGTGTTGATGTTTTTACTTTTTATTTTTAAGCTTTGCTTGGTCAGTTTTTATTGCGGTTATGTGTACTCTTGATTATCCAGAATATTCACTCCTGGTCCCATAGATGCTGGTTCATAAAATGTTTGCTGTACTACTTCTAACTAATCTCTCACAGTTCTTTACTGCTAGTAAAGATAGATTGATGTAGATTTAATCCACTACATATGTTTCACAGTAGAAACTGAAAACACCATCAATGATCCAAGATAATAAAATGTGAGGCTGGATGAACACAGGCCCAGCAGCATCCCAGGAGCACAAAAGCTGACGTTTCAGGCCTGGACCCTTCATCAGAGAAGGGGATGGGGAGAGGGAACTGGAATAAATAGGGAGAGAGGGGGAGGCGGACCGAAGGTGGAGAGAGTATAGGTGGGGAGGTAGGGAGGGGATAGGTCAGTCCAGGGAAGACGGACAGGCCAAGGAGGTGGGATGAGGTTAGTAGGTAGATGGGGGTGCGGCTTGGGGTGGGAGGAAGGGATGGGTGAGAGGAAGAACCGGTTAGGGAGGCAGAGACAGGTTGGACTGGTTTTGGGATACAGTGGGTGGCGGGGGGGGGAAGAGCTGGGCTGGTTGTGTGGTGCAGTGGGGGGAGGGGACGAACTGGGCTGGTTTTGGGATGTGGTGGGGAAGGGGAAATTTGAAACTGGTGAAGTCCACATTAATACCATTAGGCTGCAGGGTTCCCAGGCGGAATATGAGTTGCTGTTCCTGCAACCTTCGGGTGGCATCATTGTGGCAGTGCAGGAGGCCCATGATGGACATGTCATTTAAAGAATGGGAGGGGGAGTGGAAATGGTTTGCGACTGGGAGGTGCAGTTGTTTGTTGCGAACTGAGCGGAGGTGTTCCGCAAAGCGGTCTCCAAGCCTCCGCTTGGTTTCCCCAATGTAGAGGAAGCCACACCGGATACAGTGGATGCAGTATACCACATTAAGCAGAGGTTCACCTGCACATCTGCCAATGTGGAATGTCATCTTGGGGCCTGGGATAGGGGTGAGGGAGGAGGTGTGGGGGCAAGTGTAGCATTTCCTGCGGTTGCAGGGGAAGGTGCCGGGTGTGGTGGGGTTGGAGGGCAGTGTGGAGCGAACAAGGGAGTCATGGAGAGGAGTGGTCTCTCCGGAAAGCAGACAGGGTTGGGGATGGAAAAATGTCTTGGGTGGTGGGGTCGGATTGTAAATGGTGGAAGTGTCGGAGGATGATGCGTTGTATCCGGAGGTTGGTAGGGTGGTCTGTGAGAACGAGGGGGATCCTCTTAGGGCGGTTGTGGCGGGGGCGGGGTGTGAGGGATGTGTTGCGGGAAATACGGGAGACGCGGTCAAGGGCGTTCTCGATCACTGTGGGGGGAAAGTTGCGGTCCTTGAAGAACTTGGACATCTGGGATGT